>NW_021604567.1:15795554-15799076 GCF_004785775.1 Grammomys surdaster | reverse complement strand
GTGTATGTGTGTGAGTACTGTGTGCACATGTGTGTATGTGTGTGAGTGCTGTGTGCACATGTGTGTATGTGTGTGAGTGCTGTGTGCACATATGTGTATGCGTGTGTGTGTGTATATGTGTGGGAGTGGTGTGTGTGTGCTGCATATACAGGTAGGTACCAGAAGAGGGCTTTGTTCCCTGGAGATGGAGTTACTGGCAATGTGAGCCTCCTGATAAAATTTCTTGGAATCAAACTCAGATCAAAAACACTCTTAACAGCTGAGCTATCTCTCCAGCTTCAAGAATCTCTTTATGTTTTATATCAGCTTCTAATTCAAAACACCATGATGCCTCATTAAGATCTGTGTGCATGTAATGAATTTGGGATATCATCAAGTCAATAGTGGAATTCATTTGATGTATGAACTTCGGCTTTCATGAAACCTCACCCGGCACCATTAATTGCACTCAGAATAAAGAGTGCACTCACCCCACCTCCTG
Organism: Grammomys surdaster; assembly: GCF_004785775.1. Taxonomy (NCBI): domain Eukaryota; kingdom Metazoa; phylum Chordata; class Mammalia; order Rodentia; family Muridae; genus Grammomys; species Grammomys surdaster. The sequence goes on along the minus strand of NW_021604567.1, from coordinate 15,798,595 downwards.
GCCTGGCTCCTGTCCGAACCCCTCAGTGCTGTGTATCAACCTGCTTGCTTCTTTCACTTAACTGGGTGAAAGGGCATCTTCACATAGACAACCATCATTACATGGTACTGGCAGAGCATAGAAGGGGAAACTGAGACCCACATCTACCAAGGGGAGCCTCAGCCAAGATCACAAGATAGTTGATGGAGAGTTTGGACTGGAATTGGAACCAAATGTCGGCCACTGTTTCTCTGGTCCCTTTGCTGTTTCTCAGCCTAGGAATTCGGTCTCCTGGAAGGATAAGCTTTGACGACTCTCCTCCCTGTAACTTTTAGCAGTGAAGGATGAACCAATTAATCAAAACAGGAGCGATCACTCAGAACTCCCCGACTTTACATTACTTTAAAGAAAAAATGTTTCATCAGCGTCGCCTTCAGTGAATAGCTAAACACGTTCCAGAGACAGGACAGCCAGTTTACTGTTAGTTTCTAGATCCATTAACCAGAAAATAAATCTTGATAAAACTGAAGGGAAGATGGAGGTTGAAGAGGGGGAAGAGAGGTGTGAATGATCCCAGACAAAATGATCAAGAAAAGAGAAGTATGAACAATCCAAGATAAAATGATCCAGGGGAGAGAGGTATGAGCGATTCAAGATCAAATGATCCATGTATAGAAAACGTCATAACAAAATCCATTATTCTGTATGCTTACTTATCCACTTAAGATGTGGTGGCCTATGCCTATAATGGAGGTAGGATCAGGACTTTAGGGTCATCCTTGGCTACATAGCAAGTTCAAGACAAGCCAGGGCTAAACGAGATATTGCCTCAAAAAAATTAAATTCAAAATATATTTTAAGTTTAGAACATTTTCTTGCTTTTTTATTTATTCCTTGAGGATCCCTCTCCCCAGGTTTCTCTACTCCTGTTGAACAAACCTGAAACACTGGCTGACTTTTACCTTGCTGGGCATCACGCCCAGACTTTAGTCTACCCCTTTAGTTACTTACACACATGTCATTTGACCCACCCCACTACTTACACATACGCCATCCCATACCTATGTCAGCCCTGAGTTCCTTCTGCTTACATCTTCACTTCTTGAGAACCTGACAGCCATGTGGTTAAAAGGACATACAGACCCAGTGACTTTTTTCACAAGGTTTCCATCTTACTTTAACTGTTTGCACAGATCCGTTGAGAAGTCTCTTTCATTGGCTACAATTCTGAATGAAGATTCCAGCGGGAGAGAGTATATGCTATGTTATAAATGGGAGGCGTCGGCTCCCAAAGGCTGCCTGCCATACCACAGACTAGGTGACTTCAAGTGGCAGGCATTTATTGGCTTATCGTTTTGGAGGCAGGGTGGGAGTCTGGAATCGAGTTCTAGTGAGTGCTGGATGACCCAGGGCACTGGTTCTCAACCTGTGGATCGCAACCCCTTTGTCAATCTTCTAGTTCCAAAAATATTTACATTATGCTTCATACCAGTAGCAAAATCACAGTTATAAAGTAGCAATAAAAATGATTTTATGGCGGGGGTCACCACAATGTAAAGAACTGTATTAAAGGGTCACAGCGTTAGGAAGATTGAGAACCACTACAGAGGGTTCCTATCTTTCAGCTGAATCACTGCAGCCTCTGCTCCAGTCTTCCCACAGATGGATATCCCTGAATTTTTTGTGTTGGAAACCTCCTCTCCTTTTTCTTATGGCAATTCTAGTTACTCAGGCCCACTGAAGTCCACTGCAACTTCATCCTAACTGACACTATCACATTCGGAATTTGGAAGTGGATATGAATTTCGGGGCTCCCCATTCAAGCACTGCAATTGCTTCTTCCTTCAGTCCAGGCCTTTCAGATGCTCAGAGTTCAAATGATTGGATTTGCCCTCTCTTAGAGCCTGGCTTTGGGACTGAATAAGCTACAAAATTTCATTAGGCCTCTGTTATTTCATACTCAAAATTCTAGTGGCATCTGTATCATATGGCCACCATCAGGGTTATATGAGGTCATGGAATCAAAAATCTCCAGCTTAGCATGGAGTGGTTCCCAATAACCTCAAACACTCTCTATCCACTCTGAAGCAAAATAACAGACAATGCATTGGAGGAGGAAGATTTAAAAAAAAAAAAAAAGGAAAAAGGAAAAAGAAAACCACCTTTTCCCCTTTGAAAAGGTCTCTCCTGTGATGTAGAGTAAGGCATGTTCTGGAAAGAAAAAAACAGTACACTCAGCAAGCCTGGGAAAATGTACTGATGTTTGTCGATGTTTAAAAAGGTAATTAGAAAAAAACAAAGCAGAGGCTGCTTATTACGATGCTGCATTGTACTTAGGTATAACGCGTGGTGTCTGACATCTGAGAGCTCATGACTCTCTGTGCGATTGGGAGCAAGCAGTCATCAAGCCTAATTTATAGCAAAGGAAACTGAGACACAAGGAGATAGAGACCCACTCAGCCGGAGCCAAGGTAGTCCCTGTGATGCTAAGTAATGGGCACTAGTTGATTCCAAGGAAGGCCTTGGATGCGGTCAGCTGTTGTCTTTATTTAATCTCACGCTTTGTACTCAACAACAAAGAAACACACTTCCAGGAACAAGAATGGGGTGTTGCTGATGACAAAATAATAATATAGAAACTGCAATAGAAAAAAATGTGGCATAGCCACACAATGGAAATGTATACCCATGTATGTGTACATGTGAATGTATGTATGTATGTATGTATGTATGTATGTATGTATGTGTGTATGTATGTATGTACATATGAATGTATGTATGTATCCATGTATGTAATGTGTATATATGTGTATAACAAAGGGCTGATACCTGCTAAGTGTGGATAAGCTTTGAAGATACTGTTCAGGATGAGAAAAAGTCACATATCTAGAACCATTCAATACACAGAGACATAAAGTAGATGTGTAGCTTCCAGGATCTAAAGAGGCAGAGGAAATTAAACTGTTGAATTATAAGTTCATGTGTTGATGTAATTTCGGAATGTTTTCCATCATTCCAGAAAGATCCATTCGCAGCTATTCCCTATTCTCACCTCTACCCCT
>NW_021604567.1:15751196-15795544 GCF_004785775.1 Grammomys surdaster | reverse complement strand
CTGTTGAATCATTAGTTCATGTGTGTAGGATTACATTTCCGGGGTAAATAACTGGCTCTGGGATCCAGAAGAAGAGACACAGCCACATGGCACATGTACCAAAGGCCCGTGGACTGTACACTTGAAAATGGCTGAGCTTATGTGTATAAAATTCCCTCTGACCTTCTGAGTCCCTGCATCTGACTCTCCTCTTTTGTACAGACGTCCGCTACTGTAGAATAGAGTTCACACGATGCTAATAAGATAATATTGTGAGCACTTGGAACTGAGTGATAATCATGCCACTGGCACACCAAGGACAGGTGGATGAGGAAGCAATCTCCTGACCTGACAGAAGCCGTGTCTTCCCCTCCACTGACCAGAGCAGAGGAGAGAATGACCACAGGCTAATTCTCATATCTGTCTTCACAACTGCTCTATGAGAGCTTACACTGCTAGTGTTTTTCCAGCTCTGGTTTTTAAAGCTGCTTTAAAAAACTTTGAAAGAAACCTTGTGTAAAACCCTGTCATACAAAACTGATGGAAGTTATGCCAGCTGAGAAATCTAAGAGAGCTTCCTTCCATCCCTGCCAGCCCCAAAAGCAGCCTCTTCACTGTGGTGCCGCTGAATAAAACTGGGCTGTCCCAGAGCAGATGGTGTCTGAACTGACACCTCAAGAGAAGGCTATTCCGCTAGCCCCCATTCCAATATCAACTATTAATATGAAATTTCAATATCAGGAATCCAGTAGGTTTGTTGTTGATCCATGTCTGTCTTAATGAAGACTTGGGAAAGGAAGAGAATAAAAGTGAGTGTAGCAGATGCAGCCAGATGTTGGCTTCCCAGAAATCTCTGCAGATGTGCACACACTGCAAAGGGTAAGGAGGCCCCTCTGCCCCCAGCTCATCCAGAGTTCAAGACAGGTCCTCTAACCTAAGCCAAGTCACCAAGATCAAGACAAGGTCATGTGCACAGGGGTCAAGATTCCCCTGGCCCACCAATGGATAGAATCAAAGACCCTCATGTCCCATGCACATGAAGGACGTTACAGCTGGATCTGGGAGGAATTTACATAGAGTAGATGGATATAAATCAGAGAAATGAACAAGAAGTCAAAGAACACTGATCTATTCATCTGCACCATGCATAAGGGGTCATTACACAGTCTCTGCCCTCCATAAATACATCAATACCTATATCAATACCTATATCAATACCATAAATACCTATACAGTGGCCCACAGCCTAACTTTTAGAACCTGCTAGATCACACAGCTCGTTAGTCTAACCAGTAGGCCTTTGCCCTAACCAACAATCCTACTGGATTTCATGTGCCAAGAAAGTGTTCCTCTTGCTCCTCTGTTGTCTTAGATGGAGTTGTTATTACTGGGATCACTATGACCAAAGCAGCTTTCGGAGAGGGTTTATTTGGCTTACATATCCTGAATCATAGTCTGTAAAAGGAAGCCAAAGGCAGGAACTCAAACTAGGTAGGAACCTGGAGGCAGGAGTTGATGCAGAGGCCATGGAATGATGTTCCTTACTGGCTTGCTTCTCATGGCTTGTTCAGACTGCTTTATTTGGAAACCCAGGACCACCAGGTGGCCAGGTGGTGGCACCACCCACAAGGGTCTGAACCCTCACCCATCAATCACTAATTAAGACAATTTTTATAGACCTGCTTACATCCAGATATTAAAGAGACATTTTCTCAATTGAGGTTCCCTTCTCTCAGATGACTTTAGCTTGTGTCATGTTGATATAAAACTATCTAGCACACCCACAAAGACCAGCCAGGATGGGCAAGGAAAGAGAGGAGCTCAAAGTTTTAGCAGAACAGATCTGGGTAATTTAGTAATCATATAATGGTTAACTAACAAGGCGTTAGATTTATATTGCTATGCTAGAATACCTGATAGGAAAAATCAGGGGCGGAGCTACTCTGGCTCATGGTTTCATAAGACTTCACTTCCTGCTGAGTAGTGGTGGTGCACGCCTTTAGTCCCAGCACTTGGGAGGCAGAGGCAGGCAGATTTCTGAGTTCGAGGCCAGCCTGGTCTACAGAGTGAGTTCCAGAACAGCCAGGGCTACACAGAGAAACCCTGTCTCGAAAAACCAAAAAACAAACAAACAAAACAAAACAAAACAAAAAAACAAAACAAAAAAAAAACAGACTTCACTTCCTACTCCTGATTCTGGGGTGAGATAGAAGCGTAGCTACAGAAGTTTGTGGCAGAGGTTACTCATAGCCTGACAGATAGGAAGAATGCTAAGTAGAGGGTACCAGGAAGCAGACAGTCCTCAAGGGTGCCACACTACACACCTACTTCCAGTAGGAGGGTCCCACATGCCAAAATGTCTCTCAGTGCCAACAATCGGGAAACAAACGTGTAAACACGTGAGCTTGTGGGGAGGGGGCTCTTCTCACTCAAACCTTAGGGAGTCATGGACTCAGAAAGAAAGATGAGTCACACATTCCTGCATGGAAGGGAACCCCTGTTGCTCTCATATGACACCCCCCCACCCCCACCCCCACCCCCGTGGACGGGCTTTGCTGGCTTAAGGGATAGTAGACAAATTCTCCAAGCACTGATCCTGGGGAAATCTCAGACTGAAACAGAAAAATTCAGTTGAGACACACTAAAACCAGAGAATTATAGGAAAGTCAAATATCGTAGACTGGACTGTGGCCCAGGCAGGCCTCCCTGAGAATATGTAGAAATACAGAATTTTAGCCCCACTTCAGATGGCGTGGATCTGAAACCCTGAGGTGAAGTCTGGCAATGTGCATTTTAACAAATGCTCCAGACACCTGTGATGCACAGGGTGCCTTGAGAAACCCTTCAGAACCGTTTGTTCCAATGATTTCCCAAATTTTAGATGAAAAGGCAGAAACCCAAAGTAAAGGGTTTTCTGCCATCACACAGCTGAGCAGAAAACAGGAAGGAAAAATTGGCAGGTTTCCCATCAGTTAAAAATCTTCCTTTGGGTTCGTAATGTGACCCAAAGTGCAATTCAGAGTAAAATTTTATCAGAGTCCCCATCCTCAAGGCTGGAGTACAGCTCAGTGGGACTACTTCCCTGGTACAAGTAAAGCCCTGGGAACCAGGCAAGCACCGCTTAAACAGGACTCTACACAGAAGTGTGTAGTAGTGCCTGGCACCTTAAAACTCGCTGATGTATTTGCTATAACACGTGTTCTCACATAAGGACCATTGGTGAATTCTTCATCCGTTTCCAAGAGCTGTGCTCCTGCCCCAGGTAGATCTAACGCCACCAAGTGTAGGCTCTTCTACATGGAATAATTCTCTCCCATCTTTACTTAAACATTTCCCAGAGTAGGACACAACGGATAAAGCCATTGTATTAACTGTTAAGAGAAGTCTCTAAAGCTACCCATTGCAGAGAAGTCTTTAAGGAAGCCTCTCACGCTTAGCGAGGCATCCTTGCAGCCACCCGTCCTTCCGCATTGTCCGCTGAGCGCCCCTCAGGATTGTCTGCTGACAGGAAGGCAGCCCGGGCCTGTGAAAGTGTTCTCTCTTAGAAGGGACCAAAGCTGAAGGGCAAGCCGATACCAGGGCAAGAGGTTTAAGGAATAAAAGCAAATTTCTGCAGAAGACAACTCAAAACCTATGAACACCAACACAGAACATCAATGTTAAACAGCTCTAAGCACTAGCTCTCAACTGTTCCCTTTTCTTCCATACGGAAAATTGTTGGGACTGGAGAGATGGCTCAGCGGTTAAGAGCACTGAGGTCCTGAGTTCGATTCCCAGCAACCACATGGTGGCTAACAACCATCTCTAATGGGATCCGATGCCCTCTTCTAGTGTGTGTCTAAAGACAGCTGCAGTGTACTCATACAAATAAAAAACTAAATAAATCTTTAAAAGAAAAGAAGAAAGAAAATTATTGATGCTTTTGCTTACAATGTTTCAGGTTGGTCTTTTGTGTGAGTTATCTATTCTACAATAAGAATATTACCTTAAATGATTTTCTTTTCCTTTTTCAATTATTTTCTTTTAAAGGTAACATGTGAATTGGGAGTCAATAGGTATATTTTTTATTGCTGTAGTAACACCTTGTGTCTCCTGGTTAAAGCCTTTGGCATCTCCAAGGGCTCAGGCTTGTGATGTTATTAAAAGTCTTTATTGAAGAGCAACAGCAAGCAAATTAAGTAATGCAAAATCTTACGGTTGCACATAATAAAATACTCTGCAATTAAACTACTTACCCAAGAACCACATGGATTTTGTGATTAAACGATTGATCTGGGGTTCTTTCAATAGCACAGTCGAATTACAGAGAAACCAGAGCAGTGGTTCTCAGCCTTCCTAATGCCGGGATCCTTCAGTATGGTCCTCCACAGTGTGGTCACACCCTTCCCCCAACCATCAGGTTATTTAGTTGCTGCTTCATAATGAGAACTTTGCTACTGTTATGAATCATAAAGTAACAATCTGATATATAAGCACCCAAGGGGGCTGTGACCCATAGCTTGAAAACTTCTTGCTTAGAGCATATAAATATTTTGGAGTGCAGAAAAAATACCTTGCCTGAATTTAAACTATTATTTAGTACCTCAGTTAACTGAATAAAGAATTTGGGGATAGGAACTGTGCAACTCTAACTCTCTAAAAAATTGTTATACTTATTATTTTTCATATATATATATACACACACTCTGTATGTGTATGTGTGTATATATGTGTGTGAGTGTATATGTGTGTGTATGTGTGTGTATGTGTGTGAATGTGTATATGTGTGTGTATGTGTGTGAGTGTGTATGTGTGTGTGTATGTGTGTGAGTGTATATGTATGATCGTGTGAGTGTGTGTGAGCGTGTATGTGTGAGAGTGTGTGTAAGTATGTGAGTGTGTGTGTGTGTATGAGTGTGTGAGTGTGTAGGTCAGAGGACACCTTATGAGAGTCAGCTTTCTCCTTCTACCTTGTGGATTCTAGCTGGAGCTTAGGACATCAGGGCAAACAGCAAGCTTCCCTACCTACTGAGCTGCCTCACTCAGTAAAATTCCTGAGGATTTTAATGGCATCTTCTGGCCTTGGGTAAAACTCTCTTAGTCAGTTTTAAATAGACTGGTCTTAAGAGAAGAATGAAATCAGATATACTATAAAAATGCTAAGTAATGCTGTAGTGAAACTGTAAATAGACTTGTTAGATATATAAAGAAGAAAGTCACTTTTTCTCCCAGTATTTCCTTCTCACTATCATTAACACAGATAACCACAGCCTGGCTTACTAATTTAAGCGTTATTTAAAGTGATTAGGTCTCCTTGAATTAATGCTCTTTTTTTATTTTTTTATTTTTTCAGATTTTAAGACTTCCCCATTGACCTTTTCTGTTTCTGTCTGGTGTTATATGTTAAGGTGACAAGAGATTGCAGGGGGTTTAAGGACTAGGTCTTGTCCTGAATCCATGTCCAAGGTTGTGCATCTTCTTGTGAGGAGTCCATCTCCACCCTTGAATGCTATGACACTCTGAGACATGATCCTAACCTCACTGGCCTCTGTGGGAAGTGGTTCACCCAGGAAACCTCAAGGTTGGGGGCTTTGTCACCCTCAGTGTGGTTATCTTCCAGAAGGATTGCCAGCCTGTTGACCAACTATGTGCTTCTTCACGGGCCTCTGGAGAATATGGGGTGCCTTCCTGCTCTCCCCCTGTAACAGCAGCTAAATAGCATCCCAAGGACCAAACTTATGCCCTCCTGTTTGTGAGTGTGTGTGTGTGTGTGTGTGTGTGTGTGTGTGTAGAAACCTTTGTCTGCTTACACTGTTCTCTGTGCAGCTGACAGTATCCTGCTGCCTCTTTCCCTGGGTAATTCCAATCGTTTCCTCCTTAAGACAGAGAGGAGGGTTGCAATGGAGAAACCCAACTAACCAGTGATAGAAAACACTTGCATTGAATATTAGGGAATTTCAGTTTCTCTAACTGCAGCATGCATTTCCTTCCCTACAGATCTGAAATGTCACTAAGTGTGGCCTCCCTTCCCCTTCTACTGATTCTGAACTCATGTTCTTCCCATAAGTCTCCCAGGGCAGTGGTTTTCATCCACTTACACATAATCAGGACCACCGAGGAACTCCATACAAATGAAGCTCACCCCACCCTGTTTACCCCTTCCTGTGCAGACACTAAGAGGGAGAAGTCATGGTACAGGGCTTTGGTCTCTCTTAACACCTTGAATTCTTTGATCTCATCCAAGGTGAGAGTTGAATTGAGTCTCCTGGAAGCTGGGAAGGGAAGTGGGATCTGGGAGACACTGGGTACAATGGGATCTGGGAGATGCTGGGTGCAGTGGGATCTGGGAGATACCGGGTACAGTGGGATCTGGAGAGATGCTGGGTGCAGTGGGATCTGGGAGATGCTGTGTACAGTGGGATCTGGGAGATGCCGGGTGCAGTGGGATCTGGGGAGATGCTGGGTGTAGTGGAATCTGGGGAGATGCTGTGTACAGTGGGATCTGGGAGATGCTGGGTACAGCACCAGCAGTCTTCAGCCAGAGAGGAGGAGGCTTCTGTTCTGTCGAACGACAGGGGCAGCACAATTATGAAACAATGGCAGTTTAATGTGCTATGCCAATTGCTCTGACTTGAGAACTGCACAGCATATGCAGGAATGGAAACATGGCAAACATGGTGTTATTTCCACATCTATAATTTCTATTATTGATAAATTTAAAAAATCAAGGTAGATAATCATAAGTATAATAATATACTTCCTTAAGTTAAGAAAGGGAAAGAAACAGAAATTGATTTATTTTTATTGTGTTTGCACAGAGGCTAGAAAAAAGTTTCTTCATGGTAGGCAAATGTTTATGTTAATGAAGGTATGAGGGAAACAATCTATCGTTTTATGTGATCTTTTTGAGACAAAGTCTCACTATGTAGCCTCAGTTGTCATGGAACTTGCTGTGTAGACCAGGCTTGCCTCAGTCTCCTAGAGATCTTTGTGCTTTTGCCTCCCTAGTGCTGGGATTGAAGGTGTGTACTACTACACCCAGTCTGAGTCTCCCTTCTTTATTCATTTGTGTGTTTGTCTGTCTGTTTGTTTGAGACAGAGTTTCTGGACTCCCACTGTAGACCAGGCTGGCCTCAAACTCACAGAGATTCTCCTGTCTCTATCCCCTTAGTCCTGAGGCGCTGGTGTGCGCTGCCACTCCCTGCAGAGTCTCCCGGCAGTCTCCACTATTTTTTTTTTTTAAGATTTACTTATTTCATGTATATGAGTACACTGCAGCTGTCTACAGACACACCAGAGGAGAGCATCAGATCCCATTACAGATGGTTGTGAGTCACCATGTGGTTGCTGGGATTTGAACTCAAGACCTTTGGAAGAGCAGGTAGTGCTCTTAACCACTGAGCCATCTCTCCAGCCCTGAGTCTCCATTCTTAATATTTAAATATTTTAACTCCCACTACATAAAGAAAGGGCTTCGCTTTTGTTCCTGTTGTTCAGTGGTTCTGATGACAAGCCAGGCCACAGGGAAAGCAGACACGGAAACATGTCAGCTCCTAGCTCTCAGCCACACCCTACCACCAAAACCCTCCAGACATCCACTGGCATCAAATAAGACCCATTTAGCATGAGCCCACCCCCAACTCTGCCCACACCACAGAGCTTTCCAGCGGTTGCTCCACTTCCTGTCCCCTTTCTTCTTGTCCACTTCCTGTCACCTCCTTGTGATGTCACTCAAGCTTAAAACATGTAGCCTCTTATCACTTTTTCTGCCTTAAAAATCTTCCCAAAATTCACCAAAATAAACAAGTTTTGTCTCCCTGTGTCACCAGACAACAACAACAACAAATTGTAGTTATTTTCTGCTTTCCCAACTTTTCCTGTTTGGATCAAGGACGTTCTCTGAGATGTAGTGTCATCGGACGACCGAATAAATGCTTTGAAAAATAACAAAACAGACACAAGAGAAGGCTCACTGGATTACTTAAATCTGTAAATTAACACACACACACACACACACACACACAGAGAGAGAGAGAGAGAGAGAGAGAGAGAGAGAGAGAGAGAGAGAGAGAGAGAGAGGTGGGTGCTTTAGTAAGCAAATATAGCAAATCCCAGTTTGAGTACTGAGCTCCATTGAAGTGCAGTTGGTAAGTGTGTTAAAAGAAAAGAGTCATTAGTCACTGGCATGTACCATGGAAGCCAGCAGTGCCACAGGCTGCTTGCTTAGGCCCTGGACAAACTTAGCCCTCACGCTTAAGTACAGCAAGGCTTTCCACCTGTTTATGCAACAAATTTGACTCACCAGCTTTGCTAAAGAATGGTAGCTTTTAACCTGTCTCTGCACTCTATGAAAAAAATGGATAAAATTACGTCACTCAATACTTTTCTTTTTTAAATCTAAAAATTTGGGGGGAGATGGAAGGGGGCACAATTCTTCCATGGTGGGTAGATGGACTCTAAATGGACTTTATTTTGTGTCTCAGAAAGCCATCTGTGCTTGTGAAATATGGTCACATCCTCTGATTTTTCCATCAGCTCTTCTCAGTTACTCAGAGGGCTTTGGAAACTTCTGCCTTCCAGAAAAGACCAGTCATTGTGAACCAGTAAAATGCTTAGTGTGATAATAGATCAAAGACCAAATAAACCCAGAGCAGGATAATTTAATTATTTAATTCCCAAAGACCATCTGTTATTTTAAGCAGCTCTCTCCTGGTAAGCACTGTGCCCACCGTCAGAGATCAACCATTAGCTTGCTAATTCTCAAGTCCTGGGTTGTCAATAGTGATCCACAAAAGAGTATTTAAAAAAAAAAAAAAAGTCATCCATTGGCTTAATTGGCTGCCAGGTATGAAATGTGGTTCTAATGTGAGAATTAATTTTGTGCAAGTTACAAATCCTTTGAAATTGGAATCCAGAAAATTATAGGTGGGAGTCGCTTCTTCCTTTGCTAATTACGCAGGCAGTATTGTCTTCTCTCTCCGGCTGGTTTCTCAGAAACTGAAGCCAGGCTTCCATATAATATAATTTCATTTTATGGGCTGTAAGTTCTCCCAGGCCACCCGCCTAAGTTCCCGGGATGTAAGCTCGTGGCCTTGCCTTCCCCATTGAAACGTGAAACCCGCCTTTCCAGACTTCGTATTTAACTATTAACCATTAACAGCTACAACTGCCTGGAATAAAAGTGCTTGGCATAATGACCGTTTTTACAAAAACGAATTCCCTTGGATAGGTGTGTCCTCCTGGACCAATAAAACTTGCCTTGTCCTGTCTGAATGCAGCGTCACCCGCACGGAGCCGGCTGTAATTGGGAATCCCGGTTGGGCGAAAGTGGGAGGCAGGAGGCCGTACGTAATCATACTTTATCCTGAGTTTCCTCGAGCCTTTCATCTGAAGCTCTCAGAGCCCTTGACAAACACTAATTAATACTCACGGCACCCGGTGAGAGAGGTACGTATTATTATCCCCATTTTACAGATGAGGAAACGCGAGGTTAAGTTGGGTAAGCTGTGCCCACGCCAGCCTTGCAAGGGGCTGCCCTGGAAAGATAAAAGCAGCCGCCCCCTCAGCTCGGACCGTGGAGACGTCAATTAGAAACGGGATTACAATTAAACCATTTGATTGTAACAACAGGAATGTTGTCTTATAATCGTCAACTTTCTTATAAAAATAAACCTTGTTTCTTAGACTCTGGAGTAAAATAAAGAGGATTTTTGATCACGGGGGGAAAATTCACTTTGAGTCATTTGATGACAAGCTCAAAATTTACTTCATTTCTGCTCTCTTAGGAAGTGACACTGATTCTTGCTACAACCTTAACCTCTGGAGACCTGCTATTTTAGGGGTCCTGGTGCAGTGCTATGGATTTGGACGAACACCACTCAAGAAAGGGTAAACCAATGAAACCGTCTATGGACGTGGTGCTAACCTCCGGGTTATAAAGAGGAATGTAATAGGAACTACAACTAGAGTAAGACAGTGTGTGTGTGTGTGTGTGTGTGTGCATGTATGCAGGGATGAACAGGTATGTGTGTGAGTCTAGGAGATGGTATGTGTAGGTATGGGTGTCTATGTGAATATGTGTAAGTGTGTATATGGATGTGTGTCTGTGTTTGGGTGTGAATGTACATGTGTGAGTGTATACATGTGTGTGACTCTGGGTATGTGTGGATATGTGCGTGTATGAATATGTGTATGTATGTATGTGAGTGTGTTAGTATATAAAATTTGTGTTATTACAGTGTGAGTACATGTATGTGTTAGTGTGAATTTGTGTATATATGTGTGTGTCTGAGAGTAAATGACTGTGTGTGCTATTGTGTGTGTGGATTTGTAAATGTATGAGTATAAATCTGTGTGAATGTCTGTGTATGTCATATGTATGTGTGTTTGTGTGTGTACATGTATGCGTGAGCATTGGTGTGTGTTTTTGTATGAACATGTTAGCATGTGTTAGCATTGGTTTATGTGTGTGACTGTGTTTGTGAGTGCGAGCTTGTGTATGTGTGTGTTTGTGAATGTTTTTGTGACTAAAATCTGCCTGTAAGTGTATACATGTGTGAATGTGTGCAGTTGTGTGAGAGAGAGAGTGTATGTAGTTGTGCGAGAGTGTTGATGTGTATGAACATGCCCGAGGTCTCCATCTAGAGTGTCTCCTCTGTTCACCTTAGTTTCTGTTGTTGCTTTACTTGGTTTCATTCTGAGACAGACCCTTTCTTGGCCTAGAACATACTACTTTGCTAAGGCTGCCTTGCCAGTGAGCCCAGCCATCTGCCTCCCTCTGGCCCCCCTCTGACCCCTGTCTCCCCTCCCCCAAGAGAGGTACTAGCATGGCCGTATTGTTTTGTTTTAATGTGTGTTCTGGAAATCCAGCTCAGATCTTCATGCTTTGACAGTACGCCCTTCATCAACTGAGCCGTCCCCTGAGGTATGCCCCCATCAGAGGTGAGACTTAAGGAGAGAAGCACACAACTTTAAGACACATAAGTTTGTGATTCCAACTGGACAGAGTTAAGGTATCCACAACTTCCTGGGAGTAAGACCATCCACAAGCCACGTTCTCACTTAGAGACGTAATGACAGCGTTCTTCAGCTCACGACAGAGAACTTCTAACAACCTGTGTTTTTAAACTCTGCTGAAAATGCTGAGGGCCGTCCCCTTCAATTACTGGAGGTCAGGCCTCTATCCCCACTTTCGAAAGATTAGAATTGCCACAGCCCTTCTATACTTAGAGAAGGGAGGAGATGTCAGGGGCAGCCCTGCTTACACACTGAAGGCCTAAAATCAGCCATAGGCCTAAAATCAGCAATAGGCCTGTCATACATGTATACTAACACCAAGTCTTGGGTCTCAGTGGAAAAACATTGAAACAGATGGCTATAAGCTAATGTAAACAGGCAGCTTTTGTGGAAATTTACAAGTCTGAGTAGTCATAGACCTTGTAAATAGGTAGCCTTGGCAGACAATACCAACTTAGATAAGGACAAGCGAGTCATAGGGAGAGTCATAGTGACTTGTCCCCTGAACCTTCACCCAGCCGATACCCTGTTCTGAAGATATCTGTATTCCCCCTGAACACCCACGCTCCAGTGTCATCCCCTTCCCCACGTCCTGCCTTTCTGTGTTTATAACCCCTGTGTGAATGAATTACGATTTGAGAAAAAATAAATTATAATGAAAAGAAAAGAAAAGAAAGAAAATGCTGAGGGCCATAACGAATATTGTTCCATTTAGGAGAAGAAGTAGAAATTACTCCAAGATGACCATACTGGCCTTGTCTATTATTCCAGAGTGTCTCTGCCTCGAGGCCTTTGCAGGTCGTACTCAGTCTCTCCAGAATGCTGTTCTCACCTGCCACCATTTTACCCAGCTGACGCTGGTAGCTTTGGGTTTGTGTTTAGATACACAGCTCTATGGCTGTGCCTTCTGAGAACATGATGACCATTCCTCTCATAGGTGTTCTCACATTTTGTTATTAAAACTTTGGGCTGGGGAAGTGGTGGCACACGCCTTTAATCCCAGCACTTGGGAGGCAGAGGCAAGCGGATTTCTGAGTTCAAGGCCAGCCTGGTCTGCAGAGTGAGTTCCAGGACAGCCAGGGCTACACAGAGAAACCCTGTCTTGAAAAAGCAAAAAAAAAAAAAAACCTTTGGAATTTAAAATAATTCGTGCATTTCTTTTCTTCTTTGAGCCTCCCTGGTTCTAATTTTAAGATCTACATATTTTTTTTTTTTTTACATTGGATGTTTTGTCCTCAGCACATAGTAGGCCCTTGAGTTAAAAAAAAAACAACAACAATGACAACACACCAAAACCACGTTTATTAAGAGTAACAGCCACACGTTGCTAATGACTGAGAAGCAGGATGGGCCGAATTTGACAGTGGCCCTACTATGAAAGAGAGAAGGAGCTGCAGTTAGCAGGGAGAGAGCCTGGTGGTACCTGCTGAGCTCCCGTGATGCTCAAGCTGGCCCACCATGCACTTGATGCCATGCCATGCTTCTGCTGACCACAGACTTCCCCACAGGACATCTGGTTCGTTTGAGAGCCTCTGTGATAGATCAGGACAAAACAGGGAGATTGTTGAAGCCACAAAAAATAAGCACCTTCTATTTCGGCAAATATGAACAGTGGGTTCTTCTTTGCCAATTAGAGCTTTAATCTTGCTGTTCCCACTTGTGGACCAGTCCCTGCTTCCTGACAGAGTCCTTGAGCTCTCCCTGAACCCCTTAAGCCCAAACCCTATGAGACTTCTCTCTGTCATGTTCTTACTGAGATGTCCATGGACCCTCCCCATGTCTTCTGTGATGATTTGAAAGAGATGTCCCCCATAAGTCTTAGGCATTTGAATGCTTGGTGTCCAGTTGGCAGCCCTATTTGCTGAGGTGTAGGTGGTGCACGTCACTCGGGGGTGAGCTATAAGATTTCAAGAGCCGTGTGCTGATTCCAGTGTTATTCTTTGCTTCCAGTTTGCTGTTGGAAATGCTCCAGATGGGATGACCCATCTCCCCACCATCATGGACTGTTATCCCTGTGAAATTGTCATCTAAATAAACCTTTTCTTCTATGATTTGCTTTGATCACGGTACTCTCTTCCACCTTCCTTCTATCCACCTCATCTGCCAGATTGCCGCCAAATTCATCTCCACCAAATCTTACTGCAATTGTGTCACAGCTCTGCTTAATGTTTTTAAAGATGGCATCACTGAGCTTAGTTCAAACTCCTTAGGGCTTAAAGATAGCCAGCCCATCCCCAGAAGTAAGGGGAAAAAAACACGCTCTGATCGGAACCAGGGTCCACAAGCATCTACGATCAATTCAACTCCGTCTGAATATACCCTCATACATCGTCTGCACACCTGGGCACACACGCTCTGTAGGGCAGCTAGGTCACACATATGCTTACAAGGAACGCTTCTAATCAAAGAAGGATTGCTTCTTGGTCTCTGTCTTTAGGGTTTCTATTGCTGTGATAAAGATCATGACCAAAGGCAACTTAGGGAGGAAAGGGTTTATTTGGCTTACAACTCACAGGTCACACACTGTCAGAGTAGGAACCCGAGGCAGGAGTTGAAGAAAAGATTTGGAAAGAGTGTGAATGAATCTCTGTCCCAGCTGCAGGATGATCTCTGACCTCTGGAGGCAATGAACACTACTGTTATGTAGCCAATGCCAGAAAGTCTAGAAGGCTCAAGGCTGACCTAAGAGTGTGACTTCTGAGCCGAGCGCAACTGGCTGTGTTCTGCTCAGGAACCTAAGCGTGCTGAACCTCAAGATCACTCCCTTGGTGCAGACGGATGGAAATGTCTATGACATCATAGAGTAGGCTGGATGCCAGCATGTGGGGATCTCCCAAGTTACCCAGAGTTCCCTACCAAGCCTCATTTGGTTCACAAATATCAGGCATCAGCAATAAGCAGAGAGCCATGCCAGATGCCTCTCTGACCCTCAGAATTTCTTGAGCTGGCACTTCCAAGTACTCCCCAGGCAAGATGTCTGATTATAATATCTTTGCAGCTCCTCAGCCTAGCCCTGAGACCACTTGAGGGTCCATACCTGACAGTGCAGTGCCAAAGAAAGAGGCCAGACTGGGAACAAGGGAGGAGACCCTTCCTTCCCAGTCCTGGCACAGAAACACACTTTCTCCTCTGTCCTTAAAGCAGTGTCAGAGAGGCCAAAGTTTGAACAGGACAGTGTAGGGTTTGGTCAGTTTGCTTTTATATGGTTTAAAAGATGAAGTTTTTAACCTTAAAGTGTTCACTTAGTACTGACAGGAAATTCCTGCACTGACTACTCCCCCTTTCCTCCAGCACCCAAGAACTCAATCTTGTCTTACAAGGAGTCCAAAGAAATATATGTTGCTTAGAGCAAAAAACTTAGGGTCAGGTCTATGCTAGGCAATGGATCTCTTTTAGGTGTGGGATGTAGTGTTTCGCTAAGGTCCGAGCTCTTTGATTAATTTTTACATGTTTATGTGTGTGTGGTATGGCTTATAGACATGCTCACATGTGCGGGTCCACGTGAGGCCTGAGATTGACATTATGTGTCTTCTTCATTGCTCTCAACCTTATTACTGAGGCAAGGGCTCCTATTCGAACTCAGAGTACACTGACTCAGCTAGTAAAGCCAGCCTGCCTGCTATGGGGATTCTCCTATCTCCTCTCTCTGTGTGCTACCACACCCACTAGACTCTTATTCTGTGTGTCCTGGGAGTCTGAACTCTGTGCAACAAGCACTGTACCCGTTAAACCATCTCCTCAGTTCTGATTATTGGCTTTTATAGCAGAAGACACACCCCCTTTGAACAGCTTCATACTTCTTGACTTATTTCAGGAGAGAGACCCTCCTTTTGGGAGGCCCTACTATACTAGTTGAAATACAAAGCAAAAAAAAAAAAGTCAGAAAACTTTAATATGAAGATACTGGGCACTAACGGAGTTGAAACTAGATTTTTCCTCTGACTTTTATTTGTGGAAAGGTCACCCAACTTCAGTTTTATTGAAGAGAAGACAGACAACATTAATGTTTAAGTAGCAGACCCTTGCCCTTTGGATGAAGGACAAAGTAAAGGGCTCCCAGAGCCTCCTTGCAACCTAGTGGTTTCCATTTTTAAGTATTTCATCTTTGTACATGCATGTACAAGAAGGAACGGTCAGTCTCACAGAATGGAAAATCCCCACCCTGGGTCTGGGCTGGAGATCAACAGCAGCAGAAACTTTCATAGGGAGACAAGATGTTCATCTGTGGTCTGTCTCTCTCAGGCTCTCCTCACTATCAGGTACTTCTGCAGACAAGGACTTATTTGCTTTACTGGTGTGACCCCAAATCTAGGAAAGTACAAGTTTCAGATATATTTGATACTGGAAATATAGTGGCTGACTTCAGCAGAAGACATTATCTCAGAGAAGAGAGCAGAGAAAGGATAAACACACGCATCCTTGCTTGTGATAGCTAGGTTTCTTTTTTATACTGTTCAGGAACCCTTGGCTAGGGAATGGTGCTGCCCACAGTGTGCAGCGTCTTTCCTACATCAATTCATAATCAAGACAGTCTCCCCTAAGCATGCTCAATGCCAACCTAATCTAGATAATTCCTCACTGAGACTTTCTTCCCAGGTCATATGAAGCTATGTCAAATTGAGTGTTACAACTAATTCATACAGCATCTCTTGCAGGAGGCTGGATGTGTGTCTAGCACAAGGATCATGAGCCTGGGTTAACTTAGCAGGCAGCTAGACTACTGAACATTTTAACAACAAAAAACCTGGTAAGACTGATAGAACAATTTAATTCAGGTTCCTGTACCTGCCACCGGTGTTACTGCTTACTGTTTGCATACTGATATGTTCGTGTGTGTGTGTGTGTGTGTGTGTGTGTGACTGAACTTTGCTGTAATTGTTAAATATGATTAGTTCTTGTTTAACGCCAGCATAACTCCTTTATGAAGCAAATCTGTTCTGAGTCCTTTGATCTATCTTTTACTTTCTTGGCGTTCCCGTGCCCTCCACTGCTCCCTTGGACTTTGCTTCGGCCTTCCTAAGTACCACTCCTCCCCCACTTTCCTTCCCTCAATTAATAAATACTCTTTCTCCCATCCCCTTTATCCAGTGCTGAGGAGGTCGTTTTGCCTTTGTCGGCTCTTTCAGTCACAAACATATGGCTTTGCCATGGTTGATTATAACTGACTGGCAATATTTATATAACATTTCATCTCCAGGGCTTTCTCGGTTCTTAAGACCTCTTGTGGGCCTCTTTTTTCTCTTTTGCATGCATTGTATTCAGGCATCTTATTTTTCACTTCAAACATTTCCTATATCATCTTTGTTTCCTCTTAAGAGCTTTCTGTTAGTGTTTCATGAATCCCTCCCCTCTGTCTGTCCATTGTGTTTCAGCCTTTGCATCTTTGCACTGGTTTCTCACATGAGCGTCCACCAAAGGGAAAATCAGGCTCCTCCTGTCCCCGCTTGAGCAACCTTTGGGATTTTACAGGAACAGTGAGAGTGACCATTGTCTCTCCCTGACACTCCTGAGTCTAGGCCAGAGCACAGTTTCAGGATCAATTTACAATTTAGCTCGAGTCCTTGTGTGTTCCTCCGAAGCTGCTATCATTAGGGGCTACACAAGTTGAAAATGAAGAGAGCCAAATCTTTCCACAGAAGGATAGGAGTAAACACACCTGATTTGAGCATGTTTACGGTGTAATCTCACAAAAATTTGGTAGTTTTACACATTTGTATAGTTTTTTTTTTAAAAAAAAGCAAAATGTAGAAATAAATCTTTTCATGACTCAAACTTCAAAACAAAAGTGCCACTGTACTCAGCTACAAAAGGACCAAAAGTCTAGACTGTGAGATGGCTCAGCAGGGAGAGGGACTTGCTACGAAGCCAGGCGGTCTGAGCTCTGGTCTCATAATGGACAGAGAACTGACTCCAGCAAGTTGCCTTCTGACCTCCCTACATGCACAATGGTACACACACACACACACACACACACACACACACACAGAAGAAGTAAGTAGAAAGCTAATCAGAAAGCATTGAAAGAGTAATAAAGCTGTGTTCCTTCTGAAGAGAACAATCTCATCTGAAACAAGTAAATGCATAGAGCCCACACTTACTCTTCATTGCGGAAAGCTTGTGTGGGTCTCAGAGTGTGTCTGCCCTTGGCAAATAAACTAAAGGGATCCTTCCCAGTTCACCATTCCATTTCATTCGCAGTTGCAAGAGTATATTTTTGAAATATAAAAAACATTCAGATACACAAAGCACCTTTTTAACGCCCTGATTTCTGTCTCCCTGTGTCTGAGGACAAGCTGAACACGTGTATTTCTCTTAGAAAACCAAGCCCCAAAGTGCTCGGATCAAAGCCGCCGAATGAACGGTTTGAGAAGCAGACTAAGCATGTTCCCATACAGGTCCAGGGGTAATTGTATCATTTCAAAAGGTGAAGAAGACACGTAGAAGCTGTCTGTGCAGCTCCAAAGAATGTGCTCTTCTAGAAGTTATGATTGAGTTCAAATTATAACTTAGCTGCTAAAAAGGTGTGACTACCCACTGATCGATGCCCTTCTCATGAGAGACAGAAAGATTTGCATTTTGAACCTGGAAAATACTTGCTAAATGATCTCTTGGGCAAGACAGAGTTTTAATAGCCAAGGGCATTTGTGGTTTCTTAGAAATGGAGATATTATCTTGGTAAGACTCTTTTAAGAGAAGAAACCCTCATATTCCCCCCACCCCCGAGAACTGCATGGAAGTCCTGGATGTCTGAAGTACCTTGTGGCATCTTTCTTCCCGGGAGAAGTGGAGGATCATGTTTCCTTTAACAATACATAAAGCGGCTCTGGGGCAAGAGTGAACTGGGAGAACCTCCATTGGTCAGGAAACACCACTGGGTGACGAAATTGCTGTGAAGTCACTCTTTGGGGTCACTTATAGAGAGGAGGAGGGGATTGATTAGGTATGGGACAGCCCCCCTCATTGCCTAAGCCAATACAGCCCATGACACCAAGAAATAACGTCTGTATGCAGCCCTACTCGGCCATAAGAATAGCTCTAATTTACGTGTATTAGGTATAGTTATTCTCATAACGACAACAGAGACAGTAGCTGTTTGTATCAAACTGTGCTTGAAAGGGGAAGTTGGCTGGAATATATAGCCATGATGCACATTTGTGTAAACACACACACTAATACACAAACAGGTGATTTGTACTACAATGTTGTGGGCTGGTGGTCCTGGGTTCTTTAAAAGCGCAGGTTGAGCAATTCAAGAGGAGCAAGCCAAAAAGCAGCACCCTCCATGGCTTCTGCATCAACTCCTGCCTCCAGGTTCCTGCCCTGTGTGAGTTCCTGCCCTGACTTTCTCAGTGATGAGGTTGTGTAAGCCAGGGTGGCCTCTGACTCACAAAGATCTGCCTGCCTCTGTCTCCTCAGTGCTGGAATTAATGTAGTGTGCCACCTTGCTTGACTCAAATCAGCCTGTAAGTGAATAAATTACAGGATGCCCAGTCAGAGACATGTCTCAAGAGTGTACAGGTTAACTCCAGAAAATGAAAGTGAGACACGCAGTCATGTACACATGCACATGAACACACACACGTACATGCACACACACACACACACATACACACACACACGCACACTTGCATGTACACTAGAACAATTAACAGAAAAAGAGGCCATTCATTGGGAAAAAAGACAGGGATAGGAGGCTTTGGAGAGAGAAAAGGGTGAAAAATAGTCTCAAAAATTGAAGAAAATTTTTAAGCTGAAGGAGAGTTATGCTATACTACAGTGGGTCTCTGTTGCACCCCAGGAACTTTGCAACAGACTCAGAAGAATTGAAAACCCTTAAGTATTTAGGACAAAGCTTCTGTAGTCCTGCTACCATGGAATTGAGAAATTCTAAGTTATTTAAAAAGAAAAAAATTTCCATCCAGCTGTTACAAGCAGATAATATCTCAAAAGAGTTAGTTCCTGGCCCAGGCAGTGCTAGCAAATGCTACCTGTGGTGGTAACGATGGTGCAAGAGAATGTTACCTGCCTGCATGGTAAAGATGATGTAAGAAAATGTTACCCACTCTGGTAACGATGGTGCAAGAGAATGTTACCTGCCGTGGTAACTATGATGTAAGAAGATGTTGCCCGCTGTGGTAACAATGATGCAAGAGTGGAGATGAGCATGTTATTATTACAACAGACATGAGATAGATTTAGACCTGTTCACCCCCAGCAAGCATTTATTGAGCACTTGCTGTGTGTAAGAGTCCTTACAGCTTGAACACTAAGAAGCAAAGAGTCTACTGGGTGACACATACAATCAGCAGAAATACAGATGTTGATTTTGATGTTCAGAGAAAACGGTAAGTATTTGGGGGAACATTCCTAATAAGTCAGAATTCAGTTCATTGGCCTCAAGAACAAAAATTACGTCTCTGAACAATTGGGGACCACAATCCAAAGGCTCTCTACTGAGGTAAAAGAAGTGCCCTGCACTAATGCGGTCACCTAAGCTGTGTTTAAGGTTCAGTTCAGCAACAAAAAGATAGTTTTGTGTCTGTAAAAGTAACAGAAAACACTTGACTGGGGTAAGGAAATGAGGTATAAAACAGAATCGAAGCAAGAAAGAAGAGCCTTGGGAATGCCTGTCAGTGTTTGGATGGTTTATGGTTTTATTTGATTTGGTTTGACTTTCAGAGTCAGCAAGAGATTAAAGTTGACACAGAAAACCACACACACACACACACACACACACACACACACACACACACATTCCTCTGACAGTGTGTTTCCACTGGGGAGAAGTGTCTGCTCATGCAACAATAAAGGACACAGGTTCTGTCTCAGCCCAGGCAGGCTCACTGGACTGGCTCAAAGGGCCTACTGAGAAAATCTTTAATGAAACTCTCAATAAGGAACATACAGATGCACACACCCAGAAAAGCACAGGAGGAAAAAAATATGTGGTGGAGGTAGGGAAAGGGATAGCAGGCAGAATTAACAAGATGTATTTTGTAAGAAAATAAAACACAAAAGACATTTTTGGCATGACCAAGAAAATAGCAGTGAAGATAGTTAATATTACTCTGAAAAATAAAGCATACCATTTCTACAAAGGAGAATGTTATCTAAAGCATCCTTCACGGAAAAAAAAACGGGGGAATGGGGAGAATTTAATGAATGAATGAATGAATGAATGAATGAATCAGTAAAGGTCAGATGAGTGGACACTGTCCAAAAAAAATGTGTCCCACCGGTGTTACCAAAGACCAGAAGAGCCTAGAGTGTGCCTGGCTTGCCACTGGCATTTCTGCAAATAAGTTAAAGGGACACTTGCTCAATAATCTATAAACACACTACACACACTAACTGTCCTGAGAGTTGGGACGGTAACTTCCTGAAGCCTGTGAGGGAAAGGGTGAGAGGGACCACAGTCGATAGTGTGTTCCACCTCCACATCCCCCACACCACATAGCCTTGGCTAAGTGGCACACACCTCTAATCTCCATGCTAGGGAGGTGAAGGAGGAGAGAATAAGAAGTTCACAGTTGTTCACTACCTGGGGAATATGAGAGCCATGTGTGTTGAGTGGGAGAAGAAAGACTAGGAGAGGTAAGGGGAAGAAACAGGAGGAGTAGGGAGGGATGGGATTTTAGTTTATTTGAGATTTTATTTTTGCAGCCCAGGCTTTGCTGAAACTCGTGCAAACCAGGCAGGCCTCAGACTCACAGATCTGCCTGCCTCTGTCTCCTCAGTGCTGGAATTAATGTAGTGTGCCACCTTGCTTGGCTCAAATCAGCCTTCAAGTGAATAAATTACAGGATGCCCAGTCAGAGACATGTCTCAAGAGTGTCTAGAGGTAACTCCAGAAAAAGAAAAGGTGGCCAGCAGAATCAGTAGTATTTGCTGACAGAAAGTGTACTTGAAAATGCAGAGTAAGATAGTGCCTTTCTAAGCCACACGATTCATTATTTCCTTGTGTGTATGTTCATGTATGTGCAGGTTCGTGTGTTTACACGGGTGTGAAAACCAGAGGATAGCATTGAGTGATGGTCCTCAGGAAGGCATCCACATTGGGCGTGTGTACTTGTGTGTGTGTGTGTGTGTGTGTGAGTGTGTGTGTACATGTGTGAGTGTGTGTGTGAGGAAGTATGTATGTGTGTTTTAGTGTTTGTGTGTGTGTGTGTGTGTTTTAGTGGTTGTGTGTATGTGTGTACGTGTGTGTGTTTGTGTGTGTTAGTGTGTGTGTCTGTTTTAGTGTGTGTATGTGTGTTTGTGAGTGTATGTGTGTTTGGGGGAGGGTACGTGTGAGTGTGTATCTATGTGTGTATGATTGTGTGTGTATGTGTGAGTGTGTGTGTGTGTGTTTGGGGGGATGTTGGTGTTTTGGTGTTACCTTTGCCTGTAATATATGATATGTGCCCACGTGTGGAGGCCCAGAGTGGATGCTGGGTGTCTTCCCTCAATTGCCCTCCATTTTTTTTAATGTTATCTTTCTTTTATTTTTTAATTAATTTATTTATTTTTTATTGGATATTTTATTTACATTTCAGATGTTATCCCCTTACCCCATTCCCCCCCCCCGCCCAAGAACCCCCATCCCATTCCCCCTCCTCCTGCTTCTATGAGGATGTGCTCCCACATACCCCCCCACTCCCACCTCCTCACCCTCGAATTCCCACACACACGGCGTCCAGCCTTCATGGGACCAAGGATCTCCTCTCTCACCTATGCCTGACAGGGCCATCCTCCCCTACATATACAGCTGGAGCCATGGGTCCCTCCGTAAGTGCTCCCAGGCTGGTGGTTTAGACCCTGGGAGCTCTGGTTGATTGGTATTGTTGCTTTCCCCATGGGGCCCGCAAACCCTTTCAGCTCCTTTAGCTCCTTCTCTCTAACTCCTCCATTGAGAACCCCTTGATCGGTTCAATGGTTAGCTGTGAGCTATTGGAGGTAGCTATCTCACTAAACCTGAAGTATATCAGTTTGGCTAAGTTATACGGTCAATAGGCGTCAGAGATCCACGTGGCCCTGGCTGAGCCCCTGCTGGAGCTATAGGAACACGCCCTCACATCCAGCTTTCATATGTGTTTGGGCGGCAAACTCTCTTGTTTGCAGGACAGGCACTTTACCCACTGAGACAACTCCGCCCACTTTGTGAGACCGAGCTTCTCATTGGTGCCATTAGCATCAGCTTACTAATTGGCTAGGCTGGTGGTCAGTGACGCTCTCACCATCCACTTGCCTCACCCCCCAGCTCTGACCGTACAAGCCACAGGCGCCACAGCCGTCACAGGAATCTATGTAGATTCCTGAAATCAATCAGGTCCTCCTGCTTCTGTGGCAAGCACTCTGGCAACAGAACCATCTCCCCAGAGTTCAGATTGTTTTTATTCTTCCAGTGGTCAAATTATCTTACGGTTTTCTGAGGCTGACGGGTACAAAGCCTATTCTAGGTGTTAGAGTTTAAAAGGAAACATGATTTATAGTCTCGGACAAGAAGGACATGGCCTTGGGGGAGAAACAGAAGGCCTTCAATGCTGGAGCGGCAGGAAGGAAGCTCACACATGTAACTAATGCACATGCTAAATGCCAACGTGACTACTTCATGACAACAGCTGAAGCCAAGCTGAAAAAATGCCCAGAGACCCAGAAAATTATTCATTCTCACTATAATAGTGTACAAATTTTTAACTCAATATTTAAGACTTACCAAAGAACTTCTAATGATATGCAAAGGGAAATAGAAACAGGGAGTAGTCAGTTCCTACACAGTTCCTATGGCCTAAACCTGTAAATAATGTTTGCCGGCATCAAAGGTGCTACTTTTGCTTATGAAAGTAGCTAAACATGTTAACAATTACAATTGTATTGTAATTGTTACACATGTCCTTACAAAAACAGAGACGTGAACATTCCCAACCAAAGCTGATCTAATTACACATCGGTATCGTATTTCCGAGGTCGTTTAGCAATATGTATACATATCCCTAAAAGAAATGTTATCTTGGCTTACCAGTTCTTTAAGCTATGTCTTCCAGTAATTTGTTTCTACATGCTTTCAAATGATTATCCAACAGCTTATACAATGTATTTTTGATATGACATACATTTTAATAGAGAAAATGGGAAACAGAAACAAGATAAGATTCACATACAAGTGTTTTTTGCCTTTTTCACTTTGATGAGCATTTATTAATCATGCAAACTGACAGGCTTCGTTGAGACATTTTCTATATGTATATAATTTACTGGGATCCTTGTAGTGAGATATTTAAATCTCCAACCCGAATAGGACCGGTCAATGAAAACACAACTCAGTAATTATGAATATATTCTGTAAGCCTAGATTGGGCAGATACCCCTACACTACTCTGTTCCCCAGCTAGGAGACCTTTATAACTCCAGACCCTGCATTTGTCCTTCTACCTCCTGTTTCCCAGTCGTCTTCTCTCTCGTCTCTTCTCCCCATTCATCCTCTCTCTCTTCTCTCCCCAGTTTTCGTTGTCTCCGTTGTCTTCCTCCTCCATTGTTTTCCTCCAGTCGTCCTCCAGTCATCCTCTTTAAATCAAAGAATTACCTGGTCTAGAGCCCTGAGTTCGCTGCTTCCACCTAAAAACTATTAGACAGTGTTCCAGGATCACCTGTGGGGAGAAGAGAGAAGAGAGAAGATGACGGAGAATGACAGAGGAGGGCGACTGGGAAGCAGGAGATAGAAGGACAAATGCAGGGTCTGGAAAACCCTCAAGTTATAAGGGTCTCCTAGCTGGGGAACAGAGTAGTGTAGGGGTATCTTCCCAATCTAGGCTTACAGAATATATTCATAATTACTGAGTTGTGTTTTCATTGACTGGTCCTATTCGGGTTGGAGATTTAAATATCTCCCACTACAGATCCTCCCCAGTCTCCTTCCACCACACTCAGCTTCCCTTCCAGTTCCCCTTCCGCTACTTCCAAGCCTTCTTTCTGCTTTCTACCTTCATGTATCATATCTATTGTTTGCTTTACTTATAATTATCACATGTGTGCATACATTTAATATAGACATGTAACCTGCTGTTATATAGTGTTGCTCATATGCATATTTATGTTTGAGTTTATTGGAAAGTCACTTTAGGGGTCTCATCCCTAGGGAAAACTGGTGCTCCCACTCTCAGGAATCATTAATTTTCTATAGATCTTCATCTAGGTGTATGGCCTTCTGAGAGCTTCTCATTGATGTAGGCATGTCAACTGGTTTGTCATTGTTAAGGTTTTTTATGATACCAAATTGCTGAGAATTTCTGGAAGCAGCTTCCTTGTCATAAGTAGAAATCTGGATGTCCCAGCAGATGCCCTGACCTTCTTAACTCTGTCCACATCCTCTTTCTTGTTTTCTGAGCCTCTGATGCAGCAGTTGTGTTGTGGGTGTATCAATAGGGATTTGGCATTCCACGATCAATTATTCTCTGCAAGTAGACCAGTTGTAGCTTCTGTAATGGTGTCCATTCGCTAGAAAAATAAGCTTTGCTGAGAAATGAGAATGAAATCTATCTATGGGTATAATGGTAAGTATTTGGAATAAAGATAGAAGTTTTATTGGTTTAGGGGAGTGACAGTAGTAGGTTCTCACTAGTCATGGGTAGTTGGCTGTGTTTATAGTGTCAGGAATGAATTCCTTCCTATTGAGTGAGTCTTAGGTCTGATTAGACAGCCATCGTTTACTACCGAGATATAAGTACCACTATTGCATTGTTGGGGATATCTTGCAATGCTGGTCCCGTGGTCCATGGGCTTTACAGTTGGTTAGGACTATATTGTCTGCTTTTCTCCTTTGGCGGTTTTCTTAGTACATTCCAGTACTGTGAGAGCTTCCAGGTCAGTTCTAGCTCCATGGTTTGAAGTCCCTATGTCTGAAGTGTATGGCGTCTTCAACAATACATACTTCACCGTCAAATTCTAGAAGGAAACAAAGAATAATAACAACAGCCAATATTGTTTGGAAGCTCTCTTGGAGTTCCTTGACCAATAATTCAAAAGAAGTTTTCTCATACCTAGTACTAGAGCTTTTGTTGGATAAACTATGGTTCTTGCAGGGAACATTATCACCCTGGCAGCATAAAACAAAATATAGTTAAAATACTAATAAATTATAGTGGTAGCAGTAATTAATAGTAAAAGCAAGTCAGAAAACATCAAAAATGAGCCACAATTCACACACGTATTTTCTTTTGAGACAAGGTCTCACTGTATACATTTAATTTAATTAAATCTTAATTTAATTTTTATAAATTTGTCTGACACCAGACGTATCTATATATATTCATATCTACCAACAGGTCCTCCCTTGAATAGTAGGGAGATTCAATAGTTTTGTTGAACTTGAAAACCACAGAGGTTCACAAAAAATGACATCGGAAGGCCCACATTAGTTTTTAGGTTTCAGGATTGTAGCTGATTCTTATTTTCTTCCCTGTAATTTACCTTTTGAATTCCTCACAGACAATTTTTGTAACTTTCATGAGTAAAAGAAGTACATTTTTAAGTTAATTTGATGAAAAGTCATTCCTAGGGGCTGTTGTAGCCCAGGGTCAGGGTGACTCCCTGTCATGCATGGACTCCTGGGTTCACTCCCCAGCCCTGAAAAACTGTTGACAGACATTTGTAATGGAGTAAGAGAAGGATGTGGCTGCTGTGGGACTTGTAAGGTAGCTCTTCACTGGACAAACCAGAGCGTCTTGTTTTGAGTTATGGGGAAAAAAATGGCCTTCTGGGGTGGCATGCTGTGCTGTGTGTTGCCATGGCAGCTGATGACGCTTTCTGAGGAAAGTGAGTGAGTAGTTGAGGAAATCAGGAGCAAGGACAGAGCATGCCTGCCCACCACAGCAATGGCATTCGGAAGTGGTAGTGGCTCTGCCATGGTGGTATGTTTCCTTAACCACTGACTAAGTGGAGAAAAGGAAACCTAATCACACCTAGTGAATATCCTCAGAAAGTCAAATGCTGTACATTTTCTCTCATTTACAATTCCAAGGTTTTAAATAGATACATAACATCATGTGTGTCAGTAAGACACAAAAGTGAAACTGAAGTGTGTGGGGACAGGAAGGACAGATGGGAGAGGGTGGGTAAAGGAGGGAACGGGTATACATACTCATTATAGAACATATATACTTGCGTGAAAATTTATTAAATATTTCATTTAAAACGACTAGTGGGGCACTGCGGGGGTGGCTCGCTGGTTAAGGGCACTTACATTGGTCTTGCAGAGGACCTGGGCTCAGTTCCCAGTACCCATGCCAGGTGTCTTACAACCATCATAATTCTGGTTCCAGTGGACACAATGCTCTCCTCTTTTGACAAAGCCTTGCTTTTATTTCCTACGTATGAATGTTTGCCTACACATATGTGTGTGCAGCAGAGGAATGCCTCATGCCTACAAAGGCCATCTGAAGCATCAGCTCCCCTGGAACTGGAGATACTGGTGACTGTAGGCTAGCATGTGGGTCCTAGGAATAGAACCTGTATCCTCTGCAAGAGCAGCCAGGGTTCTTCACTGCAGAGCCATCCTTACACTGCCCTCCCCCACCAATGCCTTCATCTTGCTTCCTTGGGAGTCTGCACTTACACGCACACAACCACACACCCAGATATAGAATTAAAGATAAATATTAAAAGAGAGGGGAAAAATGCAAAAATCGTGAATGACAAAGACAGAAGCGTGTGAGGTGTGAACTGAGCCCCCAGTTCTGGCTTGTTCGAGTAGTGTATCCTGACAATGACACAGTGGGGCCCATTGTCCTGTCCATAAACAGTATGCTTGGAAAACTGGAGACAGAATCAGGAGGACACAGAGGTGTTGCTGATATGTGCACAGTGTGCACTTATCCAGGATGGTGGCTCTCCCATGACAGTCTCCTGAGTGTGAGCAGCTAGCCTCCTTCCCACCTTCCTCCAGGCTGCGACACAAACAACAGTGCACAAACGAAGAATCCACATATATAAGCCACACACAGTGATCCCATCTCCATGAAATGTCCAGTGTAGTAAATCTATAGGGGCAGCTTACCAGTTTTGATGTTTCCCCCCAGTTTCTCTTCACTTAAATGTTGGTGGGGTTACATTGAATTTTTGTGACATTTGTTTGTGTGTGTGTGTGTACTCTTGCCCTCAGAGCACAGCTTGTGGGCGTTGGTTCTTTCCTTCCACCATGCTGATTCCGGGAGGCTAGACTTGAGTGGTCAGGCAGCAAGTGTTCTTATCTGCTGAGCCATCTCATGGGGTGGGTTCCATTATGGGACAAATGCTATACATTCATCCTCCTGTGTCCTCGTTAATTATCTCCCATGTGACAAACTGTCAACATCTCCATGACGTCTTCTCCAGAATGGTTAGATCTACATATTAAGCGTATTAATAAATATCCACATTTTTAAAAGTGTCATTACAGAAATCAATGACATGTCTGCATCAATACCGATCGCAAATATTTGATAGTACATATTTACATTTTCCTAGGGAACAAAGCATCCAAACAAGATCATAATTAATATCCTCGGGGTGGCAAATGATATAACATTGAGTGTCACCATGAAAGAGTTTAGGCACAACTGCATGGTGACAAAAGGAAACAATGTTTATCTGAGTGTTCTTCATTCAAGCAACAGTGAGGGTGGCACAATTCAGACTTCACTAAAGAGTTGTGAATAATAATAAGTTCACCACCGTATGATGCAGTTATTGAACCATGTCCAAAAAGGCATCATTTTTCTTCTTTCTTGATTTTTATTTCTCATGCATACTAGTGGCAGAGTAGCAAGGCAGGGGCAGGAATGAATTATGTTAAAGCAATGAAAGTTATATGCAATTCTGTCACCTCCAGTGCTCGGTAAAGCTTTTAACCTAGTCCACACATGGAGCACACAAGTCAAGTATTCCTATTCACCGGGAGTGAAGTTTCTACTCAAAACCCACAGCCACGAAAGGCAGAATAAGGCCACACAGATGTGACTTTTTAAATGAAGTGAACTATATTGAGAATAACTTTATGCAAAAAAAGTAATTACTTAAAATTTGTGAGACCACAGCAGTTGGCAGTCGGTCCTAAAACTCAGATGTTCCCACAGCGTGTGAGAATGAGTGGGCTACCTACATCAAGAGCAACATAGTTACTAAAAACAAAGAGAAAGGATTCTTTCGTGGTGCTGGAGAATGAGCCGGGAATTCACAAGAAGGATGCTTCTGTTAGGTTTTGGTGGGGAGGATGAAGAGAGCCTGAAGCAGCAGTGATCTGCAGACCCGGCATCGGTGGGGATTTCTTCCAGGTGTCTTGCTACTTTGTCATCTCTGTGGCCTGGAGACAGTGCTCTTGGCCCCCGACCTTCCGCTGCTACAGCTGACAGTAGACTCATCGGCAGGTCTTTTACTCTGAGCTGGTCAACTCGGGCTTGCCCGTCACTCCTCATCTGGGAGCATCTCTCTTGAGTAGAGCTCTCTGCATAAAAGAGTCTTTCTCCGCCAAGGCCACTATTGCCTTAACGCAGGAAGAGACATTTATCCTGCAGCTAATGGATAATTAATTTTAAAAATGTATATTATGACACATTTTTTTTAAAAAAGAAAAGTGAAATGGACAATTCCTATCCCTTCTTCCCATTGACTCCTATTTGGCTCTTCCAATGTCATTCCTAACACAGATAACTTTTCTTCCATGAATTGTTCTCTTGAATAATCTGTGCGTGTCATGTTATCTGAGGCTCTTTGGTCCCCTGGTGGATTTAGCCAGCCGTCGGCTGCATAATTGTTAATTTTAACACTATAAAAGGTTCTGATACGGAAGAGATAGGGCATTGGTGGAAGAATTAATTGAAATGTATCTCTCAATCACACGACTCTCCCGTTGCTGGCTTCCCACACACAAGAATTAGACTTGAGATTTAAGGTTAAAATTAATTTACATCTTTGCTACTCATAAAAGCTTTGGGTCTAATGATAAATGGGAGGATTGATTGTCCCTAATACCCATGTACATTTTTCACGCTGAGGACAATACGGTGGACTCTACCGGTCACAGTCAGACGCACATTTTCATAGCAGAGAAACTCTGCCCTCGGAACTGTTGAGAGATAGGGTGGGAAAGGGGCTGACGGGAAAGAAAAGAATTGGGAGAAGACATTCCAGAATAACTGAACAGAAATAAAATAACGGATCATTGAATGCTAAACTTTTTCTTTCCCGCCCTAATTGGGATTCTCCAGATTTTACAGCTAGGAAAAGCAAAGTGAGACACTGCAGGCCATATCCAAGAACGTGAGCCCTCCTGAAATGAGGCTCAAAGACCTCTGGGATGCTTGCATTTTGCTACTTGAAAGTGAAACATGTTAGGTCTCTATTTTAGGTCATTTCCAGTCTTCAAATCGAAATGTTTTTGGTGATGTCTGAGGACCTTCAGGTTCTCTTGCTCTTATGGACTATCTGCCGAGTATTTATGATGAGTTATGACCAGGGAAAGCTTGGCTCAGCGAGTCCATAGACAGAACTAAATGGATACTTTTAACAGGGCCTGATGCACACGCCTTCAATGCCAGTTTCCTGGAAGGCAGAGGAACAAGAATGTTGCATTCAAGGACAGCCTGGGCTACAGAGTAAGTGCAAGGACAGCCTGACTATCTTAGGGAGATTCTGTTTCAAAATAAATATTGTTTATAAATCTGTTGCTATAGCCCACTGGTAGAGCACTCACCTACCATGCACAAGGCCCTGGGTTTGATCCCCAGAGCTTCTAATAAAAATGTTTTAATCCACACGTATCACGCCCATGTGCTCAGTGTTCTAAGCTGGCCTGCTATGGGATCCTTGCCCCTGACGAAACCAAGATGGGAGATAATCACAGGAGTAAGAAAATCCCCGAAGAAAAGCAAAAGCCACCTTTTGTGCTTTTGTTGTTGTTGTGGGGTGGGGTGGGGGATATTTTCTTTATTTACATTTCAAATGTTATCCCCTTTCTCAATTTCCCCTCCACAAACCTCCTATCCCATTCTGCCCTCCCCCTGCTTCTATAAGGATGTTCCCCCTCCCCCCCCCCCCCCCCCCCCTCCCCCCCCCCGCATTCCCTACATCGAGGCATTGAGCCTTTCCAGGACCAAAGGCCTCCTCTCAGATTGATTACCAACAAGGCCATCCTCGGCTACAAATTCGATGGAGCCATGGGTCCCTCCATGTGCACTCCTTGGTTGGTGGTTTAGTCCCTGAAGCTTTGTGGGTTCTGGTTGGTTGGTATTGTTGTTCTTCCTATGGGGTTGCAAACCCCTTCAGCTCCAACCCTTTGTGCTGTTATTTATCACTTTCAAATGAGGAATCGTGAGACTTTCGAACAGAGCCAACTTTCAGGAACTTTTCCTGCAGCTAAATGTTTGCCACTGCCCACTCTCTCCCAGCTTAGGTTCTCAGTTGGCATACAAACCGTTTCGACAGCCAGGGCCTCAAAACTGCTTGGAAAAGCTTCCCTAGAGCCCCCACTTCTATATAGATCTACCCAAAACTTAAACTTAAGTCCTTAAACTCAAAAGACAGAAGCTGGGAACCAGGAAAAGCTATTGTCTTCTGAATGACATCTTATCGCTTAGTGCTAAGACTAAATATTATACTTTCATATTGCAGAGCCCTCAGCAAACAAAAAGAGCATGCTCAGTTTCTATTCATTCATTCATTCATTCATTCACCAAACAGCACATTCAAGGATTATGTGCCTATAATTTCGGAACACAAAAGGATTGGCTTTGTGAAGCCGAAAGAGTGACCTATGATTATCCTGATATGTCACACATTGTACTAAGAGCATGGGGGTCATCCGTGTTGTCCTAGAGAAAAGCTCAAAGATGCTCTACCTCGGGTCAGGAGTGGGCGAAGTTTACTTATTGCTGTTGGTGGAATAGAGCTCTTTGTTCATGGCAATCTGCCTTTAATTGCGCTTTCTTTTTAAAGCTCACTGTAGGTGGAGAGCCCCATAGTCAGAATTACAATACAACAATTGGGTTTAGGTATTCAATTTTTCTCTTAAAATCCATATTGCAATGGGCTCTTATAAGTACAATGGAGAACGAGTTATGTCCTAATCACATTATAAGATGGGATGGAGAAAACGCATAAAAGACCAACCAGATGTGTAAATACAACAATGCAAAGACAGCTAATCTACTGCATAGCTTTAATTCCTTCCTTCCATAACAGAGGGGCATTGAAAGCTGGCTCACGCATAGCTCAAGCATACACAAATGCTCTTTAGAAAAAAATAGGGTTCCATTCAAAGTGTGTGACTGCTATTTATAGTTTACACAAATTATTCAATTTCATATAAAGCAGAAAATGTGGATTATAACTGAAAGAGGAATAGTTTGTAAACAATAACCTGGCCATTTTAAAAGCAGTGGGAGATCGAGGTCTTTGTGTGTATAAAAGTGAAAATGGCTTGCGTTTGCATGCAAGTCTGTGTGTCTGCATGCATGTGTGCGTGTCTGTCTGTCTGTCTCACAAAGGGTAAAAGCACTTGAATACAATGTAGAACATCAAAAGGTCGCTGTTCAGCGTTCACCTATTATGTGATGTGAACAGCAATAATAAAATACAGTCAAGGTCGCGTTTTTTAATGTGACCTAAGAAATGAAAAGGCCCCGGGACTAATGGAGACACTGAATTTTTTTATTTGGTTAATGAAAAGCAGAGCTAATGAAAATGATGGGCTTGGAAATGGGAAATGAAGAGAAAGGAAAGCCTCTTGTGGCCTTAGCCAGGGAAAAAGGCACTTTAATGAGAGCCAGTGTTGGAGGCTTATGAACTTTTGTTGATCTTTCAAGGCCCTCTTGCTAACCTTCGGTGCCCCTGTGATCTTCCGTTGTCTGTCCATCGTGTCAAACAGTGTCTCCACTAGTGACACTGTTTCATCTCTTAGGTCTCCACTGGTTTTCTCACTGTTCACCCACTATCTCCTCTTGGCTTCCTCTTTGTGTTTTCTTTGATCACTACCATGTTCATGCATCTTCTGTCAATGAAGCAGAACGCTCTAGACCAGACAATTGATGAGGAAGGTTTTTATTTTGGCGCACGGTCCTACAAACTAAGATGTCCAAGAACATGGCTCTTGCAAGGACCTCCTGCTGGTCTCAGCTGAGGGTGGAAAGCTGATGGATGAGACAATGTGTGAGGAAGAGACACAATATGGGCAGTCAGACTTTATGACAACCACCTGGCACCCCACCCGTCTAATTTCACCAGAGAGCGAGATTTCCTTCCCAACAGAAGGGACATCTCTCCCTGTATCTAACCCACCTTCCAGCATGCTTCATTAGCAGTCAGATTTCATGTCCTGGCATGAGTTTGGCCAGGACAAAGCACACTCAAAACCTGAACAATCCCTTTTTCCCAGGCTTTCTTAACCTTTCCCCGTGTGACTGATGGCACAAAAATATGATTTGATCACAGAAAACACTTCTCAACGGTCAGAAAAACCTAAAAAGAGATATTTTTTGGAGCCAGTGCTTGGGAGATCAAGACAGGTGGAACATGATTTCAGAGTCATCCTTGGGTGCAGACCAAGTTTGATGTCTGCCAGACTACGCCAGGCTCCGTCTCCAAAAGCCAAAGCAACAATGTTATTTGAGGAGGGGAACTGTCTTTAGGAGAAATGTCCAAGTCATTTCTTTATTATGTGATTTTCCCCTTTTCTCAACCTTGACCTGAGTTTGTTGTACCTTCCTGGATTGTATTAATTGATGACAATCTCACGTATTCTCATAAGGCAAAGAAGAGTCAAATTCTAGTCTCTTCTTACACGGATGCCATTTTACCACAGGAGTACCAACCTTATGACTTCATCTAAACTTAATGATGTCCCATGGACCACCTCCAAATGCGATCACCCTGGGAGTTACGGCTTCAGCACGTGGATGAGGTAGACACAAAACTCATTTCCTAGCAGGCAGGAGTGATTATTCCACTTCCACAAATATTTCTGAGAATCGGTTAGAGCAGAAGCCGGGGCAGAAAATGGAACAGCAGCCATGCTTCCTCCTGGATTCTCAGCCTGCTCCGAACCTCTTGTTGGAGTTAAAGGACCAGGAAGAACTCGTAACAAAGGACCCTATCAGCTGTTTGGACAAACAAACCATTTCTCCTTAAGTCGAGACACATCTGGGTTGTTTGCTTAAACTTTGAGGTATTTAACATTCAGAGATGTGAAAACCATCTAGGAAATACAAGGAAGATAATTGGTTCAGATGTCACAATTATCATAACAAAACCTATTACATATGGCAACAGGATTTTTTTCCATAATACTTTACAGAGAAGCCAAAAGCTTTCAAACTACTCTCATCAATAGCCAGATGTGCTGTGACATTCTGTAATCAAGCACAAATCCCAGCCCTTCCCATGAGGAGGAGAGTGTAAAGTCCTCTGCATCAGGTACCCAAATCTCCAGGGCCAACCTTCTTCATCACTTCCATCCCCGCAGCTCAGTGCTTTCCATGAGCCGTGTGACCTCAGACTCTTGCTGTGTTGCATGGCTCATTGTTTCAGAGGGATTCCAGTCCACTGTGGTAGAGAAGGTAGGGTGGGTCAATGGTTAGTGATAGTGGAGGGCCGCTGGGAGCCCACACAGACAGAGCAGACCAAAACCAAGAGTAGGTACAATGTTGAAAGCTCAACCTAGTGAACTGCTTCTGTTAACCCTGCCTCACTTCCCACACCACTACAATCTTCAAATTTGCACCTTGAGCTAGAGACCAGTCCCTCAAGCCATGAGCCCGTGAGGACTGCTCAGACTTAAACCATAACATTTCCGATACCACATTGGGTCTGAGTCCCAGGACATCCACCTTAGCACATGTAGCTCCTTATCCTGCTCTGTCACTTTGTGGTCATCTGTAAATTCCCTCACAGATCACTTGATGGTAATTCCTGCCACCACGAGTGTTATAACACCTGAGGCTCCTGTCAGGCTGGATACACACCCATCAGCACAGTGTGGCTTGATTCTGACACTACATCCCTTCACCATGCTGCTCATGGGGAAATTTTTGTCCAGCTTTTGGCACCTTTTCTGACTCAGCTTCTGC
Organism: Grammomys surdaster; assembly: GCF_004785775.1. Taxonomy (NCBI): domain Eukaryota; kingdom Metazoa; phylum Chordata; class Mammalia; order Rodentia; family Muridae; genus Grammomys; species Grammomys surdaster. The sequence continues at coordinate 15,761,498 of NW_021604567.1, read as the reverse complement.
TGCAATATTTGGAAAACACTGCTACTTATGCTATAAAGTTTACACAATGGCTTCAGGGATAATTGAAGCTTCTGATGGGTGCAAATGATTTTAGTCCCTGCCCACCCCAAAAGCTATATTGCATTTTATAGTACCCCAAGTTACCTTTTTCTTTCTTTTATTTTTTAAGAATTATTTATTTTATACGTACACAGACACACCAGAGGAGGGCATCTGATCACTTTACAGATGATTGTGAGTCACCATGTGGTTGCTGGGAATTGAACTCAGGACCTCTGGAAGAACAGTCAGTGTTCCTAACCTCTGAGCCATCTCTCCAGCTCGATACTTTTTCTTAACCTTTTCCTATAAGTGTCCAGGAAAAGGACATGGATCTTCATCCTCTAACTCATTGAGTTATGAACTAATAAGCTCATTTATTTAATCAACCTAGAACTAAGGAAATGGAACGCTAGCAGCTCCAACTCCCTAAACACCCCCCATTGAATCCTGCCAATCAGCCGCCATTTGCTCCCTTTCTTCAGACTTCTAACACCAGATGTTAGCTCTGCGAGCTTTGTACATGCGAAATTAAATGGCAACATCGGGATGCTGAATCCTTGTACAGCTCAACATTCCCGCACAAGCACTCTGGGACACTCATCCAGATTGCTGCAAAGTCAACGTCGGTCTCTGGGACACTCATCCAGATTGCTGCAAAGTCAACGTCGGTCTCTGGGACACTCATCCAGATTGCTGCAAATTCAACGTCGGTGCTCAACGTTCGCCGTTCATTGCTGCATGCAATTCCATTTTCTAAATAAACGACGCTATGTTTGTCCACTCTGCGGTTCACAGACATTTGAATAGCTTCTGCTTTAAATTACTATGAAGGAAGCTGTCAAGAATACGTATTATTTCTGTTAGGTGTGTGTATGTGTGTGTGTGTGTGTGTGTGTGTGTGTGTATGTGTGTGTGTGTGTGTGTGTATGAAGAAGTGTGTAATGGGGGGGGATCCTGAAAGAGAAACTTCCAAGGCATATGATAGGTGTCAATGTTAGTCAATACTTACAAAAACTTACACAGGAGTTGAATCCATTAACTGTCACTAGGAAGAATGGAAGTCCAGAGCCCTGTTTTCTCCAGCCCTTGACAACTGGTTGTCTTCTACATGTTAGCAGTGTTGGTAGGTGCACAATAGTTCTCACTACTACTCCTAGTATACTTTTCTGTGTGTACAAGTATGTGCATGTGAGTACAGGTATGTGTACATGCATGTACATGTATGTATACATGTGTGTACATGTGCAGGTATGTGTCCATATGTGTGTGTGTGTGTGTGTTTGCTTTTTAGATGTCCTCCTCCATCTCTGAAAAATTTTGTCCCCTAACCCACCATGCTGTGGACCCTGCCTGACTGAAGGATCTTTGATGAGCGTCTCTGGAGTCCTCTGAGTAGTGCTCCCCCGATGCCCACAGCAGTGCATCTTACACAGAAACAGGAGGCTTAGGGTTTGTCTTTGTCAGGTGAAAACATGCTGTAGCTTTCTGAGAAGACTGAACAGTATTTGAAAACTGCTTGAATTTGTGGCTCAGACAAACTCTAAATTGGATTCCACATCCTTGGATGTAGGAGCCCAGAACGATTTCAAACGGAACACAGAGCTGTGGTTTCTATCATCGTTTGAGTTGTGGTCAGTGAATTCGTGTTCCTCTGTTAACATCAGAAGCTCTGTCTCCTACTATTTTGGCAGCACAGGTTTAGGAAGCGTTAGTGTTTGTTTCCTTCTTTGTATTTACTATATTTTCTACTTAGTAGGCATCAAACACTCATGAGACTCATGGTTTGTTTGGAGAAACAATCTCTGTCAAGCAGCAATGCTCTCTCATGACAAAGCATTCCAACATGAGCTTATGGGAGCCATTCCTATTCAAACCATCACACATGGTAAATGATCAGTGTGCAGGTCTTCATGCATGCTAGTTGAGGGCTGTACCTCTGTTCCTCATTCTTACAAATTCTAAAGTAACAAATGCTATTCAGCATAGGCGTCACTCCACACAGGTACACGTCAGTACATAAAACACACTCATTTTACCTCTATGAACTTCCTTTCTCTCATATGTATAATAAAAAACAATGTCTCATTTTCACTGAATTCTGAGTGAGTCAGTTATTAAAAGCACAGTCCTTGTACAGCCCGGGTCAATGGAGAAAGTTCGACTCGGGTGTCTTCGTCGACTGAGCTCTATTGCCGAGAAGAGACAACAAGACCACAGCAACTCTTATACAGAAAAACATTTAACTGGAACTGCTTCAAGTTCAGAGGCTTAGTCCATTGTCACGACGGGCAGGAAGCACGGTTGTCACGGACAGATGTGGTGCTGTATCTACATCTGCATAGATACGCAGCAGGAAGAGAAACACCGACCAGGCTTGATCATGTGACGCACTTCCTCTAACAAGGCCACGCCTCCTAATCTCTGTCAAGCAGCAATGCTCTCTCATGACAAAGCATTCCAACATGAGCTTATGGGAGCCATTCCTATTCAAACCATCACACATGGTAAATGATCAGTGTGTGTTACTACTATTGGCATGACGAATTGCCATAAATGGTAGCTTTAAAACACTGGAGAGTATTTTACCGTTAGTATTTTTACCTTTCTGGAGACTAAGAGTTAAACGTGATTCCTATAAGTCGAAAAGGGCTTCTATAATGAAAATGCTGGCATTGTGCTTGCAATCCTTTTCATCTGGGAGCTCTAGGGGAGAACCTCATTTGCAGCCTCTGCCAGTTTCCACGGGCCACACACATTTCCCGACTCTTGGCCTTCCATCACTCCAAGTCCTGCATCTGTGTTCAGATCTCTGAGTTCAACCCTCCTGTGTCCTTCTAAGCACCTTTGTGATGGCGTTGAACTAGAGTCCTCTCTTCACCTCAGCTCACATCACGTGACCACCTTTGTCAGTCAAGGCCACGCCCCTTTATGACCCAGAGATCCTCTGAACACATCGCTGGGAGCCCCTGCTGAATTTAACAGTCAGTGTTCCCACTGTGGCCACAGTTAGAGGTCTGTTCAGTCCCAGAGGGCAGCCTCTTTGCTATTCTTACTTCTCATGTTTGTATAAGGAGAGAATGTCAATATTTTCTCTTCTCCCTCTTCTCCTTCTACGAAACCTGTTCTCAAGTGGAAAGGAACAACGTGGGATTTCGGGTTTTGTTGTTTTGTTGTTTTGTTGTTGATTATTGACTCTAATGGACATCAGCATTTACTGTAGATTACTTAAAGGAAAGACATAATTGGAGGAAGACATGAAAGACCTTAGAAGCTGAGGGCAGATTCTCTCGAACACTGAGGCAGGATCTGGGCTGTAGGGAACAGAGGCATCTGTGAGTTCTGGATAGCAAGGCTACAGGAACATGGGTTCCCAACACATTTCAACTCCATGTCCTTCCTATGATGATCAGACTGGGCGTTGGAAGATATCACTTCCCAGAATCTTTTGTTATATGGGATCCTTGCTATGCTGTGTCAACAGGAGGCGTTTGTTCCTCAAAGACTTTCTCCTTGTGGGTGGTGTCCTTCCTCCTCCAGGGGGCATAGTGATAAGACACCATTTGGAAACCAAGGTTAAGCCCTGCCCAGCACCAGAACTGTACAAAATAAGTTTGTAATATTTATGTTACCTGGCCTTTTTGGATTTTTTTGTTTTTTGTTTTCTGGAAGAAAGAATTAATGTAAGCATCGACTTCGATTTTTTAGAAACACTTCTCTGAAATGCTTGCTGCTCCTCCAGTAATGATGAAGAAATCCTGATGTTACCCATATCCCTGTTTCTCCTCTCAACGGAGCTTTACTTACTGCTTAAATATCTGTTCATTTCACAGAAGCATAATTATGTCTACCAGATCTACTGTTTGTAACTCAGCATTTTACACACAGATAGTCAGTGAAGAGATGTTGACTTATTTAAAAAGTGGTTGCCTCAACCAGAACATGTAGAACAGTGGAACTCCAGAGCTCAGATAAGCTTCCTAATAGATGACCAGATCCTTCCTATACTACTAATAAAGAAATTACTTTGCTCAGGACAGAAGTCATGAAGCTAACAGTAACAATGTGTTTCCGACACACCGAATAAGAGAGGGAGAGAAGTAACAGCAGAGGGTTAGACCTACAGCTGACTTTAATTCTGAAATATTAATCTCTATGATTCAATGTAATTATGTGGGCACTGATAAATCACACCAGCTCCAAGAAAATAATTACATCAACTAATAATTTGAGTTCCAATAGAATTTATAAATTATATGTCAGCTTCTCATAGACAAATGTTCCTTCTTCAGTCAGTTCTCACTGCATGCAATTCCTTTAGTCTTAATCTTCTGGCGGTATTTTCTCACCTATAATAAGGGCTATGTTTCCTCTGTGTGTTTTTCCGAGCCATACGAATTGTGTTCCCTGTTGTTATTTATTTGACCTTTCTTCCCATTGATGAAAACAGACTCCATGGAGAAAGACTCCATGGATAAATACAGCCACCCCTTCTTAGCCACTCCTTGAGGTGGCTGGATGGCAAATATGACCTACTGCTCAAGACTCAGGCAGGCTGGGCCCAGAACCTTGGTTTTTCTTGTGTTGCTTTGGTTCCATAGAGCTAACAAGACCACTGTGGGAAGCTAGCGTGAGGGACTTCCCAGAGTATCTGAGAAAGAAGCAGAACAACATGTTAAAGTCTCTAGAAAGTCTTTTAAGGACACTCAACAATTGGAGAAACATTTATTTAAGGAACATCTAGGTCTGAAGATCACGAGTTGGGAGCACTTCAGCTGTGTGATTTCACAGCCTCCATCACCTGTGGATATGAAGAAAATGAAGGGTTCTTTCTCTCATCTGCCAGTCACGGGCTCCAGGGCTTCTCCAAGAGAGGGCAGCATGGCATGTCTCCTACCACAGCATGGAAAAGTAACCTCTGAGGAAGTGCAGCAAGGCCTGAGGACTTTTCCCATTAGTCAGCACACATAGGATGGGGGTTCCACCCCAGACCCAGAAGGCTCAGAGTCCATGGCTACCGTTGGCCCAGCTGCAGAGTCCACACTAGAGACGAGGTGAGAACATCAGAAGCTACCTCAGGTCCCTGATACAGTGAGGTGGAGAACCCCTAAGAAGTGAGCCCTTGTCCTCGCCCGCATGAAAGGACTGAGGAGTGACAAAGGAATGTTGCTTGGAATGTTCCCCAAGGGGACTGAATAACTTAAGCACAGAGCTTGAGAAAGTCCAAGCCTGGGGGCATCTCAAAAACAATAGAGATTTAGAGGTTAGCAGTTAGGAGGAATAAGGAAGTCCCAGAAAGTGAAAAACCTACAACTGGAGACTAGCCCCCCCCCAAAAAAAATAAAATAAAAAATAAAGATAACGGGAGAGGGGGGCAGCTAAGAAGATCCCCAAGGAAATACATGTGCAAGTCTGGTTTTAGACACAAAGTCTATATATCATAGACATATATCACACAGCAGAGTAATTTATATCCTGATTTAATTGATTGTTTAAACAGTCAAGCTCCGTGACCACAAACAGCAGAGCCCAGCATGGGAGTATGATACCAACAGAAGTAGGCAGATTAACAGAGACTTTGGAGGGACAACCAGATGACACCATTAAAAGTAGGGTTTTCCTAGAGTAGGTACAGGCCCAAGGTATGACTCATGGCATGTGACATCAGAGATTCCATCCTTCAAGAAATATGGGCTCTTAGCATAATTAACATGCCATATTTACTGTTTATCTTCATATTCTAAGTTAAATCGTTTTGCCATTTTCTTTTTTCTGGGGTCGTGTTTGGTAGAATGCTAGGCTGCAGTTGATCTCAGCTGACCTCAGCTGTGTTTCTATGTCGGCTTAGGCTGGCCTTCGTTCTTGTTACAGCACAGTAATCTCTCCTGACTGGAACTGGGGGTTCTACCCTCAGGTGTGTGCTGTTCTGTAAGAAGACCCCTGAGCAAACTGAAGGCATTTCCAACTTATTGTGTGTGCCAATTGTGACACAAAACATAAGAAATATGTATGGAAAACGTGGGCTACGACTCCTCAAATGATCACAGCCCCACAATAGTTCAAATCCAAAGCTACTAAGATGCCAGAATGCCAGACAAAGAATTTAAAGACCTAACTCTAATCACAAAAAAAAAAATCCAAACAAATAAAAAACAAAACAACAAGAAAAACCAAGCAAGTAAAGGAATGGGGTAAAGGAGTCAACTTAGATTCCGGATAATAAAGGAAGGATGTGAATGGGGTACTCCATAAAGGAACTGAGATTTTAAAAATAAAATAAAATAAAAAGTGAGAAAGAAAACAATAAGTCAAAATTTAAAATACAACAGAAAACATAAAAAAATACACTAGATTAAGAAAAAAAAATTTAGGCATCAATAAGAGAAAAAAATAAGTATAAAAAACCAACCATACAAGCATTTTTCTACTCACCAATGCGAAGGTTATCAGATCAACTATTCTTAAAGTATCCAGCTATTTGCAAATACGAGGATATGCATTTTCAAACAAGTGAAAAGTATGAGGACCAAAAAACATGCATCGTGCAAATCATCATAAGACAGGGTAGAGTTATCCATAGCAGACCAATAAGTCTTAAAGCAAAACAGCCATGGAAATACAGATGTTATAGTATTAATAAGTCTCATATATCAGGAATAAATAACAATGTTGTATGTGTAGCTTGACACCGAATACAAAATATATAGTAAACAAATGTTGACAAAATTGAAGAAAAAAGATAAAATTCAACAATATTTTGAAATATCACTATCCCACCTTTAGAGAGAGAGAGAATAACAAAATTAGTAACTCACAGATGTTTGACAAGCATTCTACCACTGAGTATTCCCAATGCCCCTTTTAAGGGATTTTGAGTCTGTCTCTCTCACTATGTAGCACAGATGGCCTTGAATTTGTAGTCATTCTGCCTCAACAGGGTGAAGTAAAATTAGAAATCAATAACAATGCCAGGGAGTGGTGGCACATGACTTTAATTCCAGCACTCCGGAGGCAGAGGAAGGAATATCTCTGAGCTCAAGGTCAGCCTGGTCTACAGAGGTAGTTCCATAACAGCCAAGGCTATGCAAAGAGAAACCTGGTCTTAAGAAACCAAACCAAACCAAAAAGTAACCCAACAACAAAAGTTAATTTTGAAAACTGACAAAAAAAAAAAAAAATGGATGATCTGCCTGAGAATGTCTCCCGTGGGTGCAGATGTTAGAATATTTGATTGATCCCCAGTTGATAATAGTATTAGGATAGGTTTAGGTCACGTGGCCTTGGTAGAGGGCTAGAGGAAGTGTGTCCCTGGGGCTGGGCTCTGAGGTATGAAAGCCTCTCTCCACTCCCAGTTGGCTCTCTCTGCTTCTTGCTCTTAGTTTGAAACTCTTGTTTCTATAGTTTCTGCCCTCTCTGCCATCATGGGTCTGTCTGGAACCATAAGCCCAAGCAAACTCTGTTACAAGCTGTCTTGGCCCTGGGGAGCTTTTGGTCTCATTTTTCTTTTTGTCTTGTCTGCGTTTTGTTGTTGTTTTGTTTCTGTTTTGAGACAGGGTGCTACTATGTAGCTCTAGCTGGCCTAGAACTCACTGTGTAAATCAAGGTAGCCTCAAACACTCAAGAGATCCCACCTGCCTCTGCTTTCCCAGTGCTGAGATGAAAGCCTGCACCACAGCGCCTGGCTGGTCATGGGTGCTTTGTTCAACAACAGAAAAGAAGGGAATACAGACTTAGACTGCAAGCTATATTACATAAAAATGAATCCAAACATAGTTTGTGGTCAGGTCATGCTTCCAGAAAAACTGATAGAAGGCAGATTGTAGATCTCAAACTGATAGCCCAACTTTCTACCTACAGGGTAAGAAAGAAACATAAAACAAAACCTAATCCTAAAGAAACAGGAAGAGCCAGGCGGGCGGGGGCGCACGCCTTTAATCCCTGCACTTGGGAGGCAGATGCAGGCGGATTTCTGAGTTTGAGGCCAGCCTGGTCTACAGAGTGAGTTCCAGGACAGCCAGGGCTACACAGAGAAACCCTGTCTCGAAAAAACAAAACAAAACAAAAAACAAAAACAAAAAAAAAAAAGAAAAGAAAAGAAACATTACAGTGGAAATAGATCACCACATAATAGAAAATATCAACAAAACCACCAAACCTTGATCTGAACTGGGAACAAAAGAAATCACTTGGGCTATTAAAAAATATTAATTAAAAAGAGACATTATCACCAAAAGAATGATACTAATAGATTTTTTAAAAAATTAAAGAATTATAAAGATAGTCTTAGAATTGTATGCCAACTCATCAGATCACTTAGCTGAGAAAAGAAAACCATTAAAGGCTGACCCACCAAAGTTATCAGACTCCTTGAGCAAACCTGTCAGAGCCAGAATGAGTCTGTGTATAACTGGGACTCTGGGAAACAGAGCTAGGAGTATCTACATGCTTTAAAAAAAAAAAAAAGATTTGCTTTCAGGAATTGGTTCACTTGATCTTGGAAGATGGCATGTTCCTGTCATCAAAGTATGACGTGGGGTTCAGACCCAGAGCAGCCTACTGATGAGGTGAAAGCTGAGGTAAGTCTGAAGGACACTGTTCTTCCTGCTCATGTTCACGAATCCCATTCACTGCAGGCACGCACATCTATAAACATGGTCCTAAGAGTCCAAAACATACTGAGAAACTGAACCCAACCCAGAAAAGTGTAAATCAATTAGATCTCATTACCAGAGGACACTTACACTAAGACCGAAAGGTTGGTTTGGTTCTGCAAATAAAATGCTTGTTGATAAGACAAGAGGGGGGAGTCACAATGCTATCCAAACAGATGCAAAAGTTCATCTGACACAATTAAACATCCCATCAAGGTTTGGTTTGTTTGTTTTGAGACAGGGCCTCACTATGTAACCTTGAGTGACCTTGAACTCACCTACCTCTGCCTCCAAAATGCTGGGATTAAGCATGTATTCATCACACACACACACACACACAAACACACACGGAGGGAGAGAAGGAGGGAGGGAGAGAGGGAGAGAGAGAGAGACAGACAGAGAGGGGGGGGGAATAACAACTCTTCCAATTGACAAAGGTGATCTATGCAAAACTCACAGGTAACAACATACATAGTGGCGGATGGCTAACCTCACCACTTCAGTATTTATAGATTTATAGTAAATATCAAGCAAAGGATACTGGTCAAGAAACTGGAATAAAGTCATCATTATTAGAGAAAAAGAAATAAAAATTCTCTGTCAAGATGACAGAATTTTGTGTCCAAAAATATAATAAGGAATTTACTAAAATGTGTTAAAACAAACAAAAAAAAATTTAGGGTGGGCGAAGAAAAGAAAGTCAATATAGGAAACCAATCACAGTCTTACGCACTTACACCATACAGTCTAAAAATAAAATTAAGAAGTTAGTTCTATGCCGGGCAGTGGTGGCGCATGCCTTTAATCCCAGCACTTGGGAGGCAGAGGCAGGTGGATTTCTGAGTTCGAGGCCAGCCTGGTCTACACAGTGAGTTCCAGGACAGCCAGAACTATACAGAGAAACCCTGTCTCGAAAAACCAAAAAAAAAAAAAAAAAGAAGAAGAAGAAGTTTGTTCTACTCAAAACCACATCAACAAAAAGAAAAGGAGAAAGAAATAAACAGAAATAAAAAGGAAAGAAGGAAGGAAGGACAGAAGGAAGGAAGAAAGGAAGGACAGATGGACAGACAAAATGCTTAGGAATAGTCCTAACATAAGTAGCGTAACTTCTTCATTGGAAACTATAGCATCGTGTGAGAAGTTCATGCTTCAAAAGATATAATATTCTTAATATTGCAATACTTTCCAATTGATCTATTACAAGACACAGGATATAGATCCATTGTAGCAAAAAGATACATACAGTGAGTGCTAATTTTATGTGTCAATCTGACTGGGTTAAAGAATGTCTAGATAGCTAGTAAAAGTGTGTGTGTGTGTGTGTGTGTGTGTGTGTGTGTGTGTGTGTTTCTGGAGGAGAGAGTAGCATTTGATCCAGGGACTGAGTACAACAGAAGATTGCCATGGTCAAATCTGAGCAGGCATCATTCAACCTGTTGAGGACCCAAATAGAACAAAATGGCAGAAAAAGATGTTTCTTCTGATTGAGCTGGTTTCTTCTGATTGAGCTGGTTTCTTCTGATTGAGCTGGTTTCTTCTGAGTGAGCTGGTTTCTTCTGATTGAGCTGGTTTCTTCTGATTGATCTGGTTTCTTCTGATTGAGCTGGTTTCT
>NW_021604567.1:15750873-15751186 GCF_004785775.1 Grammomys surdaster | reverse complement strand
TCTGATTGATCTGGTTTCTTCTGATTGAGCTGGTTTCTTCTGATTGAACTGGTTTCTTCTGATTGAACTGGTTTCTTCTGAGTGAGCTGGTTTCTTCTGAGTGAGCTGGTTTCTTCTGAGTGAGCTGATTTCTTCTGAGTGAGCTGGTTTCTTCTGATTGAGCTGGTTTCTTCCGATTGAACTGGTTTCTTCTGAGTGAGCTGGTTTCTTCTGAGTGAGCTGGTTTCCTCTGATTGAGCTGGTTTCTTCTGATTGAGCTGGTTTCTTCTGATTGATCTGGTTTCTTCTGATTGAGCTGGTTTCTTCTGATTGA
>NW_021604567.1:15746764-15750863 GCF_004785775.1 Grammomys surdaster | reverse complement strand
TCTGATTGATCTGGTTTCTTCTGATTGAGCTGGTTTCTTCTGATTGAACTGGTTTCTTCCGATTGAACTGGTTTCTTCTGATTGATCTGGTTTCTTCTGAGTGAGCTGGTTTCTTCTGAGTGAGCTGGTTTCTTCTGAGTGAGCTGGTTTCTTCTGAGTGAGCTGGTTTCTTCTGATTGAGCTGGTTTCTTCTGATTGAGCTGGTTTCTTCTGAGTGAGCTGGTTTCTTCTGAGCGAGCCAGCCTCCCCGCCTTCACAGCTAGGTGCTCATGGTTCTCGGGCTCTCATACATGGGCTTGGACTAGGATTTTCACCCTCACGTCGTAAGCCTTCAGACTCACTTTTAATTCTTCCTCTGGCTTTCTTGGTTCTCAAGCATACCAATAATACACGTTGGAACTTCCCACTCTTCTTAGTTATACAAGCCACCTCCTCGAGGGTCTGTTTCTATAATGACCCTGACAATGTGGGACAAGTTAGACGCTTCCTACTGCTGATAGAAATCTACACTAACGTGGTCCTTTTGGGAAATAACCAATCAGTTGAGCTAAGGTAGGTACTACTGTGAGCATTTTCCAGCTGTCCATCAGCTCATGAATCATTATGTGAAATGTGAGTGCGCATACAATGGAATACTATTCACCAGTAAAACTGCATGAACTGCTGGTGCATGCTGCAACTTGGATGAACCTTGAAACACTGTGCTACACAAAGGAGGCCTCTCATCGCATGACCATATCATAAGATCTGGTTCAAATGAGATGCCCAAAGCAGGCAAGGCTATAGAGACAGAAAGTACATTAGCGCTTGCCCACTGAGTCGAGGGAGGACAACTTGGAAGTAATGGAGAACAGTAGCTAATAAAGATGGCAGTTCTTTCTGTAGCAGTCAGAATGTTCTAAAGTTGAACTGTGGTCACACAATTCTTTGACTAAACCAAAAGCAAACAAAGCAAAAACGTCGAGTTGGATGAGTGAATTGCATTACTCATGTAAATTATCTTTTTCAAATATTTATTTTTATTGTTTTTAAATTGTGTGTGCGCACACTTGTGTAAATACAGGATGCCCCTTAAAACCAGAGGCATCAGATGCTCATGGAGCAGAGCTGTAGGCTGCTATGAGGTGCCAGACAACACTGCTGGGAATCAGTTGGGGTCCTCTGGGAGAGTAATGCGTGCCCTTAATCACAGAACCACCTCTCCGGAAGGCATCTTGGTAAGGAAATGATAAAAGTGCCGGGCGGTGGTGGCGCACGCCTTTAATCCCAGCACTTGGGAGGCAGAGGCAGGCGGATTTCTGAGTTCGAGGCCAGCCTGGTCTACAGAGTGAGTTCCAGGACAGCCAGGGCTACACAGAGAAACCCTGTCTCAAAAAACCAAAAAAAAAAAAAAAGGAAATGATAAAAGTTAATCCTCCTCATATAAGGAGGTTGATCTTGCTAGTTAACTCTGGAACTAGCAAGAGAAGTGTGTTGAGGCCCTAAGTCAATATGGAAGGCAGAGGAAGCAAGCCTCAGATGTGTCTTAAATAAAAACTTAAGTCCCAATTATAGCTGTCTGAATGGGAGGCAGTTTCTCCGTCCCAGTCAGAATGCTCTGCACCATGCCCGCTGCCCGAGGGAACCAGATTCCCCTGTCTCCAGTCACCTTTAGAAGGTTCACAGACGCCTTATCAGAGACGGAAATTCTCATCCTTCCCCTGCATCGATTCGTTCATGTTTACAGCCTCACGCATTAGCTGAAAGGCCTATCATTATTATCATCTTCACAAGAGGAGACTGCGACTCTCGAAGCTGAGTTGGCAGCTTGCACGTAGCAAACAGAAAAAGCAAACACAGCACACTCTGGTTTTCCATGTGGCGCTCCATCTACGACGCTGCTCCAACCTGCCCTTTTAACACATATTGCTTCTTCTCTAAGGCAGCACCCTAGTCAGTGTTTACAATTAAAAACATTAATTGCAGTATGTGTTTTAATTGATGGGCCCTGTTGATTTCAGAAACCACAAAACCACTGATTCATGAGATTGAGTAGGAGTCCAGTCGGTAATGGAATGTATTAATCCATCTCTACAGACATTACTAATATTTTCCTTAAGTAATGTAGGCCCCAAAAGAGATGAAAGCAGAAGCCCGTGGCTATGGTGAAGGAAATGGAACGCTACCAAATAACCATCATCCAAATGTATTGCTATATGTTAATTTGAGGGATGAAACTTTGTATCCTGTAGCCATCCTTTTTCTATCCCCCCCCCCTTTTTCTGAAACACTATCATTGTTAGTTGTGTAATTGGGCCCTGAGTAAGCACAGATCATTTTCTCAGTCTAAATGAATATAACTTACTTGCATATGCTTCGAAATTAGAAATTAAGGGATTAAAAAGAGTAAGAGGTGAGATTCTCAACTTAAGATCTATAATGAGGACTGATGAGTGACTCCAGAATCTTCCAGACTGCCGAGAAATATTATCAAGGATGTATTAGATTCTGTGTGTTCACCTTTTAAATTAAGATAGTCTAATTCTTCAGGTTTGTACTGTGTAGCGATTTAACTTTTTAAATTTTAATGTTATATGTGTAGTTTGCTTATATGCTTGTTCACATATATGTACCTGGTGTCCTCAGAAGAGGAAGCCAGAAGAGCAATTCATATCTCTTGGAACTGGAGTTATAGACAATGAGGAGCTTCCCTGTGGATGCTGAGAACCAACCCCAAGCCTTCCACAAGGAAAACCAGTGCTCTCAACCACCGAGCCGCCTCCACGGCACCGTATTTATGGATTTAAAAAATATATATGGCATAAAAAAATGGAATTTTCTAGCAGAAAATGAGTTTTCTGCCTTCAGAAAATCTAGGAAAAACAATTTATTCCTATATAGATGGTGACTAAATAAAGCTTAATATTTTAGGATTAGAAGGAAAAGGTCAGAAAACACTATGAGAAAGCTCCAGCTATGTTCCTAGTTATGGCCGACTTTCCCTTCTGCTGCTCCAAACGCTGCCCATGATTAATTCACAAATGGGGATGGAGGTGGGGGGAGGAGTACAGGACTTTTTGCAGTTGTTACCATTTTCTTTGAATTAAAAGTCTTTTCTTATAAATTCTACAGCCTGTGTATCAATGTTACTAATTGTTAAGATTAAGTTAGAGTCCTCATCAAAAGTCCCCTTGTAAACTCATAGGTTAGCTTGGTCAGCTGATGCTGATGCTGATGAGGCTGGACTTCTGATGAAGGCTGCCCTACTTATCCAGTGCTCCACTGCAAACTGTTCCAAAACACAGTGACTTAATAAAACAAGCAGTTTCCCACCCTATGATTCTGTAAATCAGATAGGGCTTAGCAGGGTGATTCTTCAGTCTCCCACATCATGACAAAAGTCATTTGGTAGAATCTTCTGGTGCATGAAACATTTGAAGGCTCCAAGAAAGGATCAGCATTGTGTCTGATACCCCAGGTGGGATGACCCAAAGGTTTGAATCAGTTGGTACTACACGCCAGTCTTATATGGGCAGTCTCAAAATAGTCACCAACTTCCTACAGCAACCCAGGGCTTCCAGAGACTGCAACTAGAAGCTACAAAGCTTCGAATGGCTACACTTAGAGATCTCAGAACGGTACTTCTGCTGCACCATACTGGTCAAGCCAGTCACCAAGGGGAACCAGGTTCTAGGGGTGAACTAATCACCAGGCTTCAGTTCTCAGGAAGGGCTAACAGAAGACATGCTTCTATCTCCAATCTCCCCCAAAGTCTGAAACACTGAGCATGTGTGCAAATGCGACTGAAAATAAAGTCATATTTCTTCTGTAGCATAAAATCAAGGAAGTACAGAGATGAGCACTGCCCTGTCATCACAAGCCCATGTGGACTCAGAACAATTCTGTAAAACTACTACAGAGTGAGAGCTCCTAGGAGCTTTTTCTATTTCCCTTTCCCTTTCCCTCACACAAAATTTGGCTCTCTGGTCATCCCCCAAATAGAGTGCCAGACACGCAGTCAACATGCCAGATGTCTCCTTGCCTAAGAAACAAGACTTATTTTAAAAGGAAAGGAAGGAAGGAAGGAAGGAAGGAAGGAAGGAAGGAAGGAAGGAAGGAA
>NW_021604567.1:15704289-15746754 GCF_004785775.1 Grammomys surdaster | reverse complement strand
GAAGGAAGGAAGGAAGGAAGGAAGGAAGGAAGGAAGGAAGGAAGGAAAGAAGTAAGGAAGAAAAGAAGGAAGAAAGGAAGAAAGGAAGGAGGGAAGGAAGGAAAGGAAGGAAGGAAGGAAAAGATTGAAGCCATATGTGATGGCACATACCTTCTTTAATCCCACTAGGGATGCAGAGGCAGAAGGATCTCTGTGAGTTTCAGGTCAGTTATGAATACATAATGAGAATATATCTCAAATCCAAGACGAACAAGGACCAGAGATGTACCTCAGTTGGTAGGTCCTTTGTCTAGTGTGTGCAAATGCCCTAGATTTGCATTCCCAGCAGCAGGTAAACCAGGTGCAAAAGCTGTAGGCTCTCAGTCCTAGTCCCTGGCAGGCAGAGGCAGGCGGATCCGAAGTTCAGGTCATCCTCTGCTACAAGTAGTTTGAGATCAGCTATGTATATGTAAGGAAAAAAAATACTAAAAGAAAAAACATTTCTCACAATTGATGCTGCTAAACTTACATAAATAAACCAGTGTAACTAAAAGAGATGAAGGAAATGCCTTCTTCAGAATGAAGGCGATCAAACAGAGGTTTGGGAAAGAGGCTTACCTTGATACATCTGGAAGATGGTTGAATTTTCACCACCTCGGGTCCAAAGAAAGTTAAAGGTAAAAGCTGCATCATTCACAATTAAAGTATTCCAAGAGTGATTTTTTTTTATTTTATTTTAGAATAGGTCCAACAAAAGTGTATAATCTCCAATCTTTTAGGCACTCCATCCATTTTATAAAAATGCAAAAGCATGACTTAATCATATTATAAATGTCTTTATAGTCAAAAAAACTATTAGAAACAGAGCCAAACAATGTTTATAATTTAAACCAAATAAATATTGTTTTGTAACCAGTCTGCCCTTAGTGACAGCTTAAAATGATGGACCTGAGTACCGAGGAGATGCAAAGGACACTTACCACCAAGGCTTGCGGCCTGACTTCTATCCTTGGCATTCACATGGTGGAAGGAGAGAACCCACTCTCAGAAGTTGTCTTCTGACTTCCACACACATACTGTGGCCTGTCTGCCAACACACATACATACACATACGAAATAAAAAAATAAATATAAAAAAAAAAGAGATTTTAATTAAGAAGTTGGATAACCACCAAACTGTTCATGAAGAAAGGAAATGGTAAACCATGATTGATATGTCTTTATTTTTATTTTTTATTTTATATGTAAATGCGTGTGTCTATTTATCTGTATATGCACTGCATGTGCACGGGTGCTCAGGGAGGCCAGAAGATGATGGTACCTGCTACTCTGGGACTGCAGTCACAGACTGCTGCGAGCTGCCGTGTGATGCTGAGAATCAAGCACAGGTCTTCTGAAAGAGCAGCAAATGCTCTTAACTTTGGAGCCATCTGTCCAGCCCTTACTTGATATGTCTTGGTGACACAGTTTAAGATGTGCAATTTTTATTTGGGAGTAGATTAAGTCTTGTCATTTCTAATACTATTAGGTTAGTTTAGCAATCTTGGATGTGAATTATGGGATTAAATCCTCAGCCTGCTTTTTTTTTTTATTCTTGCATGTGCATACATGGACATAGAGCAATGTCTGATTCATTCATTTGTCAACCATTTATTAGGCACCTATTTGATTCCAGGAGCCTTACAAAGCGCTGAGGTATAAAGATCAAAAAGATATATTCCTTGCCCTTGGGGTGTTTAAAGTTGAATGAGGAAACAATAGGAGTTAACAGTTATAGCTAAGAGCTGCTGGCACTCGAATGGTAGTTGATCTGGGATGCGAAGATTAAGCAGGGAGTAGTTAACTGAGCCTGGTGGAATCACACACACACAAAAAAGTTACTAAAACAGGTACTTGAAGCTATTGCCCGTAAATGCATCTGATACAGTTTTCTTGTCCAGGTGCTCCCAGCCTCCTAAGTCTCTGCCAAACATCCTCATAGCAAAGAGAGAATTTCACTTCAAGAACCCTTTTCTCTTAAGTGAATAAACAAAGATGAATTTTATCATAAACAGGGCTCTGTCTGCCAGCAATGGGTTCCCAATGTACACACAGGAACATCAGATACTGAAAACTGACAGTGCAGACACACCTGTGACTACAGTCCAACCACTCCTGACAAATCACTGGAATGGGAAAATGATAGGTCAACTAGGAAGTAAGTGTGTAGAAACATTTGATGCACAAACAAAGCATTCAAGTACAATGTATTTCTACAAATGCCCAGAGGGGATAGGTCTACTGAGGTCATAAGTCAAATTTTCAGGCAGCTGAACTGATTAGGTAGAGACACTATCAGACCAAACACTAATTTTTAATATATCAGAATTCCTGCCTAGTCCTATCATGCAAGAAAAATGAGAAGGAATTAGGGCTTTACCTTTTCTGACTCTTTTAACTGACTATAAAGAAAGGAAATAGACATGAACTAAATTAAAAATGTGAATAAAACAAGCATCCTTAAGTTGGTGTAGACCTTGTAGAGTGATTGGTGGCTCTGGCCTCTCCTCCAAGCATGGGGTATTGGAGCTAGACAAAACAAGAAATGAAAAGGGAATCTCTCTCTCTCTCTCTCTCTCTCTCTCTCTCTCTCTCTCTCACACACACACACACACACACACACACACACACAAAGGGAATCTCTTAAGCCCTGGGGTTTCCATGCTGGTGGAGGAACAGTGGCTATGGTTTCTCCTGTGAGCTCTGATAGAACAATGGCCCAAGAAAAAACAAAGAAAACCAAGCAAGCTATGACCAACGTCATGGGTAAATATTTAGGCACAGCGGAGGGAGGAATGAAGGAAGGAGTTAGTGTTCTTACTCTAGGGATAAAGAATGGATGCTTTGGCCGAGCGGTGGTGGCACATGCCTTTAATCCCAGCACTTGGGAGGCAGAGGCAGGCGGATTTCTGAATTCGAGGTTAGCCTGGTCTACAGAGTGAGTTCCAGGATACCCAGGGCTACACAGAGAAACCCTGTCTCAAAAAAAAAAAAAAAAAAAAAGAATGGATGCTTTGGTTGACCAGCCATATAAACTAAGAAAAGGATAACCAAGTAGGACCATGGGGAAATATATGGGTCTGTGGGGTTCAGTGGCATGAGGCCAGGGATGACTGGATTGTTCAAAGTCCCAAATTTTGGAAAAAAACAGACAAAAACTCACTACTCCTTCTTCCTTCCTTCCTTCCTTTCTTTCTTTCTTTTTGAGACAGGGTTTCTCTGTATAGCCCGGGCTGTCTTGGAACTCACTCTGTAGACCAAGCTGGCCTCGAACTCATAAATCCGCCTGCCCCTGCCTCCCACTTGCTGGAACTAAAGGCATGTGCCCCCACTGCCCGGCCCACTCCTTTTTCCTTAAGTCTCCTTCTTTCCTGAATTCTGGTCAATAACGGTGAGTAGGCAGTGTAGTATAACACAAATAAAGTACATAGAGACAAAAAAGAAGATGAAAACTCCCAGGATCTATAGATGCTTTTAATGTAGACAAGCTAAAACAAATCATTTAAAGTGGTTTCAAGCTGTATGCGGTGGCGTATGCTGAGACAAACCAATCTCTGGCTGAACATCATCCTGGGGAAATAAAAGTTACTCTGTCTCAAAACTCAGTAGGTAAATGAATGAATTTTTCATTAGTGTCACATGGTTGTTATTTAAAAATCAACGTAAAAAAAATCAAATGATTTCTTTCTTTTTTTTTTTTTTTTTTTGGTTTTTCGAGACAGGGTTTCTCTGTGTATCCCTGGCTGTCCTGGAACTCACTCTGTAGACCAGGCTGGCCTTGAACTCAGAAATCTGCCTGCCTCTGCCTCCCAAGTGCTGGGATTAAAGGCGTGCGCCACCACCGCCCGGCAAATCAAGTGATTTCTAAACACTGACAATAAGCAGAAATTTAAACCCCTAAAATAATCGTGTTTTAAAAATAGCATCTTAAAATGTACTACTTATCTTAGCAAGTAAGTATTCTAAAAATATGTTAAATATTTATTTTAAATATAAAAATACAGTGATAAAAAACATTACTTTTTATGCTAACTTTAAAAATAATAGGGGTTAAAAACACTTAAAACTAACAAATAATAGAGATAAAAATTGTACCCAAACACACACACACAGAGAAAGAGAGAGGATCTCACCAAAAGAAATAAAATTTATTTTATTTCAGCAAAATTAATGAAGAAATACTAGTTCCATGGATTAGAAGATCAATATTATAAATATTCAGTTCTCAATATATAGGCTTATAGAATCTTAATTTTAAAAGCTTTCAAAAATAGTTGGGATCTTAAGGAATATGTATAACTAGACATTCTGTTCTAAAATTTGTATACAAATACAAAGGCTGAGCATTCAAAATACTTTTGAATAACAATAAGAGGATTTGCTATACCAGATAATGCAAAAAAAAAAAAAAGACATAAAACAAAACACTAGCTTATAATGCAAAACAGAAAGTACAGAAACCAATTTCAGTTGGGGCTAGGTAGCACTAATGAGTCGCGTACCAGCGCAGTCTTTGCCATTAATAGTTCTGAGTTTGAGGATCCATAGATGGAAATCAATGAACCTCATGGTATCTACAAATATCAATTTCAGGTGGATTCTGGTAATGGGCGGATAATTTCTACAAGACCAAACATCTGAGAGACAATGACATTGATTTCTGTATACATGTATATACACATATATGTGTGTGTGTATCAAATATATGTGTATATATATCAAACATCCCACAGACAATGAACACAGAACAAGAGCTATGGATGTAAAAAAATATACAATTATATATAAAAATATACATACACATGCATATATACATATACATATATATACACACACACATGTACATTCATACACACATAAATGAACTAAGTCACTAAAGGACTCACTCAGAAGAGAGACATAGCATGAAGTGAATCTCCCACTTCACAGCCTGCACGCTTTGTGCAGACAGCAGGAAACAAGACAGGAAATGTGTATATATGCTCGTGAACAAGGAAGTAAGCACTAGTCTGCAGCACATTTGCACAATCGTATGT
This sequence comes from Grammomys surdaster, assembly GCF_004785775.1. Taxonomy (NCBI): domain Eukaryota; kingdom Metazoa; phylum Chordata; class Mammalia; order Rodentia; family Muridae; genus Grammomys; species Grammomys surdaster. The sequence goes on along the minus strand of NW_021604567.1, from coordinate 15,741,700 downwards.
TAGATGCCAGCTAAGACGAACGTAGGGACATGCAGTAAAACCAGTGTATCCAAACAACTGATTAGATGTGAGAAGTCAATAAATATATACAAAGGTTTCTTGGTGAAAAATTATACATGTTAAACAAACTTAAAACAATCATTTTGAAGGATATATCAGACTAAAAAAAATTAAAAATCTAAAAAAGAAACATCAGATTTTGAAAAACCATAAAAGCATCAAAGAAAGGAAATGGTTATGTTGGATTTGGGAGCTAATGGACAGTTTCCTGCATAGATCGTCTTGTTAGGTGTAACTCTGTGGACACATTTTATATTTTGGGTGGTAGATTTACATTTGTTAATTTATCAAATATAACTCAGTAAATAAATAAATGCAAGTTGCTGATAGGTTAATTATGAGAATATGCCGTGATTTAGAACTGTAAGTCAAATCTGTGTTTCACAAAAGACAACTAGAGTAGTTGGGAGAGGAGAGGAGAGGAGAGGAGAGGGGAGGGGAGGGAAGGAGAGAGGGAGGGAGAGCGACACCTGGGGATGGGACAGAGGGCTAACTAACATTTCATAGCAGACTGGGAACCCTTTAGCAGCCTTTGACTATCAGAAGAAGGGGGCTGATTGGGGTTACTCAGGGATGGCAGTGGATCAGGGTTTGCCTTGGGAGGTGCAGGGAGTGAGACCAGTGCATTGCAGTCCCCACCAAACCTCTCTTGCCACATGGGCTGAGGATGGACCCTCAGAGGGCTGGCCCTAAATGAGTCACAGGACCGCAGGAGAGTCTGCACACTGAGACTCCCAGCAGTGAAGGCTCAGCAGAAGCAGTGAAGGTACTTCTGTTGCTTGCCATAGGCCTACTGAGGAATCACCCAGGCACCCGCTCTAAGGCTCCTTTTCCAATCTGGAACCTGGGGGTGTGACTCTTATTTTACAGTACTTCCCTAAAAGCACAGAAAGATTATGCAAGTAAAAAGTCTAAAGCTTAGTCTTGGCCGCTAGAAAATAAGAAAATTACTCTTCGAATGAAATCCAAAGCTTCCACAGGCAGTTCTCCAGTCAGTAGGAGGGGCATCCAGGAGGAATCCTCTCAGGTTTGTTCTTCTCCTAATAAACAGACTGTGCTGATGATGCAATGTATGAGTGACCCCATCCTGCCAACATCACAAGTCACATGACAGGACTGAGGTTCTGGATTTGCCTCAGCCTAGCAACCAACACCCAACCCTCACCCCCTACCCGCCTTAAAAGCACTTATCTACAGAGATTAAAGCTTTCTGCTACTTTTGCAGGGTTCTTGAGGCCTAAAATTGGGATTTTTGTATAACTGCCTCTCTTAAATTCATTTAGAAAGGGTTTTTTTTGTTTGTTTTTGGGTTTGTTTGTTTGTTTTTTGTGGCAGGGGTGGGATTGGGGGTCTTGGTGGAGGAGGGGTGAAGAGTCAGAAGAGATGATTTTGGTGTTTCTTGTGTAGTCATTAGGGGGAAGGTCTTTTAGCCACTGCCAGCCACATTGGACACAGTCAACCAAAGCTCACCAGTACAACCTTAGCTTGCAAGCACAGCAGGAACCATGAAAATCAAAGCTGAAATCTCAAAATGATACAAAAAGGCTACATTTGTAGCTGCTGATGTAACCGGCTCTTCTTGCCTGTTTAATTCACTTGGACTCTGTATGGCCCTGCCCCCGTGGGATAAAACACTAGGAAAGCAGAGATGTCACTAAAGCCTAAATAAGGTTGGCTGCTATCATCATTCCCTTCTTAGCAAGTTAAACAGGCTGCATTGCACTTCCAGTGAAGTATGACTCCTCAATAGCACTTGCTTAAGAGCTGAACCCCGGATGTTCTTTCACTAAAATCCAGGCACCCTGATTCCAGGTGGACCCCACCAGGAGGCTTGGCCTCTATGTGTTGAAGGTATCACCTTGGCTTCCTGAAACATGTGGGTTAAAATACAATAGAGACAGAGGACAGAGCAAAAGTAAGGGGAGGAGGAGAGGGAGGAAGAGGAAGCAGCAGGAGGAAGAGGGTTGAAAAGATGGGGAGATGTCTAGGTTCACGCTGGGACTTCAACATCCCTACACCTTTGGGAAGAAGCAAATGGAGCGGCTTGGTTTTGTGTTGCCAGGTATTTTTCTACTCCTACCAGAGTCATTGCTGCCTCCTAGTGAAGGTTTTGAGACAGGAAAAGGAGAGCAATTATGGAGGAGTCTATGGGGCGGGGGAGGGCAGTATCCGGACACCCACAGACTTTCCATGCAAGTGTGCTCTGATTCCCACTGGAGACCTCTGTGGCTCAGGCATTGCTGTGTCCCTAAAGAAAGCAGAGTCACTAACCAGGTGACCTGTTCTCTGGGTGCTTCCTAAGAGCTGACAGGACCCATCACACTGACAAGTCTCTATCATTTCCTTGACCTTTACCAGTTCCTCCCTTCAGCCGTCCCCTTTCCTATAACCTAGATGCTCATCATTCAGATGGGACTGCACCCTAGCTGTTTAAAAATGTGCCACTCTACCAATCTGAACATAATACTCGAGCAAATGAAAACTGAATTTGTATTTGCATATGTGAGATATATATATATATATATATATATATATATATATATATATATATATATATATTGCATACACACACACACACACACACACACACACTTGGGGGAAGCTCTGCCAGGCTCAGGCTAGAGGTCTAAAGGCTGATGGGTAACAGGGACACTATTTTGTTTTATCTCCCAATTATTGGGGACGCTCTTTTCTTCAGATGTGAGAGTCTCGGGACAAGAATATGGACCCTCAAAAATCCAGAACTGATAAATCAAACATCTCTCATTTTGGACTGTGCGAAGTTTTGTTTTATGAACACATGAAGCACACACAGTTATTTTCTTTTTATGATGTCTTTGCTTTCTACTGAACTTTCTAACTTGGTTCATTCCCTAAAAGGGCAATATTGCATAGTTTATACTCGGGTTATTCAAGGAAGTTTTATGTATTTGATTTTTGACAGCATATAGCGTATATAAAGCATAGATTTCAGTCACATATACAAACATTTCAATGCAGTCATAATTTATTGCAGATTTATAAGATAAATTCGAAGTGCATAAAATTATTTAAAATACCAACATAAGTTAATTTCTTCAGCCTTCAATCTTTTTTTATGTCAAGATAATTTTCATTAGACTCCACTTTATTCAGAACGATTAGTGAATAACAGTTTTCATATATTGTGTTCCCTTACGTATGTTCTTTGTGTGACAGTGGGTAATATTTTTGTCTCAAACCTATTATGCAAGTCGGTAGGTTGAAAGCTCAGAGACAGTAATTTTGTAGTTTATCATCATGAAACAGTGTATTTAATACACTAGTCTCTGTAATTACACTTGCCAGAGTCTTAACATCACACCACCCAGAGTCTGAATGACAGTCTCTTCTCAAGTGAGGTAAAGAATTATGATTCTAGAGAAATCAGTTCAATTGTTTTAGCAACAGGAGAGCAAAAACAATACAAAATAAGCGTTTACAAACATGACAGCTAAGGAAAACAGAAACCCACTTAACATACCACTGCTGACTGGCACGTCTGTTATCACAACAAACATTTCAAAAGCCATCACCCTTCTTCAATTTAAATGAGCAACAAAACAAGCCTAATTCTTAAATAAATAGGAGTGCAAAACAATTCATGTCAGTGCCATCGTTACAAATCAATGGTACAAGGGTCCTGTGTGTGTACAAACTGAACATAAATTGCAAAAAGACATAAAAAAAAAAACAACCTTAACCGTGTATACGAATTTGTTACTTGTGAAAAGCCCAAAGAAGACAAGTAAACTGCCCGAAGCACAAATTATCTGGCGGTGGGGATCCCCAGGAATATTCAGGGGTGCAAACAAAACTATGCTGTCTGATTTTTTTAGCATAGTGCCAATTATAATAGCTTTAATTACCAAACAAGAAACCTGTACTCAACAGCGTAAAAACAGTCAATGTAGAACATTTTTAAAATTTTTTGTTTAGAGAAATGATTAATACTTTTGATTTGAAGCAACTTCGCCCTATCGTGCAGTTGAGACTGTAAACGTTAAAGAAATAACACAGAGATAGCTCTGACGACCAAGATTAAAAGAAAGCAAAACAATGCAGAAGACAACTGTTAGAAAGCTGGGTATTCAGAAGAGGATGCGGGCTCAACCTAAGTTCGCTTCTTTTCTGAAGGCTTGCCAAAAATAGCCTGTCCGTCCTGGGCTGTTTTTCACTCCACTACGTCTGAGTGCAATCACCAGGCAAGAAACGGCGGGAGGCGTCTGTTGCAAGTCACACCAAGCCTTCCGAGGAAAATGAGTACTTTCTTGCCATTCGGAACAGTCTCAAGCACTTTCAAAGGCTCCCCCCACCCCCACCCCTTCCCCAGGTTTAACCCTCTTCCTCGCCAGTTTCTGAAGCTCTGCTCCTCCGGTGTACCGTTTTCATCCTCCCGGAAGAGCCGCCAGCAGAGCCACAGCAGCGCTGGGCCGAAAAGGGGCAGCCGCCGGCGACACCAAGGGTTGCCAAGCTCCAAACAGTGCGCAGACTCCGCGGCGCGCGGCGGACACTCCACTCGCCTAAACCTGCACTCAAAGTGAAAAAAGAGTAGGAGGAGTGTTGGGAGGGGGCGAAGGGCGGGAGGGGGCGATCCTGTTAATTCCAGGTCCGGGAGGGGAGGACGGGAGGAGGCTCCGCTGGTCCCTCCTCCCTCCTGGCCTCCCCGGCTCCTCCTCCTCCGCACACCCAGGATATACACACACACACTCACACACGGCCGCAGCTGGACATGCACACCCAGCGCCCGCTGCCGGCGCCTACACTCGCAGGTGGCGACACTCACCTGAGCCGGGCTGCGGTCGCCTCGGGAGCGGCGGAGCGACAGCCTGGGCCCGGAAGGGGCCCCAGCAGGGAAAGCAGGAACGGCCCCAGCGCGGATCTGCGATCTGAGGTGATAGCACGTTTTCTTTAATCCCCGTCCTCCAGGACCTGGATCCCCGCACCCATCCAGCCCGCGGCGCCCGGAGCAGCCGGGACACAGGGGCTCGCGGGCGCGGCAGCCACACGGGCGCACGCTTCGAGGCGCGCTCACCGAGAGGGGCGCGGCTGAGCCCGGGCCGGAAACTTGGGAGAAGTTAGTTGCAAGTGTCTGGCTGTTGCGACTGGAGCAGAGGGAAGGCGCCCAGGCCTGGCTCGCCGCGCTGCACCCAGCGGCCCTCCACGCCTGGAGTGCTCTGGGAGCCCGAGATCGTCAGCGCACCGGGGAGAACTGGGAGCCAGCGGAGCAAGCATGGCCTTGGGGACAGCCTGCACCAGCGAGTCGGAGAGCCCGGACAGTCTCCACTGAGGCCCGGCGACTCAGGCTAACTCGGAACCTCAGCTCACCTCCTTCCTTGCCTCTCCTGCGCCAAAGCCGGGGAGCAGGACTCTCGAGGCAGGTGCCCGGGGACAGCGCCAGCCCTCAGCAGAGCTATAGGATTGGGGGGTTCCATCAGCGCGCCCTGACCCCAATACAGAAGATCGGCCGCTGCAGTGTTTGTGTTTCCATCGGTCGCGGTGCTGCTCTGCGCGCCCCGACCCTCCCCCTCCTCTTCCTCTTCGCGGCCACCCCTCCCCCACTCCCATCTGCTTCTGTCAAATGAGAAAGTCACCGGGGAGAACCCAAACACTTCAGCCGCCGAGAGCCCCCTTTGGCACTTGGCAGCACGCGGCGGCGGGCTCCTCGGCTCAACTTGCTGGATGCTCCGTCTCTCAACTTTCGGGGCTGCTTGGCATTTAAGGCATTGAAGACAGAGGAGACGGGAGAGCTGAACCAGGCAGCGGCCACCTGCAGGGAGTTGGCGAGCCAAAGCAACGGGACAGAAGGACAAAACGCAGAGGGCAAAGTGCCACTGCGGAGTGGGGACGCCGCCGAGAAGTTCCAGGGTCCCGGAAAGGATTTTTTTCTTAGAGCTTCGCCAGACAGACCAAAGCGACCCGGGACGCAGAGCCCCGGCCCTGGGCTGGTCGTCTGGTCCCCTCTTATCGCGCGGGAGCGACGCGGGAACGCACGGCCGCTCGCTGAGCCGGTCCCCGCTGGCAGCCAACATTGATTTTCTCCGGGCGGAGGCCGAGGGCCCGGGTGGTGGCGGCGGGGGGCTGCAGCCGCGGCACGGCGACAGCATGTCCAAGCCGGTGGACCACGTCAAGCGTCCCATGAACGCCTTTATGGTGTGGTCGCGGGCTCAGCGGCGTAAGATGGCCCAGGAGAACCCTAAGATGCACAACTCGGAGATCAGCAAGCGCCTGGGCGCCGAGTGGAAGCTGCTCACCGAGTCGGAGAAGCGGCCGTTCATCGACGAGGCCAAGCGCCTGCGAGCCATGCACATGAAGGAGCATCCCGACTATAAGTACCGGCCGCGGCGCAAGCCCAAGACGCTGCTCAAAAAGGACAAATTCGCCTTCCCGGTGCCCTACGGCCTGGGCAGCGTGGCGGACGCCGAGCACCCGGCGCTCAAGGCGGGAGCCGGGCTGCACGCGGGCGCGGCCGGCGGCCTGGTACCCGAGTCTCTGCTCGCGAACCCCGAGAAGGCGGCGGCCGCCGCTGCCGCCGCCGCCGCGCGCGTCTTCTTCCCGCAGTCTGCGGCCGCCGCTGCCGCCGCCGCTGCTGCCGCCGCCGCGGGCAGCCCCTACTCCCTGCTCGACCTGGGCTCCAAGATGGCAGAGATCTCGTCGTCGTCGTCCGGCCTGCCGTACGCGTCGTCGCTGGGGTACCCCACGGCGGGTGCGGGCGCCTTCCACGGGGCGGCGGCGGCGGCTGCAGCGGCCGCGGCGGCCGCCGGGGGGCACACGCATTCCCACCCCAGCCCGGGCAACCCCGGCTACATGATCCCGTGCAACTGCAGCGCGTGGCCCAGCCCGGGGCTGCAGCCCCCGCTCGCCTACATCCTGCTACCAGGCATGGGCAAGCCTCAGCTAGACCCCTACCCCGCGGCCTACGCGGCCGCGCTATGACCCCGCGGGGACCTGTGCACACACGTGTACATATGTATAGGTACGAGACTCGCGGCCTTCCGCTTCGCCCTCGGGCGACCGGGGTCCGGTTTGTATGTACATAGATGTATAGGTGTCAGGCAGAGGCGGAGATGCCAGTCGGGGCTTGAAAGGCCGAGCCCTCGAGGGCGCCGGCGAGAGTGCGTGTGGATTCGCAGCATCATTCCCCAGCCGCACTTCTGCAGCCAACTTTAAAGAGAGCGGTTGTTAGCGCCAGCAGTTGGTGTTTGCTTTGCACTTCGGAACCTGTTGCGTTTTGACCTACAGAGGTGGGAGGAGAAACTTTATGACATGTTGGGTTTTCCAGTTTTGTTGGTTGGATTTTGCTTTTTGCGTCTCATCCTTCTTTCCCTCCGGTCCCACTTGGTCCGCGTTGCATGCGCTCGGTTCTGATGTTCGGTCTGAAATAGCTGGCCAAGGGGAGAGCCGGTACCTGTGTCGTTAGCTTCTTAGAGTAGGGTGGCTCTGCTCTGAACAGCCTTACTCTCCGTTTGTACTGTTTAACACTGCAGATCTCTGCAGAACACACCCTGGATCTATTCTTGACCAGTGAGTGACCAGCTCGAATCCGGCCTTTCGTAAGAGAGATGATCACCGTTCCTTTTGTTTCATCCCATGTGCAAATCAAAGCAAGACCCTTTTTTTTTTTTCTCCTTCTTCTTCCCCAAGAACAAGAAATGCAAAGAAATACGTGTGAGGTGGAAGTTGTCAGTTCGATATTCTACCCTTGAAATACCTTCTAGAAGTCTCTCTCAGTCCGCTGGCTTGGACTTGTGACGCAGTTTACGAACGTGTGGAAAGTACACATGCTATTTCCCCTCGAGGCTGAGTTCACCTTAAGATCATAAATGTGTGTATGTCAGTGAAAGCATTGAATCTTGGGAAATGTGTTATTTTCATTGCCCTAAATTTGAGTCGATTTTAGACTCAACACACATTGAGCAAATGTCAAAGTTAACTTTTAAGAATTGCGGAACTTTCAGAATCGCAATTTTTTCTAATATTAAATCAGACTTTTTTGTCTGGGTCGTAATTATATATTTATTACTTAACAAAACTGGAAAAAAAAAACAGAAAGCACAGAAGTGTTTTTGAAAGATGCCTCTCATCAGCTAGTATTCCTCTCCCAAGCTGAACTGTTCTAAAGTGTTTTTCAGAGCTCCCTTCCCAGTTAGCTTATTTTCTAGACCGCCTGCAATTCACTTGCAAATTATGATAGAACACATTTTAGGGGGGAAAACTTCCTCAAATTACAGCTTTTTTGTTCCTTTTTAAATGTATATATTTTGACTAATGTTTGTGAATGAAGTTGCTAACATGTATTTAGTTTCATTTTGGCTTTATGTAAGATAAAGTTTTCAAAGTTTAAATATTGGTTTTAACCTTTATATGTAAATGGTTTTCTTGTGCGATCTTCTAATTTAATATTAGATGCGTCTAAGCTCTATCTGTAAATTAGAACCCTACTATCACTCTGTTCATTTTTTTTGAACAAAGAGTTTAAATAAAGCCTGAACCAGGGAAAAGAGAAAATCCTCTATTTTTTGTTGAGTTCCTAACAAGATTTTTATCTGAATTGCCCTTACGGTGCCTGGCCCAGGTGAAGTGTAAGGTATCCTCTAAAGGCAGTCTTTGTTTCACTTTTGAATAGATTTACTAGGAAATCTAAATCAACCCATTGTTATTAAGAGCCAAAAACCTGATTTATCACATTTTTAATCGTGAATAGGAAAGATTTTTGAAAAGAAAAAAAAAAACCCAAGTAGTTGCATTATCTTTGGGGGGGTGGGGGTGGCATTCATGAACCAGTAGAAGAGAGCCATTTACAACTTCTAGACTGCTCAAAACACTCCACCAGTTTCCAGTAACACTCTCAGAGAGGAAAGTTGCCCGACCACTTTACCTTGTTTGCAGAACAGCCCACCACTTAAATCAGTGTAATTTGTTCACATATCTTTAGGGTATTCCTTATTTGCACTCCAAGGATTTACTCGGAAGGATAATCAGTGCCAACAGAAATGTACAACTTTTGGTCTCCTTAGGGCTTTATTCTGTCATGCTAATAGCTGTAAAATAGAAGTTCAGTATCACAGATTCTAAGGAGGGGGCTGGCTTTCCAGTACTGGGCAAGACGCCACTGGAGGCGAGCTTAAGTTCATAAAACATTTTAGTTTTAGAAAGAAAATGATAGCGCACTGATGGATAGGATATACCGAGGGCGGGTGGGGAGTTGAGAAGTCTCAAGATCCTGTATAGAACAGTCTTAAACGTGCTTCCCCACTGACAGATGCCGTACCCAAACTGCACATCTTTATAAGTGCCCAGCTCTTTAAAGTCATTGTTTTCTCCCAACGGAATAATATTTTAAAAGCCATGAAAAGTTTTGGAAATGTGAGAAATAGGCTCTGCTGATTTGACCCTGATTCACTAATTAAAACGATCCCTCTCCTGTTATTCCCGGGGCTCTTTGCAATATTATAAGTTAATTCATATGGTTCTGAGCGATTATGCAAAACTAATTTGGACTGTCCAGGGGTAATTATCCCTGACACGGTTAATTAAATCCTTTCAAAGCTTCGTCTTTCCCTTTTGTAGCAGCCCACCACGTCTCTACACGGAACTTCCTGCGGCTCGCTGGAAATCACCCCAGCCCTAAATCTTAGTGTCCTCCCTAGCCTTCCAGCTCGGCCCCAGCAGAAGATTCCCCACCCCCTCGACACCACCCCCCACCTCCCATCCCAAAGTTGAGCGTTTTCTGAGAGAAGGGCTTCGAAGGTAGATAAATGAGAAGTCTAGAAAGACCGGTAAGGGGAGGCGAAGAGAAGACCAGAAAGGGGGGACGCGAAAGTGTCAAGGACGCGTCCCCAACCGTCACTCTGTAGTTAGTACTCTTGTCTGCTGGCTCCGGAGACTGGTCACCACTGGTCTCCAGTGGTCTTAACTAACTGATAAGCGGATTCTACTTGCGGATAGCCTCATGCCAAATGTGACTGCAGTAATCCGGGGTAGGGTGGAGTAGAGGTGTGTGGATATGGGGTAGCTGGAACTGCAGGAAAGCATCGAGAATGTGCGTGTGGTTGGGTGCCAGGGTCGGAAAGTGAGCCACAAAACCGGCGCTGTGACCAGGCAAAGAGACGCAGTTTCTCCACTTCTCCATCTCTATTTTCGCGCGCGCGTTCTCTTGCCCGCCCTTCCTCCACCTCGCTCTCTTCTCCTACCCCCCCCCAAAACTTGGTTAAGCCCTTGCAGTTTTCAGTGTTTTTGTTTGCTTGTTTTAAAACAAGACATTTCTTTGGTAGTCACAGTCCCCTAAAAACTTCATACAAACCTCATCTCAGAAGGACCGAGAACGCTGCTTTGGGTTTTGAGCAAACAGGTGGAATTGACCCGTTTAAGCGATGTGGCCTTGTGTTGGCGAACACTGCCCTAGATCTTAGCCACCTCCCTAGCCTCGGGAAGCCGAGGAGGAAGCCCTTGTGGTTTCTTCCTTGGACAGTCCCACCTCTACTCAACGAGACCCAAACAGTGTCTTTCTCCCAGTCTTGCCCGGGCTGCGGGTGTCTCTGCTAGGGCGCAGAAGAGGCAGGGACTTCCCGGGGTGGAGAGGAGACCTGTCCGCCAGCCAATCAGAGCGCGCCTAGCCTGGCGCTGCGGGACGGGTCCTCCCCGCTAGTCCCAGAGTCGCGCCCGCCCGCCCATAGTGGCTGCGACTTTCTCGCTGCCCAGCGGAGGCAGAGAGAGCACCATCCAAACTTTATTAATCTCTCCCCTGTTCTTTCTCCCTCAGTCCAGTGCATCTCAAAGGTCAACCCTCTTCTTTTAAAAGACTGATATTATTAATTCACTGACAATCTCCCCCTTTTTCCCTTTTTTCCTCTCTTGCAGGAAAAAAAAAAGGGAAAATGGTGAAAAGAGCTTTTTTTTATCCTTTTTCTTTTTTTCTTTCTTTCTTTCCTTTTTTTGTCCTTCAGTGGGAGCGTTTAGACAGTCGAGGAGGTTTTGTCCAGGAACAAAACGCGGGGTTGGGAGGTTTTGTGAGAGCGTTGTTTGTTGAAGTGGACCTAAGAAAAAGCGACGGCTTTCTCCTCATTGTGAAGAAACCAATCGCTGGTATTTGGAAAACTGTTAGCATTGTGCACTTCTTCTGTGTCCATTGTGAGGCGTTTCTTTTCACAAGGTTTTTTTTTCAGCCGATCCAGCTGGCCGGAATGAATAGCGGTGCAATGTGTACTGGCTTTGTCCCTCCGGCCTTCAAGTAGGCCCCATTGAATAGACTAAGTTGACACTGCGTGACAGTGAAACAACATAATAAAAAATACATGAGCCCCTGAATAGGAGCAGGCGCATAAATAAATAAAATGGGTGACCAAAACTGGATAAACTGAATGACAAAGCGGTGAAAGGGGAACAAAAAGATATTTAACACGCTAGATTAGCATTAGAATGCGATCTACAAGGCAGAACAATTGATGAATAGGTTTACCCGCCAAGAAAGAAATGGACTAAATGCCCTTTGAATGGATATGCTTTTTGCAAGGGCTTTGAATAGATATGCTTTTTGCAAGGGCTGAATGGGAAAAGGTAAGGATGAAGCTATGTAAATGAGCACGGGAACTTTTTTTATATATTCTTTAAACACACACACACACTGCGGGGGAAGAATGAGCCTCGGGGTGTTTACAGAAGCAATAATTGCCATGATTAGCATTGTCTGCTGCAGATAGAAATTGAACAGGTTGGGATAATATAGGGAGCAGTAATTATTCTTCTAATTAATGGTCCTTTGCTACTCGAAGAAAGGAAAAAGGAAAGGAGAAGTAAAAGTTATCCAAAAGTTATGTTTCCTTGTGTCCATTTGCCCAGTGTTGGGATCTGTGCCTCAGCGAGCCAGAGCCTGCCGATGCTGTAATCTCTTAAAGTATTCTGGAAACCCATCCTGCCTTCCAAGGGGAGGGCTTTATTTCCATTTACTCTGTGTTCCGGAGTCCTATACAGTGTCTGGCACATGATAGGTGAACTCAATGAATAAACAGTGTGAAATGAGGAAATGAATGAATGAATGAATTTGGCAGAAGGTGGGTGGGGTGGGGTGGACCAGGCCTCTCATGAAAGTAGGAAGAAGGTGCTAAGAATCACCTCAGGACAATGTCACCTTTCAGTGTCCCAACTCTTATTCTTGAGGAAGAGGGCCCACCTTGCTAAAGATTTTGGCCTCAGCTTACTTGGGCCACTGAAAAAGAGGTAGGTTTTAAAATTTCGAGGAGGCGGTGGAAGAAGACAAGGGAAGAAAGGAAGAAGAAAGTATTAACGGGAGACATCAATGACATCCCCCCCCCCCCCGGCCTCTCCTTGGTTGCCCCTCCTCACTGCTGAAGCAGAAGATGGAGACGAAGGAGCAATGTCCGCTCTGTGAAGAAGCGCTGATCACTCCGTCACATGCTAAACATTTTTAAAAGATGGCCTCATTTCTGCCCCCTGACCCCAGCACGCACACACACTCTTTTGGCTTCTAGCAATCCTAGCCTGAATCTGGAGGGAGGGAAGGGCAGGATTCATCCCCCTTGAATTGCTAGCTGAAGGCTGCACTCCACTGTACTATTTTGGGTCCCCTGTCCTGAAGGCATCCATATCGGCCCTTGTTACTAAGATATGAAATGTTTTCTTTCCGGTGGTTTATTCCCAGGCTTGGCGGCTGCTAGACTACCCAGCGGTCTAACTTTGCAGTAGCTGCCTTCAGCGTCCTTCACTTAATGAAATAATGCAATTCTGGAGCACCCAGGTGATGTGTCCCTGCAAAGGTGGAAGCTCACAGCCTCTGAACTGGGAAGCACACCCAGGACCCCTCTGATGACAGGCAGTGGAACTTCACAATGACAAAAAGAAAAAACAACAAACAAACAAAAGCGCCTAGGCTCTCAAAGCTAGAACTCTCACCCTTAAAACGCAGCGCGTAGGCCTCAGTGGTGGGAAAGACTTGCTCATTTTAAAATGTCACCTGAGTTTTCTAGCTTTTTGACTCTTCCTAAAACATATGGATTTCTAGATCTCTGGAGATTTTGTGAAAATCTGTGCGGAAACACCTGTAGGGAAGGGAGTCTCTTGGATGAAGTAAATCTTAAGCTTAGAGTAGTGGGTGTGGGGGAGGCAGGAACTGTTGGGCTCATATCTGAAGTCCTCCATGTGGCTGCTGGGCCTTTAGAGACCTCCAGGAAAAACAGGAAGGTGACTCCGGGTAGACGGGGAGCTCAGTTGCCTGGCTCAGGTACGCCCCCTCCGTGCGTGCCTTCTCCACGCGCGCCTGGCTCCACCCCAACCCCCATCGCTGCTACCCAGCATTCCATTCACAGTTGACTCGAGAGAAAATGAGAATCAGGCATGGCCTTTTAATTCCTTCCAAAGATGTCTGTACCTGATTGCTACCTCCTTTGAGCTCCCGGTTTCATTCAGGGAGGGGTTATTTAGGGACTTTTTTGACAAACAGAAGTTTAGGTGGGAATTACAAACGCCTCGCTGCTCTTCTTAGATGCGTTTATCATCTTAGCCAAGGGCTTGTAGGCACGCGGCTTAATACTCATTTTCCAGCCTCTAGGCGAAGAATTCTAGTGAGATCGACTAGTAAAACCAGATTTCTTTAGGGAAATAGCAAGGACGACTTCGGGCAATTCACTGAAAGAGATTCCTGAATTGTTAATTTCATGTACTCACAGACTTTCCTAAGCAACTTCAACTCATCCCTCCCCCACCAGCCACACATCACACACACACACACACACACACACACACACACCATTTGATTTCAGGGTCGCCCCAAGGTAATTAGCCATTTGCAGAAAGCTTAAATCCCGAAAGGAGAAGCTCTGTCTAGGGTAACAGAGACCTAGTGAAGCTTTTCAGATTGATTGTCTCTGCCAGGGCCACTTTCTCATCAAGTAGGGAGTAGAGAAAAAAGTCAACCAGCCTTTGAAAAGGCTCTTGAGACCTCAAGGCGAAGGAGTAAGCTTCCTACAGAGTCAGCCTTCCCTAGGTGGATTTGCCACGGAATTCAGGGCGGCCCTGGGAGCCAAACTTGTCTTCCCAGAATCCTCTGCAGGCTAAATGGAGTTCTGGGAGCCTTTAACGCTTTCTTCTTTTACTCTGCTATTAGTCTATCTCCTAAAGCTCGATTACTCAAATGACACACACACACACACACACACACACACACACACACACACACACACACCGAGGCTGGGGAGTAGGGGAGGGAGATGGAAGGGAAGGGAAGGAGAGGGAGGTTTGGAGTGTGGCTTAGCTTTTGTTTGTATATCACTGGAGGCCGAACTTAAGGTGTGCAAGCCCACACTTAGTTTCCAACAGATCGGAGATCCACATCGGGTATCCTAGAAGCCAAAGTTAGGGTGAGACTCTGTGGGGCCGAGACAACATGCCAATACCCGGGAATTCTGTGCTAAAATATTTGTGCGAAAGCTCTCTAGCTCTTTCACGTTCAACTGAATTTGTATTAAGGATCCCCCCCCCTTTTTTTTTCTTTTAATCGGGCTGCTTGAACTGTCGCCGAGGTGGTCTCACTTTGCAGAGACCGTTTCCAGGCAGAGGAGCTGTTGAAGCCCTTCAGAGAACAGAAGAAGATGCATAGCACTTCTTCGGGACAGCGTGGGCAAGTCGGTACAGGCTACCACCGAAGAAGTGGGGGGTGGGGAGCACCCTAGAAAAGTCAAGGGCGAGACAGAGGAGGAAAGGAGTGGAAGTGACACTTCTTCAGAATCACCAGAGGAAGCAAGGGATCCCTCCCAACCAAGGCCCCGCGGCCTTTCCGGAGGACAACGGCAAAGCAGCGACCTTCCCTCCCGCCAGGCTCCTTCTACTTCTGTTCAGACTTCCGAAAACCCTGCTGGGGAGGGAGGGACAGGGAGGTGACCAGCATTTGCAGTCTAACGGGATCTGCAGAAGAAGGAAGGAGATCCCGAAGTGAAGAGAGTACTGAAGGCCCCACCCACCCCAGGACTGGAATTACTTTAGTGAGTGGAATCTCTGCCCTGGACCGCCTCTGTTTTCCGCGAATTTAACCCCTGCAGACCCACAGGCAAAACATATCTTGTACAACCTGAAAGTTGTCTAATGTGTGTGTGTGTGTGTGCTTAAAACAAGCAAGCAAACAAACAAACGGAATTCTCACAGGAAGTTTAAAGGGACGTCGTTTTCAAGGAAAGCACCGGCTTTCCCTTCCAGAAAAATCTATACTGCCTCGGGTTAGACCCTTAGGACATTTCGAAGATGAGCCCCTTGGCAGCCAAGGTCAGACTGGGTGGTGAGAAACTGGCGCCAACTGCTGTGCTAGGCCAAGGCTTCCTTCTACTTCTAGCCTGGGTTGACAGCTCTCCTTTTCAGGAACTGGGTTTTTGCCTACAGTTACGTAAACAAACAAACAAATAAACAAACCTTAGACTTGAGTTAGTAGTTCGAGTGGTTGATGAATATGTATGAGAACCCGGCTGTTTAAGGAACGTGAATTAACATGAGCGGGTGTATCCCCCTTGCTAAGCATCGCCAGACAGAAGGGAACAGAGTTGCAGCAACTTCTCTTATTCCTGATTCCCGTGGTGCTGAGTCGCCGCCTGAGCTTGAACCAGCCTCTGTGCGCCCCAAGTGGCTCGGATCATGGCACACTGGATCCCAGATCTTTGGATATAGCTTTCTTTCTACCAAGTTTTGAGCCCATGTTACAATAAAGAGTTGCTGAGCAAAGCTATCCTTCCAATCCATGGTTTCCTGCAATCAAAGCCACCCGAAAAGGCAGAGGTAAAAGCGTCGATCTGTGCATCTCAGGGGCCAGGGTGTGCTCCCGCAAGGCGCTTGTTTTGCGTTGTCTGTGGACCCAAGAGCGTCCACGGAGGATAATCGCCCACCATTACACTTCCCAAACCCTCGTCTTCTCCCGCAGAGGAAACGGCCCTGGTGTGTGTCCCCCCCGGAGTCACCGTGCCTTGGTCTTTGGAGCCTATGGGACTTGGCAGCTTCACCAGTCTCTCCGCCCCCATTCTCAAGGTCTCCTTGTCTCCCTTGAACACACTTTTGGTGACTTACATGGATCGCATCGAGTGCCTTAGCACCTGCTTAGATCTGACAGTCAGAAAGCGAAGTCTCAATGTGGCCTTGGATCAGGTCTGGCAGAACAAACAAGATAGAAACCTCAGCAAGCCTTTAGGCCTTCAAGCTTCTACTGCCACAAAAGTTCCTGCAGCCCGCATCCTCTGACTGCAGGGTCAGGCGGTGTACCCAGCAGTCGGCAAGCCATTTGCAGAAGATCCTCCTCCGCTCTGGCTGGGCCAGTGGGATGAGCTTCCCAGCGGGGCGCCCAGCTTTCCGCTGCTCCTAAGCACTACCCGAAGCTTCCGTAGTTCAGTCCACTAGACAAGGGTCAGGCTTGTGTTCCTGCTGAAATTTGGCACAATTGAGACCAAGCTCGGACGTAGATCACAGGGCTCAGGGCTCTGCTAAAAGTGTTCCCCCAGAAAAACGGCATGGACTTGGGACATGTACTTACAAACCTAGCTCCCGTCCTGCGCTCCTTGGTGAATTTACATTGCATTTAACTAGTCTTAAAGATTGCTCTAGTCCCTACCTAGAAGTCTTCCTTTTGCAGAGACTGGCTAGTTGAGGCTTTAGGGCTAGCTTGGAGGTTTGTAGGAAACAAGGTAGTTCTTTTGACGAAGGAATAGCTGTGGAACAAATAAGGACTCTTAAGATGGTCATGTGTATGTGTGTGGACAGATCTTAGGATATGCGGAGGTCAATAGAAGGTGTGGAGAAGACACACTGTCTCAACATCCCAAGGCACAGATCTCTGATTGGTGGAGGATGGACATAATTCTGGTAATAGCTGCTATCCCTGACTGCCAATTTGCCCTTCCAGGGCACTGGGCTAGGAAGAACCCAATCTTTGTGAAAACCTCTATATTACTAGGGGTTCTCTAGAGGAAGAGAACTCTGTAGAATGTGCTCCCTTTAACCTGGATGTTCAGAGTCACGGTTTCTGTCTTAATGTGGCTTTTGAAAGGGGAGTAACACCCGTATATGAATCCCCAGCTGGCAGAAAGAGACCTCAGATCCTGCCTCACCTCTTGCTCGAAGACATCCGACTTATTTCCTCTCTTTGCTCCCTTTCTCCTTTTCTTTCCTGTCTTCCCATCCTCTCTGACTTTTTTGTTCTGTGCTGGGGATTGAACCCATGACCTTGAGTATGCTAGGCAATGACCCTACTACTGACCCACAAACCAAACGACTCTTTTTCCATTCAGGCAAAAGAAAGTGCTCATGAAGCCTACAGAAAGCCTTGAGTGGTTTAAGGTGAACACTTGGGAGGAAGGCTTGTGTCCTGCTGGACTTGGAGTCCTTCCTGACTGAGCTGAAGAACCACCAGGTGCCCAGCTCCTACACTACTCTCCAATGTCTCCTGTGGTGAGCACGTGCCACCCCTTCCACTGCACAGCTACTCAGCATCTAGCCCTTGGGTGCTTCTCTCCTTTAACACCAAAGGGACAACTCCTACTCAGAGAAGGGCAGCCTCTCACACTCCCTGGGAAACCTCCCAGATAGTTTCCAGAGATCTTCTCTTTATGCTGATCAGACCTTTGTGTGAACCTCTCCCCTGAGTCTAGAGACAGCAGTGGCTGCTTGTTACACTGAGTCTGCCAGATCAAGTTATAAAAATAGTGGCCCTCCCCTACTTCGAAATTCCCTCTCCCTGAGCTCTTCCTCCAAGCTGCCATTTTGTAAATGATCTGGTGGAGACACTTAGAAGGCAAGGAGCTTAAGACACTTGGCAAAGGCAACTAACAACTGAACCCGAAGTCCTCTTCTCCCTGCCCTGAGACAACAGCATCCAGCCTGAGGTCTTGTTTGGAAAAGACACTGGGCCACAGGCACTCAACGAGGTAAGCCTGGAGAATCGGTAGATAGTCAGTGGTTGTTTTAAGATGAGTTTTAAAATCTGTTATTATTTTATAGGGCTATGCAAGACCATCTTAACGCACACATGGAATGCACTCTGAGCGTAATTGGCCCGTACTCCACTACTCTCATGCTAACCCCTCCCCTGTCACCCTGTGATACTTACATGTCACCAAAGTGTATATGACTTTATGTGTCTATAGAGTCTAGGAAACAAATGAGAGAACATATGTTTAGTCTTCCTGTGATTGGTTTAGTTTCTAGATATGGTTAGCTCTGATTGCATCCGTTTTCCTGTTACAGATATAAAGTTCATTCTTTATGGGTGGCAAAAGAAACTGTGTATCAACCACATCTTCTTTGTTCCACTATGGATGGACACCTAGACTGATCCCAGAACTTAATATTGTGAATAATACTGCAGTAAATGCCGAGGGCAAGTCTCTCTCTGAAATGTTGACTTGGCCTTTTTACTGAGATTCTATCTTGCCCCAATCAGGTTGGCAGCCATCAACAAAGCAAATGACTAGCTGATGAGGACAGAGGACAGAGGGTTTGCTTAGACATTGTTGAGGAGTCTATAAATTAGTCGGCCTACTGTGGAGGTCTCTCAAATATTTAAAAATTGAGTCTGCAGAGAGGGCTCAGCAATTGAGAGTGCTAGCTGCTTTTGTTGCTCTGTGCAGAAGAACGGATCTCTGTGTCTAGCACCCACGCTGGTTGGCTCGCAACCTAGTGTTAACTGCGGCTCCAAATCTGATGCCCTCTCCTGGCATCCGTAGGCATTCGTCCTCGTGTATGTACACGCACATGCACAAATAAAAAAAAAAATCACTAAAAACTGACCTGTCTCAGACTCGCTGTACTGCCTCCTCTGGCTATTTACCCAGAGCCTTTGAGCTCTGCGATGAGTTGTTACCCAGGAAGTGATGACTAATGGGGCCTGTCATGTACGCAAGGACATGGCTTCTGGCACTACCTCCCCTTTCCTGAAGAAACCTTTTTAAAGTTACTTCCTCTTTTAAAAGAAACAAACGAACAAAAGAGCAAAAACCCCAGTACCTCACGGGCTTCCTTCTCCAGCCACCGGCTGGCGTCTAGACCCTTCCTTCCTACAGTAAACGTCGTCCATATTGTAAGATGGCCATGTTGGTTTTCTGTGCTTCTGTGTGTCTTCTCTCTTACACACACTCTTCTGAGGGCTACCCTTCTCTGACATCACCTTCCCACACCCGCTGTGACATCTCTCCTCACTAGGTCCAACAGTCGGGTCGGGTCTCAGCTAATGTGTTCCTCCCACAGCACGTGACAGATGGAGCATGTGACAGATGGATGCGTGACTTAGCTCATGGCTTTGTTCTCTCTGCCTCCTCGTCGGGAGCATTTTGCTTTTCTCCTTTCCTCGTCCCATCTTCTTTTACCTCTTGGCAAGCTTTATCAAAAGTGACACGGGTTTCTGTGTGTGATGTCTCGTGCCTGTAATACTAGCCCCTGCGAGGCTTGAGATAGGAGGGCTTCCATGAGTTTGAGGCTAACCTGAGCTATATAGTGAGTTGCAAACCAGCCTGAGCTACAGAAAACAACACAAAAGGTTAGGAATCCACTCATTATTATCCCGTCATCAAATAAGCTGCATTTGTTTTCTGCCATTTTAAATTAGTTTTTTTTTCTAGAAACCATACACTTTCAACCACAGATCTTTGTAACTCAGTATAGACAGACATGTAAGTTAGTATGAACCAGGGACGCTGTAAGAAAACATAAGCCCCAAACCTCAGTGAGTGAACGCAAAGGAGGTTTGTTTGTGTGTATGTTTGTTTGTTTTCGGTCCAACATGGGCTAGCAGAGAACCGTGTCAGCCTGGCTGGGAGGCTCCATCTTCAATATGCTTCTCTGACAGCCTCAGCAAAATACAGCGTGATAGTTGTATAGTTCGGATCCTACGTATTCCCACAGAGGGCCATGTGGTAAAGGATTGGCCCCAGTGTTGTCGTCACTGCTGGAAATGATGGGCTAACAACAAGTCATTAAGGGTGACAGGTCATTAAGGGTGCTCTCAGGGGACAATGGGACCTCAATTCTTTCCTCTTTCCTTCTTGCTTCATGATGTGGAATTCAGGTTTGCTCTGTTACACACTCCCATTATAGGGACTGTTCTGTCACAGGCCCAAAGCAACAGGCAGAGCAAGCGATTGCTCATTGAAACTCCTGCATCGGTGAACAAGGACAAACCTTTACTTCTTAATAAGTTGGTCACCTCAAGTGTTTGTTACAGTAACAAAAGCTCACCAGCACAAGAGGCATATGCTAGCTTTTAATGATTCTCTCCCAGGGGCTTCAGAGAGGCCTCAGTGATCAGCAGTACTTGCCGCTCTTGCAGAGGATCCAGTTTGGTCCCTAGCACCCACATAGCGACTCACAGCTGTCTTTAGTTCCAATTTCAGGGGATCTAGATCTTCTGGCCTCTGCAGGCACCAGGCATACAGTTATATATATGCAACAAAACGTCCATACACATAAAAATTAAAAATGAATCTTTAATAAAAAGTCTCACCGAGAGCATTATTCACGTCTTCTATTCACACATCACTGGCTAAAAAAGTCACAAAAGAACAGCTCTGCCATGTGCCCAGAAAATGAGAGTCAGAATTATGGGGCAAAAAGGACTACTGATCATCCCAATAGAGTTTGTTTGTTTGTTTGTTTGTTTGTTTGTTTTTCAAGACAGGGTTTCTCTGTGTAGCCCTGGCTGTCCTGGAACTCACTCTGTAGATCAGGCTGGCCTCCTCAGAAATCCGCCTGCCTCTGCCTCCCAAGTGCTGGGATTAAAGGCGTGCACCACTACTGCCCGACCTCCAATGGATCTTAAAACATTTCCAGTTCTATTGCTTTGTGTCTCATGGTTTGGAAGGAAATGTGGCTGAATATCCTGACTTAATAGGGAAGTGTTCAGCTCTCAGGACTGAAAAGACCTTCTGCTGTTGGCAGATACAGCCTGAGCGTGGGCAGCATCTGGGTGCATGCTCTCCGCCATATTTCATCTCAGGGGGCTTGATGTTAGAACTTCCCATCCACTCTGATTTCTCAGTGTATCCATTGTTGCTGTAATTTCCTGAAAAGGTCACAGCTGTGATAGAGGACCCCAAACTGTACTGCTGCTGGGATCTTAGCTTTTCTAGTTGTTTGAATATGTGACAAGAATGAGGAAGAGCAGGAGACAGCCAACTGGAGTCCTGTGTTTTCATCTTTCCAATCCTGTGTCCACCGTCTTCTCATTCGTCTGTGAGTCCTTTTCCTGAGTCCTTGCCGTTCATCCTCCCTCATCACTCTCTTTGAGGGAGTTAAGCTGTGATTCTTCTGCATATGTGTTCCTACCCTGATGTCCTACCTTCAGCAATGTGCACAAGCGCCCCTCTCTCCATGCATCTCCCTGTTTGTGGACTTTGATGATATCTAGACTGTTTCCTTCCTCTTTGTCCATTGTGCTTGGTGCTGGTTTTCCTTACCTCACTGGCCTGGCTGCTCTGAGCCACTCTGTGTCTCTCCAAACAGAGGTGTCTTATCTGGCTTTACCTGTCTCCTTTCCTTCCTTCCATGCCTACATTAGACTCTGACCTTCAGCAAGTATTTGTGGCATTTCACAGTTTCTTCATGGAATATCTCCTGACATCTTCTGGACCTACGACAACTGGAAATTCTTCCAACCACAGTCACTCCAGGCTCTTCCTCTTCCTTCCTCGTTGTCATAGCCACACACTGTTTAGTCAACGCGAATCTAATGCAACATCTACTTAACAGAAGACTGTCTTTAAGTATCCCCCAAGCTCATAGCTTGTCTTTCTGGTACGTATCATATTGTATTAAAAGGAAAAATAAAAGAAACAGGTCATTAAAAACACAGAGCAAGAAGAAATTGCATCGGTTAGTGTCTAAGTTACTATGACAAATTCTCTCCTATCTCAGAGCTGCCATATGTACCCACTTTTCTTGCCCTCCACAGTCTAAGGCAAGATTAGGCTCCCTCCCAGTCAGTAGCTCAGAATCTAGACTTTGGGCTTGTTTCTGGGTCATCACTTTGGGCTTTCTGGATCGTTTTGTCTTCAGATGATTGCCAGGTCCTGAGCCAGTGATTACTACAGATGTTTCAGAATCAAGCTTCAAAATGGCAGACTTTATATGCTCCCACATACCCCTAGCTAAGACGCCAACCCAGTGACGAGGGATGTTGGGAAATACGCACTTGAATGCTAAGAAACAAGAAGGAAGGCTGATGAAAAATAGGCCTGTGCTTTCTGGCTCCTCGACGACTTTGGCCATCCTCCTCCTGTCAACTGCTTCCTCCTAACTTTCTCACTACCTCGTCTTTCTGTGAGCTTTAATACCTGACGGCCAGGGCTCAGTTCTTTAGCATCTCCTTCACTTTGTCTCTACCTTCTCTCCTGGTGCTTTTATTGGTTCTGTTACTGATTGGTATTTCAAATGCAGTGGCTTACATGATACCCGTGTTGAGCTGTCAGATCTGTAAGTTTCAAGTGGGGGTTACGGTGTGGTTGTGCTCTCTGCTTAGAGTCAAAAGTGGAAGCCAAGGGTTCAGCTGGGCTGAACTTTTTCCTTGACCTCTGAGTGTCCTTTGGCACACCTTCAGGAGTCGGCTGAATTCAGTTCTGTGAGGTTGGAGGACAGGGTACTTCATTTGCATGCTAGATGTCACCTCTGAGCTGCTTCCAGCTCCTGGAGGCTGTATTTTCCTGCTTCGCGGTCCCACCCTCCAAGGGAAGAAGAGAAAAGGTTCTGGGCTTCCTGGGCTTCCTGGACTTCCTCATTCTTGTCTCTCTTAGGCTTTTCCTCCTCCATCTCTCTGAATGGAGTCAAAGAAAAAGCTTTGCTCTCAAAGGCTCTTGTATATAGAACAGATCCCTCTTAACCATCTGGGACACTCTCTTTTCGGAAGCCGTGACCTTACCCACATGTGCAAAGCCTCATTTGTCATGAAACACAATAGTCACACATCTAGTTATTGGAGTATGGGTATGGTAGGGAGATGCCCCTGCTTGCCACAGGATCCCAAGTTTCTCTCCCTATTTGCGCACTTGATCTTTTTCAGCTGTGGCTTCTTATCTTATAGCAGACACACGCACATCCTCACAATGCCTGATCTACCTTACATAATCCACATTGCCCAAGCCTTCTGCAACACTCTGACGTTCTTGCTGCTGTTCAAACACATGCACACTCTTTTCTGAGCATCTGCCCCTGTTCTTCCTTGACCCTGAGTTCACATTCCTCACCTTCTGTATGACTGATGCCCTCACAGCTGATCTGAGTTTCTACCTTCACAGCAAGACTCTCTGGCCATCTGTTGAAAAATAGCATTCTTGGAGCAGGCTTGATAGCCCTTGCACCTAATCTCAGAGCTCGGGAGGCAGAGGCAGGAGGATCTCTGGCAGTTCAAGGTTGTCAGGATGTACATGGCTAGTTCGAAAGACAGCTAGAGCTACATAATAGAGAGATTGTTTCAAGAAAAGAAAAACTACATCTTGGAGCTAGAGGGACGGCTCAGACGTTAAAAGCACTGTGTGTTCTTCCAACGGACATGGGTTTGGTTCCCAGACCCAAATGGCAGCTAGCAAACATCAGTAACTGTAGTTCCGGGTATCTGGCTCCCTCTTCTGGGCTCTGCTGACATTGCACACACATAGCACACAGCCATACATGCAGGCAAAAATACCTTACAAATAAAAAATTAAATAAACCTTAAAAAACATAAGAAAGAAAATTATATCTCCCCAGATCCCCAGGACTTCCCATTTGTCTTTCACACTTTAATTCTCTTCATAGAATTTTTCACTTTCAAATGTAATAGATATATATATATATATATATATATATACATATATATATATATATATATATATATCATAATCACCAAGACAAGCACCACAAAGAAGACATTTCAGTAATTTGTTCACTGCCATATCTCCAATGCTTGAAGCATGGTTAGGATACAAAAACTGCCCATAACATTTCTATTAAAGGATTGAATACGTGTCTATAAAATAAGAAGCAAAGATAAAAAACGTGGGTTTCCAGGTAGATCAGGACTGGCCCTTATATCTTGTGCACAGAACTGTGAACATCAAAGAGACCAGGCAGGGACTCCAGTGCATACTTGGCAGAGCCCTTAGTCTCAGGCTTTGCGGAATAGTGTTGAGGGCCGTTGGGCCACAGTCAACCGGGTTCACCTGAAAGACAGGCTGGGAAGGGACAGGAGGGCGGGAAGAGATGAAGCCAGGACAAAGGTTTCTGATCAAGGCTCAATGCTTTAATGTTCAGCTTTCAATTTAAAGGGGATAACCCACCCCCACCTCCATAGTTCCTTCTTGCTTCAGCCGGCTGGGGGTGAGGGCTGGGGGTGAGCGGAAACCATCCTGCTGGAGGTGAGAGGAATCCACCTCCAGGCCGGAGATGTCTCGAAGCAAGCTCAGCAGGCAGTCTATTATTCTCAGCTCGTGTACTAGGCTACAGGCAGCCAGAAAGGCGCCAAGGCCAAAGCAAGCACTGCAAGGGCCGGAAATGCCCAGGCCATACCTCCAGAGTCCTATTGTTTGGTCTATTGTGGTAAACAAGGTCTCATCTCTTAGGCCTGCTCAAGGCTGGGGGAAGGGCACAGAATAGTGTTGGTGTGAATGGCTACATTGTATACATACACGTCATTTCATCTGACTCATAAAACTTCTGGATTCTTTGTAATTTCATTCTTCCTATTTACATCTTTTTATGTGATGTTGCATAATCGTTTCCCCTGAGATTAAAACACTTCATTCTGCAGAGAAGCTCTTTAAGTAGGAAAGTAACTAACACAAAACAGCTTCAGGAAGTTCCTGAAACTGACCAGATCCTCTAGGCCCTTCCCTCCTAGAGTAAGCGATAAAGCTGCCCTGAGTCCCTCTCAGAAGAGCTAAGCTGCAAAGAATACTTACAATCTAGACAAACTTCAAAAAAAGACTGTGAGATCAGACCAGCTGCTGGAAGAGGCTGGAACTAGCTAAACTGTCTGAAAGAAGTTTAGATCAGAGACATCTGGAAAGTACCCTCCAAACTGTGAGCTGCCTGCAGGCTGTGCAACGAGCTCTAGGTTCCCTTTATTTTTTGAGCTGTCATTCATGCTAGGGTGGGACTTGGTGATGCAACTCTCTGTGTCATTTCTGCTTTTGTACGTAACCCGCATGTACTGACTGGTTTTATATGTCACCTTGACACAAGCTGAAGTTAACACAGAGAAAGGAGTCTCCCTTGAGGAAATGCCTCCATGAGATCCAACTGTAAGGCATTTTCTCAATTAGTGATCAAGTGAGGAGGACCCATTGTGGGTGGTGCCATCCCTTGGCTGATCCTCCTGGGTTCTATAAGAAAGCAAACTGAGCAAGCCAGGGAAAGCAATCTAGTATGCAGCACTCCTCCATGGCCTCTGCAACAGCTCCTGCCTCCAGGTTTCTACCCTGCTTGAGTTCCAGTCCTAACTTCCTTTGGAGATGAACAGGAATGTGGAAGTGTAAGCTGAATAAATCCTTTCCTCCCCAACTTGCTTCTTGTCCAAGATGTTTGTGCAGGGAAACCCTGACTAAGGCACCTCACAATACTCCTCCTGTATAAGTAACCCCAATAAAATGCATGGTTCACCAATTTTGGACTTCGGTGGTATCCATACTTTGGTCTGTCGTGGACTTCTTTTCTAGGGTAGATAGTGTAACATCTCTCCAGGAAAAGTTTGGTCACACAGTGTGTCTCCAGTGAGTCACATATGGTATTGCAATGGGAGAGGACTTTGTGCATATCAGACAACCTCCCTAGACAGCAACTTTAGGAGGCAAGTCTACCATTACCTGTCTACCATGCAAGTGCACCTTTGGGAAAGCAATGGTGTTGGAAAGACCGTAGTTCAGTGATGTGAATGAGAGGAGAGCCAGCTGTTGAGTGTCACCATGCCACTGAGTATGACCACTGTGTGACCTTGTGCGCAGTTACACAACTCTGTCAAGCTCCCATTTCCTCTTCTTTAAAACTAAGGCTACGCTTTGCAGCTCATGGAGACATGAAGATTGCATGGGATAAGGCCAGTGTAGACACCCAGCAGGGTCTGTGCTGAGTGGGTACTCAGTAACATGAGTTTCCTGCCTTCCTTATGCTGGTGACCCTTAAATGCTAGCTCAGCTCCACTCTGCTCTAGGGAGCAGTGGAGAATGAAAACGACCCTCCCTCCTAAACAGCTTTTGGAAGGCAGTTTCGTGTTTTCCTTCAGTCTGCTCTCTCTCAGGGTGAATATGCTCTGTTCACTCAACCATTCCCTATGAAAACTGGTTTTGATTTCTAAATGCGCTCTCTTTGGACGACACAGCTTTCTGCCTGTGTGGTCAAAGAAGGAGTTAGAGTAGAGCCCGAGTATAGATCCTGATGTGCTCCTTCCGGTATCTAGAAAGGTGATTGGTGCACAGTAGGCCCACAAAAAAGAGATTGGTGTCAGTGATGAACCCACAGAGGTGTGTGTATCATTCCACTCATAACTGCCTTAACCCCAGTGAGCCTTCTCAAGTCCCCATGAGTCAGAAAGAATCGAGAAGTTCACTTCAAATCTGTTATTTTTGTTTGCCTATGCTTTATCTTTATTGTTCATTATTTTTATATGCATTTTCCACATAAATTAGTAATGCTGGCATTTAAATGAAAATTGATTGCTTTTATTTTATGAAGTTGACTCATGTCTGTGGGGGTTACAAAGTATCTCTCTAAGGAGCTGCAGTGTTTGCTTCTAATACGTGTGGACAACCAGAAGTGGATCATCTCTCTTACTTCAGGTCAAATGAATACCATTGTTCACCACAGCTACAAAAAACCCTGGAATAGCACTTGTTTCATGTTCAGCCCAACCATGGGCTGTTATAGCCCAGCCAAGGTTGGTTTTGCTTTGCCGTTTTGGTTTTTTGTTTGTTTTTTAGACAGGGTCTCAAGTATCTGCAGATGCCTCAAACTCACTATGTAGCTGAGTATGGCCTTGCCTCCCAATTCCCCTGCCTTCACCTCCACCTTGGTGCTGGACTGACAGGCACTTGTAAGACACGCCTGCTTTATTCTGGTGCTGAAGAGTAAAATCAGGGTTTTATGCATGCTAGCAAGTCCTCGACCGACTGTGTCATAACCTCTTTTTTTTTTTTTTTGGTTTTTTCGAGACAGGGTTTCTCTGTGTGTAGCCCTGGCTGTCCTGGAACTCGCTCTGTAGACCAGGCTAGCCTCGAACTCTCAAACTCAGAGATCCGCCTGCCTCTGCCTCCCAAGTGCTGGGATTAAAGGCGTGCGCCACCACCGCCCGGCCTCATAACCTCTTTTCAAACTGCCTATGTTGTCACATTAAAGTAACTATGACATCAGTGAACTTATCAGTCACCCCCAAATACAGTATATTCTCTGGTATAAGCTCTTGAATATCAAGGCAAGGTGTCTATGAATAAGAACTCCAGTTTTTGATTGCGTCAAGTTACCCCGAGTTGTCTGTGGAGACAATGTCCTCCTGAGGAAGCATGGAACAGCTGCCTCTCACATGCTCCTGTGGTAACCTGTCCACTCACCCTCCAGAGCTTACTTATGTGCTCAGAGACCTTTTACTCAGTACCATGTACCCTAACAAGCCCGTGTTAATATTGGTTTCTTCTTTCTTGCTTCATGTCTGAATGTATTAACATACTTCTTAATGTCTCACACGTCTTCCCACAGGCTTGGAGATCAACTGTTCATGTAAATACGGCCCGAGTCCTCATCACCCAATCTTTTCAGTGAGTATTGCATTAGTTTGCTGAAACATTTTTAACACAATGTCTAAAGCTTGTCTTTGATTACACATCCTCTGGGTAATGGTCTCTCTCTCTCTCACACACACACACACCATTACACAGGACTGCTACTAGTGATAGCACATTCTGTATACATTAAGTCAGTGGTTCTCGACCTGTGGGTTGAAATCCCTTTGGGGGTCAAATGACCTGTCCTCGGGAGTTACATAATGTATATCCTGAATATCAGATATTTACATTATGATTCATAGC
This sequence comes from Grammomys surdaster, assembly GCF_004785775.1. Taxonomy (NCBI): domain Eukaryota; kingdom Metazoa; phylum Chordata; class Mammalia; order Rodentia; family Muridae; genus Grammomys; species Grammomys surdaster. The sequence goes on along the minus strand of NW_021604567.1, from coordinate 15,713,603 downwards.
GGTAGCAATGGTAGCCACGAAAATAATTTTATGGTTGGGGTCACTGCAGTCTGCAGAACTGTATTAAAGTGTCACAGCGTTAGGAAGGTTGAGAACCACTCCTTTTAAGCGGTGCCCCGGGATTGTTCGGTGCTCAGCCTAAGGAGTCAAACTTGGGATTCTCGACAGAGCTAATTTCTTTTGTTTTCCTGACTTCCTGGACTCTCACTCATTCTTAAACCCAGGGGCAGATTTAACATGAGGCCAGTGGAGTTCTCAGCTCCACTCAGGTACAGAGCTCTTCTGGGCCGCACAAGAGAGAGAGTGTCTAACCATGATCCGCGGCCTCACATGACTCTGTGCACGTTAAGTGAGTCAGAGTAAGACTAACAGTTGGCTGAAGTGGTGCCTTCCTCCTTTTGGCCGTCCTGCCTTGTCCCGGCTGGCCTGTGACTTACCCGGGACATCGGGGGATACGTTGTAGATGGGTGCCTGCGACTTACCCGGGACATGGGGGGGGGGATACATTGTGGATAGGCTTAGTTTGTCCTTGGTGGCGAGTATTTACACGGTTTACAGCTGTGTGTAAGGCTAAGGCTTCTCCTTGATTGGAAGGGCTTGTAGGACGCTTCGCTCTTCTCACTTGAGTTATTATGCAAGGACAGCACTGGGATAACGTCGTGAAGCGGATTTGCACAAGGGAAACTACAATCAAGACCGGGGACTCTTCCTTGCTGCCAAACAGAAAACTGCTGGCAGAGAAGTTCTTATTCTTACTTTGTCTAAGGCAGGTTCCTGGTCTGACAACTTGTGCCTCCAGGTTCCTGCTTGATGCCAGCTCTGGGGTTGATCCTCCTGAGGACACCTTGCTGACTGGTTCCTTGACAGTTGGCTACAGAGGGGCCTTTGTTTGAGCAACCACTCTGGACACCCGTATTGTCCCTCCCTCCCACGTGGACCGATAGTAATTCCATTTCCTGAACTTACTGCAGTTGCATGCATCCCAAGCTGTCCCTCACTACGTCTCCCTCTATAACCACGGAACTCTATAGGAACAGAAATGTCTCAGTCTCCACTGTGCTTGGAGCACCCGGTAACGGACTATAACCGCGAATAAATACATCTGCTTCCAGGCTGGGGAAATAGTGACGGAGAGAATGAACTTCACAGTCATAACCCGCATAACCCCAGGTACCGGCTGGTGTCTGAGGATGAGAGGGTCGGCCCCACAGTCGGCCATTTTAACCGCTATGGCATTCTTCCCCTTCACACCTGACAGGCACAGAACGACTCAACTGAAGACCACAGGGTGAAGGGAAAAAGGATGTAGGGCTATCCAGTCTGAGCACACAGCAGGAAAACACGAGCCGAAGATGTCTCTTAAGTACTAAATGGTGTGGCTCAGAAGGATTCCCAGGCTCTTTGGAGGTCTATGAACATCCTACAAGAACGTTGGGTAACACTAGTAAAAATGTAGCTCAAGCCTCCTTGGTGCTGTGGGGGAACCCTGAAGTCACTGTGGACTTCACTGTGACAGAGTGAGAGAAGCAGAAAGTATGCCTCATCATGGCAATGTAAAGTAACCTTTAGAGGCTACTAGGGTGGCTAGTAGCCACAGATTTGGCATTTATAGGTTTCTTTTCTGAGTCACCTGCTCCATGCATCAGCCTTGACCGTCAGCATTCTCAGAGAAAGAACTGGTTTCCAGGTTCCTGAATCTGAGCTATGTAGGAGGAGGGGCTAAGGTGGGAGGAGTTAGCAGAGGAAGAGGAAAAGGAAGAGGAGGAGGAGGAGGGGAGAAAGAGAGAGAGAGAGAAAGAGAGAGAGAGAGAGAGAGAGAGAGAGATGGAGGCAGATGTTCACGTGTCTGTAGCAGTCAAAGGTAGTTGGTATATCTAGGTTGGGTATTGGGTTACACTTCTGATTGTATGGGCATCTTGTTACTGATCATTACCAAACATATAAGCCTTTGATTAATCTTTAAGCATTAGAGTCTCATCTTTCTACTGGGCCCACGTGGATGGTGGAATGGTCTGGCCAATGCCTAGCTTTGCAGAGACAGCGTGGAAGATTGGCAGTGCCATCTCTCACGCTGGTGTCTCGTGAGTGGCAGGGCTGGTGTTTCTGGCTGGTTGGTTCTAGCTGCTGCGCACACGTGGCCTCTGGCTGAGAAACATGGCGGCTAAGCTAGGCAGAGCCACTAAGCTGCAGCTTAGATAGTCCGCCTGAACCACGACCCATTTTTTTTAAATAATTACATAACAGAAGTACTTTGTTCTGGGTGCATTTGATGGAAGATGATAGCGGACTCTTCCCAGTATAATTTGTATGATTTCTTGATGTTAAATTGGAAGAGTAGCAACCGTGCCCTCACCACTGTTCCCCGAAGAGGCAGGCTAGTGCCCCCCTCCTCTTCCTCTGAAATCTAGTCAAGTAGGAAATAATCCATAGCTTTTTAAAATTTTTTATGTGTATGGGTATTCTGCCTGCATGTATGTCTGTGAACCATTAGCATGCCTGGTGCCCAAGAAGAGGTTGTTGGACCCCTGAAAATGGAGTTACAGTTGCAGATGAACGTGAGCCCCCATGTGGGTGCTGAGAATGAAACCTGAGACTTCTGGAAGAACAGCCCTTAACCACTGAGCCACTTTCCGCTCCTGTTTCATGGATCTCAGACCCTGTGTGTCCTGTCCAGTTTGCGATGAAGCTTGAGCAGTTTGGAGACCATGGGTCTATGGATTCCCAAGCTCATCGCTGGGAGAATTACTAACCACCGTGGCAGAGGTTATTCATTGGGAGCCGTGCAGTTTAAAAACGCATCCCTCCCTCTCAGACATGACTTGTGAAATGATAATCATGCAGCAGGAGAAGGAAGAGTAGAAAAGTCGTTCATCACGGTCACAGTCTGGCCTCCACCCTTTCTATGTCTGACACACAATAAAGGTCAACATATTAATAAAAGGGAAATTCGGAATTCACTCTCAACCGAGAACAGCTGGGAAAAGATTAGTTCTTGACCTTTGTATTTTTTTTTTTCCTGAAGGGAAACTAAGACCAAACTATCAACTCAGGTTGCTGTGAATGGGCCAAGATTAGATTTCTTTACACAGTGTCCCCTTTCTTCTATTATTGTAACATTTATTTGTTTTGTGGTGGTGAGGGAGGACACGTGCCATGGTACAGATTAGGAGGTCAAAGGACAGCTTGTGGCAGTGGGCTTTCTCATTCCAGGAGGTGCATCCCTGGGACAGAAGACAGATCACTGGTTTGAGGGAGCACGCCTTTCCTCTCTGAGCCATCTTGCCAGTCCATGTAATGTTTTCTTACATAGTCCTTAGGAACGATTAGTAGAAAGCTACGGCAAGTACAAGTGGAAGGACCTTAATACTAAGATAGAACTTATCTATCTATCTTATGGAATGACTAAAATCTTAGGTATGTCAAGTAAATTTTAACCAAATCAGTTAAAAAAAATACACACTTCTGTGGCTTTCCCTCTATTTCTGAGCATTTATTTGCTATGAAGAGATTTTTTTTGTTTTGTTTTGTTTGTTTGTTTGTTTGTTTGTTTGAGACAGAGTTTCTCTGTATAGCCCAGGCTGTCCTGGAACTCATTCTGTAGATGAGGCTGGCCTCAAACTAGAAATCCACCTCCCTCTGCCTTCCAAGTGCTGGGATTAAAGGCGTGCGCCACCACTGCCCGGCTTGCTATGAAGAGCTTTAAATTGAGTTCTGAGGTCATTCTGCAGAGGTCTGAGGGAACTTTTAACTGAGTGGCAGATCCACAGGACAATGCTCAGTACATATCTATACTAATCAAAGGGCCAACATGTGATCTCAGGCTCGGCATGCGATCCCAGGCTCGGCAGGGCCTTCAGTGTTCACCCGATTGTAGTGTTCCACATCGAAAACCAGAGTTTCCCCTATAACCATATGGAGGGTGAAAGAGGAGGTTCTGTCTGCCAAGCTGATCCTGCCTGGGTTGTCGGAACTTCCTGATGATATAATAAAAACTGTCCATCTTGTACAAGGCCTGGTTCATAGTAGGATTCTTGGTTAACAGTGTCAATTTAAGACACAGCATTGGGGAGTAAGAATCTTTGCTAAATTGACATGCGTGAGGAATGGTTGGGGCAAGGGGGAGAGATACCCAGGAGATCTCAGCATACTTTTCCAGGTCCTTGCCTGTGGCAGGTTTCAACTGGAAGCTCTTCTGTGGGAGCAAAACCACATCATGACCTTCAGTCTGACTGGAGATGGTTCAGGCTGCTGACTGTGACTCCTGTGTCAGCCTAGGGACTGTGCCTCTGGATAAGGGCAGAGTAGACTGAACCGGTGAGGTGAACTTTAGGTGCCTGCAGGCACATGGCAGCCAGGAAAGGTGGCTTATAACTCCTCCAGCTATGGGTCCTGTCCTCCAGAACTCCACGTTAAAACATACCATGGAATTCCTAAATTCACAGCTTAACCCCATATTCAAAATATCTAGACAGGGCTGAAAAGAAGGATCAGAGGTAAAGAGAGTCAACAACTCTTGTAGAGGTCCTGAGTTTAGTTCCTGGCCTCCACGGGATAGCTTATAAGAGTTCCAGGGCATATCATCCTTTCTTCTGGCCTTGGCCGGCTCCTGTACACATATGGCACACATAAATGCATGTGGGCACACACACATAAAAATAAATTAATTTCAGAAAATTTTAGAAATTAATTCTAGAAATGAAATATCTAGACATTTCAAACACCTCCTGGGAGTCTCCCAGAAGGCCAAGTACTGTTCAGAGGCACGTATGGACACTTCCTCTCTTGGTTTGGAGGTAAATGCTTTTCTGGTATTTATTTTCGCTGTGACTTTTGGGCAGAAGCTAATTTTCCTGCCTTGTTTGAGCCCTTGAATTCTTAGCAAAGCTCAAACAGTGTCCTGTGAGTCACACGGGGCAGTCTTCATAGTCCACAGCTATGTCATTGGTACCATGGGTCGCAGTTTGACTCACAGTGCGCTACCTTTTAAAGCAAGGATTCCAAGTGGCCACACGCCATCTGTAAGGAGAATGCACTAAAAGATGGTTATGAATCTTCTAGGGTTCCTTTTGCTAGAAGAATGCACTTCCCTGACTTAAAAAAAAAATGTCTGGAAGACTCTCTTCCGACTAATTTGCATGAGAGAGTCAGGTAAGGGTGGCAGAGGAGGAGGAGGAGGAAGAGGACTATGGGGGCTCTTGTACCTTTCACCTAGAGTCCTGCAGCAGTGACTGACTGCCTGAAGACAGCACAGCCCCCACCGCATTCAACATGGAAATGATTCTGTAATTGAACAGTATTAGGTACCGTAAGGCTGAGCCTCCAAAGAGGAAGAGATTTAAACATTTGGGAATACTTTCTGGGAAATTTGCCTTTAAAAATATCTACTTGAAGTATTTGGGTGATTTATCAAAAAGTCATTTTCTGGAAGTTTAAAATATTCAACGAATGACCTGGATTCCTCTTTCCTTGCTGTTGATATGTAGAAACACGTCCCAAAATACACACATTCTGTCATAGCTGCTTAGTCACTGGACTGCAGTTCTTCCTGAGGAAAGAAAGCAGGTTGACTTATAAGTGAGAGGTCGCTCCAGAGACTGACCCACATAGTTATCCTGGTTGCCCCCAAGGCCTTAGTCCTAGAGCTTCCTGTAGCTGCCCACTGCGCATGCTCATACCCATAGTCCCTGAAGGCCAGCTACACTGCTCCCATTCACCTTTCGCCCCCGTGGCTGCCTCTCCTGATCTCCCTCTTCCTTCTGCCAGGCACATCCGTGAGTCACCACGACTGTCCTGGCATCCCATCACGCTATCTCTCTCTCTCCACCCTTCCTTTCTATTCCCACCGCCCCTAGACCCCTGCTGCTTCAAGCCTGGGTAATTATAATAGCATCCTAACTAATCGCTCGCTTGTTTTCCCCCCTCCAATTCACTGCTGCCACGGTAATCTCCCTAAAACACCACTTAATCACGCCAAACCCTTAATTAAAAATCTTCATTATCTCTTCATTACCACTAGGATGAAGTCCAAGCGCCTTAGTTTCTTTCCACAGTCTGGCCTGGATCCACATTTCCAGCTTACGGCCCACTAGTTCCCAATTTCCACAGACTCCACTAAGGCCAGTCTGGTCACACCATTCATCTATCTGGAACAGTTCCTTCAGGTCTGTTGAGACTCTGTTTGTCCTCTGAGATCCCTGTCAGGTCCTCTTGCCTTTTATGTGACTTCATCGCTGGATAACTGTCCTCGGAGATTCTTTATCATGGCCTGCCATGATTCATTGATTCGTTTGTGAGGTCTTAGTGTCTTCTCCCTTTGCAGACTGTATCATCTTAAAGCGAGAGACTGTTCTAGATCCATCTCTACACACCCCCTAGCTAAAGACACGCCATGCCGCCTTGCCATTCCTAGTGAATAATAATTAGGGTGTGATTTGGGTAAAGGGATTGGGAGTGTGCCGACTGCCACAGCTTCTCCACGGCGATCCCTTTCAGTTGCAGTGTGTACACGGGCCATTGAAGTGACTCGGTATGTGCAAAGGGAATTTATGAAGTGTGGATAGATGGTCACTTAAATCTGGACACTTTCAAAGACATGCGATTAAAGAAGAAATGCAGGAAAGGGGTGGTCCACTTTCTTCCTCTGGGCACCGCAGAGCACTGTGGGACTTGGCAATGACGTCACTAACTGCTGGAGCGTGGCAGCAGGCTGAAGCAGGGGCAGTGGACTATCCCTCAGCGATCTCTGATCCCTGAGTGGGTTATCCCTCAGTGATCCTGTGAGTCTTCACTGACATGAGATTTTGCCACCTGTGCACTAGGCTGACCACACAGGAGCCGGGTGCAGTATGTCCACGCGGGAGCAGGACTGAGTACATCATGCATGGGGGAAATTGTGGGTAAGACGACTCTTGAGATTCTCATTAGAACATAAGTACCATGTGCTGAGACCCGAGTAGCTTAAAAACCAGCAGTGTGCGCCCTCATCTCAGCTAGTAGGCATTCCTTTCTTCTCAGGGCCTTCTCCTCATATTTCACCAATGTCCCTGCACCCTGTACCTTCAGGACACTTCAGGAGCTGGCATGTATCCTCATGCCCAGGAAACCCCGAGACGGAGCCCTCATGGCATGCACCATAATGATGGGCGCCATGGAGTATGGAACACATACATGGTTTCTGCCTCCCCCACTTTCTGCCCAGTTTCTGGAGAAGAATCAAGAAAAACAGATAACATTAGGTGGTGGAGGATGTTGGGTTTTAGCCTTTTTTCCTCCCACTTTCATTCTAAGAACTTCTGAAAACACAAAGCTGGGCTTCGAACTTTCTCGTGCTCGGTGGAAGTCGGAGATACAAACCCTTCGCTGTAATAGTCCCCATGACCCTGGGTATCTACTGGAGGCTTCTCTGTGTGATCAGTGTTCCTACTGGACGTCCATTACCCAAAGAATGAACAGATGACACCCAACTTGCTTGTCCTGTCTTTCCCAGAATGTTTAACTAGTAATGGAGCATTTTAGTGAGGCCTGAGACCACAGTTTGTACAAGAGACCAACAGATTTTGATTTTCAGAGATGAAAATAATTTCAAGCAGATGAACCCATACCCATGGATTAAGCTTGTCCCCAACTTAAAGTGATTCAAACATTTAAAAATCACGAATTGTGATCATGAATGTTTGGCTGAAGGATGTTATCTGAATGAGGAAATATCCCAGAAGTGGGAGATATGAGGTACCTTTTGACACAGATGACAGGAAACAAAGGGCTGTCATGTGCAAAGGCACCTGGGTTGACTGGAAGTGGTCCCTGTGAGGAGGACAGGAGGCTGGTGGGAGGTCTTTTCTGGAAGTTCATTTTCCCATCAAGCTTGAACACCGATTTTGTCTAAAACATCATTACAGCCATCTGTGGCAGCAAAGCCCACAAGAGGGTAACAGCTGGTGAATCAAGACATGAAAACCCGTGTTTTGATATAAAATATAGCTAACAAAAGTTAGCAGTATATATCTCTTCTATGTTGGTTGTACCTTCTCCCTTCTTGTTACCTTGAAATTCCTGACTTGTTGACTGGGTTGAGTGTCCAGAGGGAAATACCTGGGCTATCTGGTACTCACTACAGGAGGTGGGAAGAGTTCAGGATGAATCACTTTGGACTCTATAACACAGTGTCCATTTCTATACCCAGAAAGGTAACACCACCAGAGGATGTTTGAAGTATTTTGTTATGGGGTGGATTTCGGGGTCCTCAAAGGAAAGGTGAGGACACCTTCCAAATTGTTCATGAGTGACAGGCACCTTCCTTGTACAAAAAAATCCAATGTTCTCAGGCTTTGTCCTACTGGTCAGAGACCTCTCCTTGCCCGGACGCGGATTTTACATAATCCATTTTGCAGATAAATGAGGGGGGGGGAACGTTTTCTTTTTACTTCGAAGGTTACATACGACACAGAGCAGACACATGACTAGAAGAATCATTCCTTATCGAGAAGAAAATACTGAAGTCCATTTCTCTATGATACTGGGGGTCTCCATGGTAACCACTTAAGGCTTGGTGATCTGCAGATGGCCAGACTACTCAGGCTGAGACCTCTAGGCACACGAGCGCCACCTAGTGAGAAAATCGTCTTCAAAAACTTTCCAACAACCCAAATTTATTCACTTCCTATGGAAAAATAATTAACTTTACACAGACATGCCTATAATTTTAAATATTTCAGCATAGAATCCTAATTTTGAAATCAAAAGACTAGAGCTAGTGAGATGGTCCAACAACTAGGAAACTCAAAGATCTGACCAACGCTTTGTGTTAGTTACAATTTGGTTTAGATTCTTTTCACTCATGCATACTTCCAAAAGTGCTGACGCATTATGTTTCAAATATAAAGAAAATCTTGAAAACTTTGAAAGAAAATAGAAGAGGCATGGAAGAAGGAGTGGGAATGGAGTGGAAAGAAACAAAAAAAAAAAGAGACCTTTTGTTATATGCCAGCCAGTGTTTGTTTTGAACTACATGAACGCATTGCTAATAAAATAAATTAAATTTAAAAGAGAGATGTCAGCACATATTCATGTTGCAAGCAGCCATCGAGTTTAGCAAAAATAGGAGCACAGTCACATTAAATTTATTTGCTAATCTGCAAAGAAAAACAATGCTTCCTCTCCATAAAATTAAATTTTTTTCTCCAAATTCTCCCTCCTTCCCCCTCTCCTCCTTCTCTCTCCCCTGACTTCCTTCTCCTTCCCCCTCTCCTCCCTTTCCCTCCTCCTCATCCCTCCTCTCTCCTCCCTCTTCCTCCCCCTCTACTCCCTCTCCCTTC
>NW_021604567.1:15694349-15703889 GCF_004785775.1 Grammomys surdaster | reverse complement strand
CTCCCTCCCCCTCCTCCCTCTTCCTCCCTGTCTCCCCCCACCCACTGTTTCCTCCCCTGGTCCCTCACACTTATGATGCATTTCCTATATTTTACCTGGGTAGACATCTCAGGTACTGATTTTTTTTTCAAAACCACTTAAATCAATAGTTCTAAACTTCCCTGGACAAGCTATAGCAAGGAATTCACCTAATTTTGTTCTCTGGCATGCTTAATAACACAGAAAATGCATGTCGCAAGCTACGAAGCAAACCTCAAAGCATACAGCTTTCAAGTTGCCTCCGTTGCTAAACGCCTTCCACTTCTACAGCCTGGATTCAAATCCGTGGGATCCGGGATGAAAGGTGGCTGCTGTTATGTCAAAAATGTGAACCCAGAGACATCAGGCCATGTGACATTCCTTCCCAGGACTGAAAGACAGCTGAAACACCTTCCAGCACACCACAGCATACTGTAGAAGACATACTAATTTGCAGTGAGATTATTCTTTTATAAAAAGTCAGCCTGTTTGGCTAGAAAACTATTACATACTCTTAAGGTTTTTTTTTTCTTTTGAGGTGGGGCTTATATTTTTAGTTACAAATTTCCCAAACTTTTGCTAAGCAAGTGGACACAAAGTTTCCAAACTGCTTTGGAAGTCTGAACTAACTGCAGTGACTGAAAGCCACACCACCTCCATATTTATTGTGATTTGCATTTGGGTGAATATCTGGAAAAATACAGAACTTCTGACTAATTTAAAACACAACACTAGCTGGGCAGTGGTGGCACATGCCTTTAATCCCAGCACTTGGGAGGCAGAGGCAGGTGGATTTCTGAGTTCAAGGCCAACCTGGTCTACAGAGTGAGTTCCAGGACAGCCAGAACTATACACAGAGAAACCCTGTCTCTAAAAACCAAAAAAAAAAAAAAAAAAAACCAACCAAACAAAAAAACACAACACCAACTGTGGCCTGAATCTAATCTAACTTGATCAGCCCAGTTAGCATACTTAATGCTATATAAAAGTACTTTTGTGCCTGTGTGTGCATTATACATACATACATACATACATACATACATACATACATACATGTGTGTGTATATACACACATATATATGAAAAAACTATAGGAGAAGAATTGGGAATAACAAGCAACTGCTACATAACAGTTTCCTCATTTTTCCTTTTTCTTTCTTGGGGGTGGGGGGGTGGAGCCCTTCTATCCCTCTAGACCAGGCTGACCTCAAACTCACAGACATCCACCTGGGATTCTGGGAGTAAAAGCAAGAGACACTACACTCAGCTATTTTCATTTATTCTTATTCTTTTAAAGTACTACATTCAAGAAAGATTGACAGCTAGAAATAGAGTGGAAATGACGATTTTAGAGGCTCTGAACATGTGTGTGTGTGTGTGTGTGTGTGTGTGTGTGCATGCACGAGCATGTAATTGTTTATATTGATCTGTAGCCTTAATTAAATGCTACCAAATAATGTGTTCCAATGTTGAGGCAATTAAAATAAACTAAGGTGAAAGATTATTATTTCCCTGGCTTTTGGTTTGGGTTTCATTTTAAAAACAAGCAAACAAACAAGCAAAAACAAACCAATACAATGACGAAAACTGTGTATGAGGTGGGAGAGATGGTTCAGGAGCTAAACACACTTGCTGAGCTAGCAGAGGACCATGATCCGTTCCCAGCACCTATATTGCCACTAACAGTCATCTGTAGCTCCAATTCCAGGGGATCTAGCTCCCTCTTCTGGTCTCTGATGGCACTGTATACATATGGGACACATGCATATACAACTCAAAACCCACATAAATAAATAAATAAATAAATAAATAAATAAATCTTTTAAAAACCATGTATAAATATAATTGCTGAATAATACCCTATCTATATATAATTTTAGTTACATGGTTACAAAGCTGAAAAGAAATGAAATCCAACCATTCTCCAGCAAATTAAACTAATACTCATCTCTCATCTAACCAGTCGACTGGTTGCCATTCACATTTGATCCAGCCCCGACTTAGATGGATTGTCTAGTTATGCCATGAAAACAAGATTAAGCAACTCTGGCATCCAGCCGTGGTTTCCCAGATCGCGAGTGGCATTGTGCAGGTTTGTAACTTTTATCAGCCTCAGGATCCTCATAAAGGAATAGACAGTGGTTCCTATTTGCTTTCCACACTGGTGTATCCCTCACTACACTACACGGAATGCCTGCTGTGCTGTGTTCATAGGTCCCAGGCTTGGAAGACTTGGCTTTCAGTATCTAATAAGCCAGAGAAAAACCTTGGAGCACTGCTTCCTTGTTGTCTGCATATCGGCTGATCCATTGATCTATTGAGCATCTGCCAATCGGTGTGGTTGGAATGGTGGGAATATTGGTGTGGCCGTCATACAAAATAAAAAACAACTTCAAGCAACTTTTACTAGGCAACACATTCACGCCACCTCTGAGTATCTTCTGTAGTCACTTGAAGACAGGGAGCTATCATGTGACCAGTGCAGCAAAGTCAAGAGGGCCCAAGGCCTTTGCTTGGAGGAATTTGTTGGACTATGTTGACGGTTCAGAGGACAATGCAGATGAGTCCATAGAACCAGCAATGCACTGAGACAAACTGTCTAAGCATAGAGCAAGAGCCATTCTACATAAGATGACCAGTGTCCCCAGGCCATAGTTACCAAGATGGTTCACAGCTGTCTAGTAGAGGTGTTGAGGAACAGAGCAAGAATCTTACAAAGTGATTCATGACACAGTTGTGCTTTCTTGTGATCCTGAGTGTGTGGATAGTGACTGTTAGCTGACGTACTGCTTTCAAGTGTTGGCCCAAAGGTTCCAAGTCAGAGAGCGGACAAGGTCACGAAAACTCTTTCAGTGTAGCTCCCTCTGGAATTTTGAATGCATCTCCAGAACACCCAGGATTGAGCTGGACACTTTTGCACCAGTGGATGAAAGCTCTGCAGGACCCTCTCTCTGTGTCCAGGGTCTTGGCCAGGCCAGTGCTAAAGAGTTTATAAAGTTATCTAGAAAACAGTTCTCACCTTCCCATCATGCTACGTCATTGCTGAGGAAGATTTCTCTGACTTCTTGATGGTTAATTACTCTAGAGCAGTGTCAGGGAAACAGTGCCTTATGTCCAGAAAAGTTGGCATTTCTATGAGGTTACATAAAGCTCCTGACATCCTTCTGGCAATATCTACTAGAAGAAGATTCCTTTGGAACCCTCTCTCGTGAGAAATAATATCAGCCACACTCTTTTCCAGTGCCATATGTAAAGGAGCGTCTCTTTGGGTAACTGTTGTGTGATAAAACTTTTCCAGGGGAAAAGTAACATTCACATCTACTCACCCCAGATAGGGATCTCATGACAGACAAAGTACTAGTATCATCAAAGCCTGACTTGGTGAACCAATGAATTTTATTTGGGCTACTTACAGAAATATGGGTGAGGGTTACTTACAGGAGCAGAAGTGAATTAGCTACATTACCAAAACCTGCCCCAGCATAGGTGACAGCTCACAAAGCTGGGAACTTGGAAGATACTGCACAGCCTGGAGGGCACTCATCAGGTTGGAGACAGTCCTTTAAATGTGACTTTTCTGAACTTCTTCTGGGTGTCTCTTCTGGCTTCTGTTTCTTCCAGGAAGCCAGTTACAGTTTGGCTTGTCTCAGAGTCTTCACAGCTTAACTCTGTCTAAGGGAGACTCTCAGCTTTTATTGCCTACTCTAGGAGGGAGGGATCTGGTGAATCTGGTCAGTTTCAGGAACTTCCTGAAGCTCATTTGAATTGTTTATCTTCCTTAAGACTTTTTCCTGCAAGACATAATGCTTCAGTCTCAGAGGAATTTAACATCCATAAAGCTTCCAGCATTCACCTGGAGGAACTGATTCTTCTTCCTTTGATCTTAGCCAAAAGATTGGTTTTGTTCTTTGGACAATTCTCTGTGACTAGATCCCTGTTTAGAAGGAAGGTTGAGGAGAACAGTCTCCTGTCACTCAAGGTTGTCAAATGATGTTGCTCAGTATTGAGAGTGCATCCTTGCTGCTGTCAAGGGCTTTGTTGCACATGGCACACTAATTAGACTGTGGAGTGTATGGATATTTTTACATTATATGACTCTGTAGTGATAATGGGAAGGCATGTCATTTCTTACATAGGAACACTGTAATGATGATGGAAGGCATGTCATTTCTTACATAGGGCACATTGTAATGATGGGAAGGCATGTCATTTCTTACATAGAGAACACAGTAGTGATGACGGAAGGCATGCCATTTTTTACATAGGAATACTGCAGTGATGATGGAAGGCATGTCATTCCTTACATAGGGAACACTGCAGTGATGACGGAAGGCATATCATTTCTTACATAGGAACACTGCAGTGATGACGGAAGGCATGTCATTTCATAGGGACACTGCAGTGATGATGGAAGGCATGCCATGTAGGAGGAAGGCATCCACTGCTGCTTCTCCCTTATTCACATAGGTGATCTAATGCTGAGCAACACCACTGGTATCAGACACAGCTTCAGTTTGCAATGGCCTCTGGGCTTACTAGAAGAGAAGAGAGGGGTGAGGAAGACAGAGACAGAAAGAGAGAGCGAGAGAGAGGAGAGAGAGAGAGAGAGAGAGAGAGAGAGCACCACATGAGTATAAATGGTAGAGTGTATTATGAATCTGCAAACGCCACTAAGGTCCCCAGCAATGGGACTTTGAGCTGTCACACTAAGGTCACCTGTACGTGAGCCACGTGTGCCTCAGTTTCCTTCATCACTAGGTCTCCACAGCGCTAACAGGTACAGATTACAGACACACTCCAGAGGAATTCTGGGATCCTAATGGCAGCATATAAAACACTGTCAGGAATAAGAACATGGGACCCTCAATGGCAAGGGTATAAAGAAAATGTTGGGGCTTATTGACTCCATGAGCAAAAGAGGAAATTGTCCTTTATGTGTATTTGTGTTCTGTACACGTACATGAAAGTGTGCTCTGGCATGCTAGCACATGTGGAATTCAGAAGTTTACAGTTGGGTATGTCTCTCTTAGTCAATTCCCTGCCTTATGTGTCAAACCAGGGTCTCCCACTGAAGCTGGAGCTTGCTCTTTCAACTGGGTGTCTGAGCAGTGTGTGCTTGGACAGCGAGCACTTTATGCATTGAGCCATTCCTCACAGCCCAGAAATTGTTCTTTATAACCAGCAGGTCTATCCTGTCGAAGGTGAAAAGGGTCCTTTGGCATGGAGAGTTAAAGGGACTGTCACCTTGGCTGCGTCCCAGTCTTTATACAGCCTCATTTGCCTCTCCTGACATTGTCAGTGACCTAAAGGACTTCCCTCCACAATAGAGACTTCAAATAGGGAGGGAGGAGAATAAGGAACTTATCGGACATCTGGTGATTGGCAACTTGGGCTTCGGCTTAGACGGTGTAGGATCTCCATTTTACAGCATCAAATGTTCATTTTGTGCAGTTTGATGTGTGGCTTTCAAAGATGACCCTAATCTTGGGGGAGTAGATACTCTGTCCGACACATGTGAGTTTCACTAGACAGCTGATTTTGCTTTCCTGTGAGGAATTAGAACAGATATGCTAAAAGGTTGTACCTTTTTCAAAGCTGGTTCTTGCTGTAAGAAAGTGCTAAACTGCAGTGAGCGATGGAAGGGAGGATAAGGCGTCTAGCTGGTGCCGCTGCCTCCGTGGGTGGCTGCTCTTTTGACAGATCTGAATCCGGACCGAGGAGCTGTTTGTAACAGTATTCTATACAAAGTGTACGTGGTCAGAGGTGTGCGATATAACAAACACCCTTATCATCGCTATAATCTTTACAACAGCTAAGATGGCTTCTTAATTGTGGCTTAATACAGTTAATTATGGCGACTCTTCCCTATTTTTTTGAGATGATGAATTAATATTACAGATCATTAACATCGCTAAATTGGCATAATGATATAGTAGATTTAACGTCTCAGTTATGTTAAGACCTGCTTTATAATTTGGCCATTTGGTTATTTGCCTTTCACGGGAAGCACACGCATGGGGCTCGCCTCTCATGGCAGGCTGCATGTAACTACTGGTCCATTTTCCTTAATAAACAATTGATACAGAAAATCCCAAATGGAAGACTTCTTCATCTTCAAACTATATATGAAGCCAACATTTTCCTTCTAATATCCACTTCATCAGTAATAAATGTTAGAAATCCCTGGCTCTTGAGCCAGGTTTTATAATTAGAGAAGACTGTATTTTACATCTGCAAAACACTCGTGCTTAGTGGGGGGAAAGTGAGAAATGAGATATGTTCCATTTTGTTGCAATGGTTATACCATTTTAATCTCTTAAGTTCAATATATATCCTCTAGCAGTCTGTACTTCTAGGATTTCATTTTTCGATCCTTAAGGCTGCAAATATCTGTCAAGCCGGCATAATGAATTTAAAGTGCTAATGCCTAGAAGACCAGAAAACATTGAAATATATCCTTGCTTGATTAAATTACCACCTCCAGCTACTTTACATCCTTATGCCCAAATAGATTTTCTTTTTTACTTACCAAGTGCCAGATCTGGAAGATGTGGAAGATGTAATTTTATGGTAAAAACATGTGCATGTCTTTAGAGAAGAGTGTGTTATTTAAGCATCTTTTAAAAGTCCTTCTGTGGTAGGGCTGCAATGTGATTATGGCTCTTTCAATTATGTGTAACCTGCAGGTTAACCCTAGGACTGAGCAAGTAACTTTCAAGTATATTCTGGAGTGAGATTTATGTTAAAAATCTGGAGCGGGGAGAGGCAAGCGTTTGTGGTAACAACACTAGAAACATATTAACTTGCTTTGTGGAAATAAAGAGACAATGTTACGTCCTAATCTTCATGCTAAAAGTTGTTTCTTTGGAAACTGCTCAGACGGACAGACCAATTCTAGGCAGCGAGAGATTTGGAAATGATCCTCATTCCTAATGGGGCTTCCTGGTAGTCTAGTGACTCAGCCACTAAAGGTAAGTCTTAGTTCTACCTGTAAAAATGGCAGTCGAGATAGCCCTAGAACAAAAATCCAGTGGATGGTAATGAAGAAAGAATATTGGTTTTCTTTTCTTTTCTCTTTCTTTCTTTCTTTCTTTCTTTCTTTCTTTCTTTCTTTCTTTCTTTCTTTCTTTCTTTCTTTTTGTTTTTTGTTTTTTGTTTTTCGAGACAGGGTTTCTCTGTGTATCCCTGGCTGTCCTGGAACTCACTCTGTAGACCAGGCTGGCCTCGAACTCAGAAATCCACCTGTCTCTGCCTCCCAAGTGCTGGGATTAAAGGCGTGTGCCACCACTGCCTGGCTAATATTGGTTTTCTACTCAACTCCTGCTTCTGGAATTTAAGGTTAGTCACTTCAAGGCTGGACGATAATCTTTCTGTGCATCTGTCTGTGTAGGCTTCCACAGACCCAAGTCCAAGTCTACACACTGTATCATACACCCCCACAAGCACACATTCAAGTGCACCATCGAAAACCCAAGTTCAAACACATGGCGGCAGCCACTCTGACTCAATGTTTGACAGGGAAGGCAGATACAAGACAGTTGTACCTAGGCTCATGTTTGGTCCACTGTAAGCCTTAACTGCAGTTTCACCTGACCAGGTCAAGGAGAAAACAATTCTGACTCATGGGTGGACTCACTGAATCAGTCTGATCCCCACTAGGAGTTAGAGAAAGGCTCTTTGGTTTTGAGGTGAAAGTTCTAGAGCTTTGAGATGTCAGTGTACAAGGCAAAGACAGTGAAGATCAGTGGCTAGACATCAGGGTGCTGTGGTGTCTGGGGGGTGGAGCGAAATGACAAGTGCCGGGGGAGCCAGGAGCAAGGACGGCAGGCAAGAGAGCAGATTTGTAGTGCTTTGAAATGAAACGTTCTAATCCCTCCGACAATCCTGTTGACTGTGAGCTATAGCCGCCACAGCACAACACAGAGAAAAGATACATTGTGGATAAACAGCTTCTCATAAGGCAAAACTGAATGGCCCAAATAGATGAATACGGAGACACAATGGCGAGAACCGGGAAATGAGTCGGTGGTAACACAAGAAAAGGGTGAGCAGGAACAGGGGGTGGGGGGAGAGAAAGGGAAAGAAAATGTAAATGAGTGAGACAAAGGAGCCAAAAGGACGGGAAAAGAAAGAGAGAACAAGAGGGGAGAGAAGTCATATTCTCCTTGATAAAAATGCACAAAAGCGAGGATGAACTTTGTTCTTTTTCTCTTTCTGCTCTCCTCTCTTTTTCTGCTTTTCGCCTCGCAGCACGCCAGCCTAAGCTGAGAGCTGTAATGTCATTAAATTGCAAATGCTTTTTCATTTCCGACACACACTGTTTACTTATCTGGCAAAAACATATGTTGGAAGGAATCCGTTAAATTCTGCCCATTGCCTTGGGTAAAAGTGCAGTGGAAACGGACCCACTGAGCGTCCTTTCTTCTTCTTTAGCACCCTCCTTATCTACAAGACGGCTCCGCAGAAAACTGGCTAGTTCAATGAAAAATGAAGATACAGCGGGAGATTAGGGAAGAACACTGAGCACAAAATTCCTGGAGAGAGGGTCACTCCATTGCAAATGATTTCACTCCTCTAGATCTGCATAAATTACTATTTTTAAGGCATCTCCGAAGTCTGTATATTTTTCTCACTCTGTCAAACATTTAATTTCACGCCCCGTGTTCTGAATATGCTAAAATGCATATCTCTGATGCACCTTTAAGCCAGAAAAACGAATGCAAAATTGAAGATAAAATGATGTGATTTGCACTACAAGCCTATTACTTGGGGTATTTACATATAGTTTACCTCTGCAGTTCTGAGGATGATTTATTAAAAAAAAATCTGGATTAAGCTCATATAAATATGTATAAATCTTTGTTTAGAAAATAGATTTTTGCAGCTGTTGTGTAAAAAAAGTTCTTTAAGATTCTGTGAAGAATTTTCCTTTTAGCATGCTTTAAGAGGGGAAAAAAGGGGGACAGAATTTGACATTCTGCTTGGCAGGGAGGGGGAAGCTTATTCCACATCCACAGATATAAAGACTCTTTATTGCCCTTCTTTGCCCAGAGCAGCTGGCCCCGCCTTATTCTTTTATTGTATTTATTTAATTTTCTTTTTCTTTCTTTCTCCCTCCTTTTTATTTATTTATTTTTGCTTTGGACCTAAATAAGAGTATCCTGGATGACTAAGCTTAAATTAAATATCAGTGTTTGATGGCTGAAACAATTGTGAGCCTCTTGGATGTCGCCCAGTTCCCTCTCTCCTCTTTTCCAAACACATTATCCTCTGCATCCTCCAAGGAGCCTCCTTGAAGCCACCAGGCCCCGGATTTGAAACTGATTAGGAACACGCAAGCAAGATCTCTTATCTACTGAAGAAGCTGCTGTAAAAACTATTGGCATTTTGTCCAAACAACCCTCACACATACACTTCATACCCACCTCCCATTTTAAGTCTAGTTTGCCTCTTTGTCTGAAAAAAAGAAAGAAAGAAAGAAAGAAAGAAAGAAAGAAAGAAAGAAAGAAAGAAAGAAAGAAA
>NW_021604567.1:15686779-15694339 GCF_004785775.1 Grammomys surdaster | reverse complement strand
AAAGAAAGAAAGAAAGAAAGAAAGAAAGAAAGAAAGAAAGAAAGAAATGCTTCTTTCTGTCCAGCCTTCTAAATCCCCTATGATCTCTATCCCTTTGGACTCGCTCTTTGCTGCTTTCTTGTTGGGTTCTGAGTTGAGGAGAATTTAGATAACCACTTTGGCACATTCAGGACTGAACAACCAGTGGGCTCTGTAAATACACCATCAGCTCCATGGCCAGGGCAGGGTCTGGCTTCTGGGCTGCACCTGCCTAGAAGCTGCTAGAAGCAGGTAGTGGGAGCTGCATTTACTTCAAAGGGCACATTAATCCCTTTGCAATTAAAACAAGAAAGGCATGTTTACAGGCATTTGGTGGCTCCAGGTAGAGATAGGAATTTGCTTTTAAGAAGACTGAATTCTGAATTCTTCCTTAAAGTTGAGTCATGACTATTTTAAATTGTATATAACTACAGTTGTTTTTTAAAAAGTTAACAGTCATTCTTTAGCACACAATGGCTTAACAATTCCCCCTAGTGGTCTGAATCCCAGTCTTGGTAGGTTATGACTATTCCTTTCTGAAACTGACTGCTCGGTTTGCTGACACATTCATTCTTTGCTGCAGATAAAATCAAAGCCCAACCATTTAGAAGTGAGCTGAGTTTTCAGGGAATCGCTGTGTCCCACCCCTAGTCAGTAGCCACTGTCTGAGTGAACAGACGAGTCTGCCAGACTTTGCATCTTTGGGTGTTTCTCCAGACTGAGTAATAAACTGGGGTTTGCAATAGGCCCCGTCTTCATCTTGGAAATCACAAACAGAGGAAGAGTGACTTGCTCCATCTTTTCAATATTTCTGGCAGTGGATTTGTGTTTGTAAAGGGGAAAAGTCAATTGTCGTAATGGTCTCTGCCTTTCTTTCAGGAAGGTTTGGCCCAAACTGGATTATTTCAATCCTTTCAGATAGAATTACCTTTAAATGATTGAAAAACTCTCTATGTTTCTCAAGTGTGACCACTAAGAAAATGTCTGCTCACCATTGCCATTCCAGTGTGTAATCCTTTCTTTGACACACAAAGAGTGAGAATTGCCATTTCGCTGAGGACTTACAGGTGAGTTGAACTAGCCAGTATGCCTGCATCCTCCTGGGCTCAGGCCTGCGGTCCAGATAGGCGCAGATTGCTGAGCGGGAGCCATCTGCCTGCTTCAAGCTCAGAACACAGAGACAAGGAGAGGATCCCGGTCCTCTTCTGGAACACTTAGAATGGAGCTCAGTTCTGCCGTGGAAGAGGCTGCCCGGTGCTGTCCTTGGATAGCCCAGGCGGGTACAGTGTCAAGAAGTGTGATATTCATAGAGTATGTGGCAAGTGTGCAGGTAGAGAGCAAGAGAGAACAACGGTGTAACAAACTAACACTGATGCCCTAAGCCCTGGGAAGCTACAGGGAAGTTATGTCGGGGCCTGACAATAAAAAAGTAATAAAAAATGCATCCATGACACCACTTTGGCACTTCAGCCTAGAAAGCATGCAGATTGTGTTTTCAGGTTTTCAGCCCCAGTATTCAGACTCTTCAACGTCAGTCAAGCTTGGCTGTATCTTCCTTCCATATTCCTCAGGCTTCATCTGGGTCTAAAAAACTATTTTTTTGGTAGTTCCTATGCCTCCATCTATTGATTATTGATTTCCCTTAAACTGAATGGCAGGAAACAGTTACCTGATCAGAAATCGGCTCTGTTCTCCAAAGGCTTTGTCCTGAAAGCTAACTTCATCAGCCCACAGGTCCTGCACAAGGACTGGTCTTCCCCAGAGACCATTTAGTGAGGCAGTTGTATTCCCCTCTGGACTGGCTTTCACTTCCCAGAACACCAGACAAAGCCCATCTGCTCCTTTTGAAGGAAGTGGGCTTACATGTGACACCCACAGGTCACATGTGTCTCCTAAGCAGCAGAGGCACTGAGATGCTCACAGCTCTTAAGCTCCAGTTCTGTGCTTGGCATTTCCAGCTCCTCAGACCTGACCGGCTGTTTTTAAAAGAGAGTAGTCCGGGCTGGAGAGATGGCTCAGTGGTTAAGAGCACTGACTGCACTTCCAGAGGTCCTGAGTTCAAATCCCAGCAACCACATGGTGGCTCACAACCATCTATAATGAGACCTGATGCCCTCTTCTGGTGTGTCTGAAGACAGCTACAGTGTAAATAAATAAATCTTTAAAAAAAAAAAAAAAAGAGAGTAGTCCAAAAATGTATAAGGTTATAGTCCTAAAACCCACTGGGGCCCACTCCAATCTTCCTTTACTTTGATTTTTGTTGTTGTTATTTTACCAACATATCTCAGTCTAGAATCTTCTTAGCACACACACACACACACACACGAGTGTGCATAGGTGCCCACATGTAAACTCTTTCTTTATGAACTATACATTGCATTAGAGTGTGCTGTTTATTTTAGGGGCTTGAGGGTTTTGCCAAGTGTGACTGTGATTTATCTCTTCCATTAAATAATGCAACAAACCATCTAAGATAGGAACTATCATTTAGGTATATTCTTTAATAGTACCAAGTATCAGAGTTGAAGGCGTGGGTTTAATATTACTAACTTCTTCTGAGAAGTTTGAAAATTGCTTGTTTATTTTTCCATCATATGTTAAAAATGATTAGAGGTTAGCCCTGAAATTCCTACCATCAGGATCACTCACATACAAGCTGAAGCATTCACGGAACATGCTTACTAAACTACTGTTAATCCTGGTGTGGACCAACAATACATGATTCTTGAGTAAGTCAGGACAGGAAATTGGGACATGGAGTTTCTCATTAGTTTACCTGGGTGAAAAGCCATGGAGATTTAGCTGTGCCTGGACAGCTGAGTCCAGAATAGGTCATTTTCTCCATTTGCTTGTCCTTCCTTTTGTGCTGGGTCTGATGCCAGTCAACTTGGGTCCATGCAGTTGCCTGGTGACCTTTTTTTACAGAAGCTGCAAAACTGTCTCAACGTGATGCTCTGGACTCAACTGCACAAGAGAATGCCCAGTGTTCACTGACAAAAGACTTATTAAATGACTCCCAGTTCACTCATACAGTGGCAAAAATCAATTACAGAGATAGACTCTTGTCCAGGGTTACACTAGAAGCTTGTGGCATTGCATTAACTCTTGAAATCTAAAAGGTCTTTCCATGAGGATAAGCAAATTGAGTTAAAGATGTCTGAATTAGACATGGGCTTGGATATTCTGTGGCCATCTTTCATTATGTTTAGATATGTACACACAAATCTACCACATGGATGTGCAGGAGCCTATATACACATATGCACACACGTGTAGCATAGGTAAAGGATGGAAGGCATTGAAGGGAGCTATGTTATAACAGTACCCACAGATAAGAAAGAAACAGCTCCCTCAGACCCATCTTCTATGTGTTTGAAGTGCATAGCTAACTTAGACCATAAATCTAAGAGCCAAACTTACCCTTCCAGTCTTGAGCTTTGTTTGACTCTCAACTTGTACTCAGGAAATATTAGTCAACTGTCATAAGAAACAAAACGAACAATCCAAGTCAAATACAGCAAAGTCTAGCTTCCATGGCAGGCATCTCAGAAGCAGGGCGGGCAATTGGAGTCTGGCACTTCAACCCTAACTCTTCATTTCTCAAAGTTCTCGTGTCTATTGTGTGCACTTTCAGGCAAACAGACTGGGGTTTTTTTTGGTGATACATTGTACCACACACATGGTAACTACAAAGAGTGGTTTGTCACATGCTGGCCAAGGAAAATGGTGCTAAATTGTGCTTCCTGGTAAATTTGAAGAGAGTAAATTAAAGCTCACACTTCCAACACACGCATCACAAACATGGAAGTCAGTGGGCGGGCACACAGGGAAGTAGACTGAGACAATCTAAACAGTAGCTGTGTGCTCTGCGTTAAGCACACCTCAAAGCAAAACGCTGTTGTTTTTTAAATAACAGAAGCCATAAAATCCCATTGTGGATTAATCTTCTGCCAAATTTTGTTTTTTAATCAAATCTATTTTGAGCCAAGGAAAATACAGAAATGCAAATGAAGGACCTGATCCTCTAGATCTTGAGAACATGTAAGGGCCGATACACTTCAAAGATTGCTTTAAATCATAAAGTAAGCTCATCCTACAACACAGCAAAACACACTTATTTGTAAACCTTTTAATGTTACATTCATGTAAAGTTTGGGCCTTTAACAAGGAAGGGTTTTTTTTTAAGTCCTAAAAGTAGATGTTTAAGAAGTAAATACTGATCTAACTTAATAAACCACGTGTGTCATAATCTAAGATTGTGAGAGAACTCAGCTGTTTCCCTCCCCCTCCCCCATGGCAAAGGGACCCAACCTCAATAGCAAAAACCCTGCAGGAAAGGCAGGTGCTGGGTGCATAGCCTGTCTTCTGCAAACACACATCCCACTGAACACAGAGGTCCAGACAGTTTACAGGGGGATTGTTTATACTGTGTTCCCGTGTGCTTTCCCAGCTGGGATGGAATAGTCATCAGTCGACCTAAACAGACTCTTGAGAGCATTTTTATCTCTGAGTGTGAAAACACTGTTCAAACATGCAGTTAATGAAGCCATCCGCCATGTTGCTCTTGCGTCTGAAGGAAGCTCTGGCGGGCCTCAGGCAGCGCCTACGCTCAGCTGGCAGCTGTCTTAACCTCTGTGGGGTGATTGTGTGGCTGTAACACAGACTCTTCCTGTAAAACGCCAACCCACATGATGTCAAAACAAAGGTCGATAGTGTCCATGGACATCCACTGTGACCACCATTTAGTGTTAATGAGGCCACACTCTAGAGAGCTATATACTAATGTGGCATTCTGAAGACGCTTCATAGGGTCGTGAGCATAAGAAAGAATGTGCTTTCATCCTTTGAAGCCAGGGAACCCAGAAAGCATTGGAAAGTAAATGCATATTGTTGATCAAAAACAAGAAAAAATAAAGTAGTCTTGCACATATTCTCTTTCCTCTTCCCCCACCTCGAACATCACTTGCCAGAGAGAAGCAGACACACAATGTGGACTAATTGATATTATTTCAAGGCATTTTGTTACACATAAACACAAAAATGCACATAAGAGTAAACATGAAATGGGGATTTTTTCGATCAGCCTGCAGTTCTGCAGAAACAGCTGTGAGGAGCTCCTGCTTGCATCTCCAGCCTTTACTTCAGTGGGCAGGCCTGCCTAACAGGAAGGGTTGTCCGGTTTTTGCAGTACTTGAGACTGAACCCAGGGCCTTGCACTAGACAAGAACTCCACCAACTGAGTTAGGTCCTCAGCCCAGAAAAATGGTTCTGCAGTGTCTGAGATGCCACGGACTGTGTGCCAAAGCTCACAGGTGAAGAAAGTCATCAAATACAGTGATCCATTCAGGTGACACACTTGGTACCTCAAAGATCAAATCCGGTATTTAACCCCAGAGAAATGACCTTGAGTTAATCAGAAGGGAGATGGATGTGAGCAGGGCCGATATGAGGAGGTGAGGCGTTTAAAGAGGGTGCAGAGATCAGAGGGACTCCCCTGCTGGCTCGGAAGTTTTGCATGGTGTTCAGGAAGAGCCTGTGAGAGGGTCCCATGGCAAGGATCTGCAATCTCATGATAGCCAGAGACTACAAGAGAGCAGGGTCCTCAGTCCTAGGACTGCAAGCAACTCAACGCCACCAACAACTCAACACAGTGGAGGACTTCTGCTCCCTGAGAACACAGGCCCCACTGACAACTTTAGGGTGGATCTGGACTCTCAACCCACCCACACTGTAACAGAAATGTGAGTTGTTTTAAGCCACCACCGTTTGGTGCAACACCAACAACAGAAAAGACACACACATCCACCTCATGTCTCAAAGGTAAGCAGAAATCCTGGAAGTCATCTTGGTCCATTCCTGGTCCTCAAACATGCAAGGTTGGTTTCACTGTCCGAGGACACCGCTGTGGCTGCTGGGCTGCTTCTTGCATGGGGCCCTGTCTAGGCTCTTTGACTCTGGACTTAACCTCAGCAACTAAAACCTAAATCTGAGGTGGTCATCTCAGTACAAAATTCTTACATTCCCTTCTTCCCAACACACGTGTGGGTGAAACTATTCCTGACGTTTAGCATTTTATGATCTTCCGCGGCCCGTTTTGCTAAGCAAATCTTCTGGCACTGTCCAACTCCCACCCTTCTCTGGCCTTGCAGAAGACTTGTGTGTGTGTGTGTGTGTGTGGTGGGGGTGGCAGGCTTACTCAGACCTCTATGCTACGCACAAGCCATTGGTTTTTCCAAGAATGTCTGTTCTTCCAGGGTTGACCTCATAAACCTCCTCACCTGCTCTGCATGATTCGGATAACTTTCCTCCCGCACGCTCCCCCCTCGAGCCCTACCTGTGCACCTGAAGCCCACATCACTCTCTGCTGCCTTTGCGGCAGCTCTGGGCAGAGCTCCTTTGACGCTTACCTAACCAGTATTTAACGCCACGTTTCTCCTTTCTGTCAGCACTTGCAGAGCCTCCATGTCCTTTGTCCTTCCTCTAGTCTTCCTCTTCTTAGATGCTGCTTGGCACACAGGAGATGGTAGTAAAATATCTCCAAGGAATGGAGACACAGCAAAAAAACCTCACCACGATAACCGAACGTTACCTATGACACCCCACACGTGTTCACAGTTGTGCCACGTGCTGTGTCAAGTTTAAAAGGCACAGTGAGTGAAGAGCAAACATCACTGGCAAGAGGCCTTTTTGGTGTTTCAGGGGCAAAAGGCTGTTGTTGTAACTGACCTTCAGCAGGTAAGAGCATTTCCAATCACTAAGTTCTTTCTAAAAGTCTAGCCTAAACCATTCTTCCTGTTGCACGGAACTGTCCTGCATCATTCGGCCACTGGTGCAACATGGAATGTTCTCCCCCCAACCCTCCGCTGGTGCAACATGGAATGTTTTCCCCCCCGCTGGTGCTACATGGAATGTTCCCCCCCTCGCCCCCTGCTGGTGCAACACCGAATGTTCCCCCTCGCTGGTGCAACATGGAATGTTCTACCCCCCTCCACCACCGCTGGTGCAACATGGAATGTTTTCCCCAACATTTGTCCTCTCACATTTCTAAGAAATACATTTACGCTCTTTTTATTTAAAAAATAAATCCATGACCCTTTTCCTTTAGATTTAGTTATTGCAATCGACTTCATGTTGTTTCATCTTATTTTCTCCCACCTGCTTTGATGTATCCTTAGTCTGTTCAAAGCACCACAGCTCAGCTGGACCTTACAGTTCTACAGCAGTTGAACCCAGCTATGCTGACAGAGAAGAATAACACCTACTTCAGGTTCTCCCTGACTTGACAATTTGACTGATTTTGATGAGTGTGTAAATCCACATAACCGACGCCTAGTCAGGACTGGTTCCAGCATCCCAGAGAGTTGCCTGTGTCTCCTCCTGAGAGGTTCTCACTACCGACATTTCCAGTGTGTGCTATCGTAGCTTTGCTGGTTCTATGACTTCACGTGACCTCGTTTTTTTGTTTTATTTTGTTTTTTCACTTCACATGTAAACATGGACTTTTCTGTTTAAAAAGCTCTTGCTACGCTCATCTCCGTAGCT
>NW_021604567.1:15654947-15686379 GCF_004785775.1 Grammomys surdaster | reverse complement strand
ACTTTGCTTATTCATTCTCCTCTATATGGAAACTTGCGTTTTTCCCAGGCTTTGACTATTGAGAATAAAGCATCTATAAACATTTGCTCCAGCAAATGTTTTCATGGTTGTCTGTTTTCTTCCAGTCCCATTTATGTGAGGACATAGGACAGAACTTGCTGGGTCTTAGGATCAATACATGCTCAACCCTATAAGAACGTGCTGGGGAGAGGGGAACAGGATCAGGTATGGGGGTGGGGAGGGCAGGAGAGAAGCCCAGAGAGCCAGGAGAATGAATGGAAATAAGCAGCCTGGGGATGGTGGTGGAAGTGGGGGGACCCTCTGGAAAGAACCAGAGACTCAGGAGGTGAGAGACTCCCAGGACTCAATGGGGGTGACCTTAGCCAAAATGCCCAACATTGGGGAGGAGGAAATCCCCACCTCCAGTAGATATAGACAGGCATCAAGTGGAGGGATGGGGTTGCCATCGCACAGTCAAAATTTCTGACCTAGAATTGTTTCTGTCTGAAAGAATTGCAGGGACAAAAATGGAGAAGAGACTGAAGGAAAGGCTGTCCAGTGACCAGCCCAACTTGAGATCCATCTCATGGGGTTGGGGAGCACCAAGGCCTGACACTATTACTGATGCTCTGTGTGCTTACAGACAGAAGCCTGGCATGGTTGTCCTCTGAGAGACCCTACCAGCAGCAGAGTGAGACAGATGCAGATACTTATACCCAACCATCGGACTGAAGTTGGAGACCTCTATGGTTGAATTAGGGGAAGAACTGAAGAAGCTGAAGGGGAGAGCGACCCCATAGGAAGACCAACAATCTCAACTAAACCAGACACTGGGGAGGTCCAAGAGACTGAGCCACCAGCCAGGAACATACATGGGTGATCTGAGGCCCCTACCACAAATATAGCAGAGGTCTACCTGGTCTGGCTTCAGTGGGAGAGGATGTACTTAATCCTGAGAGACTTGAGGCCCCAGGGAAGGGGAGGCCTGGGGGAGCACCCTCTTAAAGCAAGGGGGAGGAGGAATGGGATGAGGAACTGTGGGAGAGGGATGGGGGGGCAATGACTGGAGTGTAAATAAATAAAATAATAATAAATTAAATTAAAATTTTAAAAAGTGCCAATAACTTTCCTAAAGAGTTCATGTCATTTTACATTCTGAACAACAACCTAAGGGAGTTTCAGTTGCTCTGTATTTTTGTCATTTGGAAAGTACTATCTCTCAGCTTCTTTTCTAAAATGTCTTAAATAAATGTTTTCATTTGTTTGAAAAATTTATAATGTATACAAGTATTCTTAGCCTCATGTCCTCCGTTTCCTTTCTCCAGCTTCCCCTTTCCCAACTTTTTCCTTTTCAGCACCGAATTTTCTTGTTTTTCATGGTATCCATTCAAGATTTTCGCTTCCTTTTGTAAACTGGGTTGTAAGGTTTTTGTTTTCTAGTTTATTTGTAGAACTTATTCATCTAGTCTAGTTGAACGTCTTTTATGTGTATTAAAATACCATCTACTAGTGCATGCCTTACTGTGTATCTTTGTCACCTGCCTTAGAGCAGAGAGTTTTCATTACAGTGAAATGTATTTTTTTTCTTTTTCTTTCTTTCTTTCTTTCTTTCTTTTTTTGTTTTGTTTTTTTGTTTGTTTGTTTGTTTGTTTTTCAAGACAGGGTTTCTCTGTGTAGCCCTGGGTGTCCTGGAACTCACTCTGTAGACCAGGCTGGCCTCGAACTCAGATATCCATCTGCCTCTGCCTCCCAAGTGCTGGGATTAAAGGCGTGCGCCACCACTGCCCGGCGAAGTGTATTTTTAAAATCTTTTCTGATGCTTCGAGTTTTCCACATCTGGAATTCTTTTTCCCCCATCCAAATGTCACAACCTTCTCTTGAGAAGCCTGACCACCTTAGCTTTCATACCCGATGCCTGTCTTTCCTCTCATGGTAACGCTTTGGATGTTGCATGTGATCGGTGTCAAAGTTCATCATTTCTCCATACGTTCAGCCCATTATTCCAATGTTACTTGTTTCAAACACTCTCCCCATTGAATTGCCCCTGTATTTTGCTGTAAGCAAAACTTCTTGGCTCTATAGTTTCTCCCGTTTGTCCATCTTTACACTAAAACTACATACTCTTCGTTACTATGTTTTAAATATAAGTATAATTTACAGTCTTTGGGGGGTTTTGAAAATGCAAAGAAAACTTTTAATCTGAGCTCTACAATTTTATTTAAAACTTTTTTTTTTCTTTTTGAGAAAGCACTACGGCAAGAGAGCTCCACACTAATGCCGTGTACCGTGTCTGGTGGAGCGTTTCCCAGCTCTTACCTACAACTCAGCTAGTTGAGGCCAAGCTCAACAGCCTTTTAGGGAAAAGGGGGTCATATATTTGCAAAGCGGCAAACAACATGGACTCATCAAACTTGCTAAGTGTAAGACGGAGAGATATGCAACTGAGAGACGTAATAAAGTGTAAAGAGAAGTTTCTTTCTAAAAAATAACGCTTTGAGGAGAGTATATCTAATCTGAACGAATGGTAGCTTAGTTGCTGAGAGGATGTACTGCCAATATCAGCCATATAGAGACCAAGAGACTCGCCGCCCACCTTCCTTCTCTGCAAACTTGCAGCAGAGTGGTCACTCTGCACTATTCCCCCAGCCGGTGGCCGCCATCTTGCTCACCTCCCAGGGCCCAGCAGTGTTCTAGGAAGGGTCCGTGTCCGAGAGTGGCTGTCTCCTGGGCCGTACAAAATGCCTCAGCCAAGGTTCGGTTCACTCAAAAGAAGACAAAATGAAGCAACGGATAAGCCTCAGGATAGAACCCACTCCCAAGTCAGCCATAGCCATGTGGTATCAGGTAAATTGCTTCAACTATTTAATTCATTTTATTTTGAAAAAAAAAAAAAAAACTCTCTGTGTGTGTGTGTGTGTGTGTGTGTGTGTGTGTGTGTGTAATTAAAAATAACAATAAGCCGCGTTTAATCTGAGCACTGGGGAGGCAGAGGCAGGCAGATCTCTGTGACCTTGAGGTCAGCCTGGTCTACAGAGTGAGTTCCAGACTACACAGAGAAACCCTGTCTGGAAAAAATCAAAACAACAAAACACAAAACAAAACAACCAATAAATTTAAAATATTCTATCACCCGGAAGTGTTATTACACCCGGAAGGTTTTACTAAATGTAAAGTTTTAAATTTTCATTTATTTAAGGTATTATTAAGCTTTGAGTGCGTTTTCCCATTTTTTTGCATAGTAATGTATATGATCACATAAAATCGGAATTAGAGAGCTGGCATGTATAAGGTTTATACCCGCCCCCATTCTCCTTGACTTATCATTATTCTTTCATGAAGTACGCTGTTCAAAGGCATGCTTGCAAAGTAACTCGGAACAATTTGGGAAAAGGTTCAACACTTTCTGTGTATGTCCCTATAACATATACAGAGCGGTCCTTCCCTCTGGCTTTATGTCATGAGTCACCTGTAAAAAGTCTAAGAACTACAAAGGTCCTAGCCTACCCAAGGGGGTCTCAGTTATTCTAGGCACCAACTTTTTTCTTCATGTGATCCTAACACATCTGGATAAGAACTATTGTTTCATGTCGAAGTAAATTACAATTAGATTGAGAATGGGTTGTAAAAAGAAAACAAAAAAAATCATGGAATTAGTGAGTAAAAATATACATATAATTGAAATATTACAGTACTGAAGAACACTAAAGACATATTCATATAGGTGGCAACACAAAAACTTTACACTTCTCCTTCATATGCAAAACAACAGCTAATGGCTAAGTAGGACATTTCCTATATGTGTTACAGGCAAAAATTCACTAAAAAAAAATTATACAGGAAGAGCTAATAGAAAAGGCCAACTATAGAAACCACCCAGAAAAAAAAAAAAGCCATCATGTGTATGGAGATTTAAAAGCACTTCCCTTTCAAAAACTGATCTTCCCTCCAGGATATCTTACTCCCTGACGGGCTCTGCCCCAGCCACCAGTAACTCAGGGGCATCCAGCAGGCTTACACTTGTGTCTTGTGGCTTTTTCCTCACTAAGACAAAGCCAAACTCAAAGCAAATATATTGAAACTAAAACCTGACTACATAGAGGAAAGTCACAGTGACACACGGAGGTCTCTATATCAGATGCAAAGGAACGCAGCATCATCGTCTCATTACCGCCCGAGCCGTGCTCTGTGCAGGTTGAACCTGCAATAAAGGAAGTCTTTTCAATCTGCCTAGCGACTTCACCCTGATTGGAATGCATACTCGTCATTTCCTGATTACTCTGCTACATAAAGTATACCATTTCCCACTTTGGTTTTCATAACCCTTGTTCAATATTCATATTTTATCTCTAAAGATTGTCATAAATCACTTCAAACACAATAACCTATTTAAGAATGGGTTTATAGGCGAAAAGGCACACCTTTAGTGCTGTGATTGCAGTCATCAGATTCTCTGGTTCTCCTGAGGCGCTCATTGCAGAACGATGCAACATGCAGAAGAGGCCGTCGGAGGCTGGAGGAGTCAGCCCCGCCCAGCGCGCGCTTCCTGATGGCAGGGCGGGCGTATCCATAGGAACCCGTTGAAATGTTTTGTTTTAGTCACTTGGCTCCTTTCTCGATCCCACTGGAGCCAACAGTTTCAAGATAATGCAGTTTAGACATGTCGCAGCTGTTGAAACTCAGGGAAAGCTTGAGACCGGTGGAGCGCGATCAAGAGCTAGAAACACCAAAACACCAGTATGATAAAGAGTCAGGGATGAGCGTTGAGAAGACAAAGGGCGGGCAAATAATGCCTGACTGACTTAAAGTAGAACCCTGGGGGAAAACATCTGGCTGGGAGCAAGCAGTGACTTTTTTTATCCCAGGAAGGGACTCACCGGATAACGTGAAAAATGGCAGATTTGAGAGATGGCTTCTTAGAGGCTGAAGAGAAGGCAGAGAAGGGAATTCCTCTTGAGAAGGGAATTTATATTCAAAAAGTAACAAAATCTAGATGGAAGTCATTATCTGCGATGTTTGGATGTTTGCTCTGCAGTTACAACCTGAATTCTTTCTGGCAGGAGTGTTGTCCACCTCTAACTCTCAGGCTAACTTCGTGATACAACTCTATAATACACACTTCTGAGAGACTGTCAAAGACAGAGTTCACACCTGTATCAAAGGATCGTAAGCTTGGTCAGAGGAGATTTTCACAACCATTGAATGTTGTGTATGTCCAGGAAACCCCACAGCTTTACAAAATAAAATAAAGATGATCGCAGTGCACAAACCTGATGATGAATGTGAATTATGCATGGTGTACCCAAGAAGACAGTTTCCAACTTTATTCTCTCTACCTCGGCCCTGGGGGGACTTTTTACAAAACTGGCTTCTGAGTAAGTCTTAAACACTAATCTTTTCAAAGATCTATAAAGCTCACAGGCTAGGCAAGAGATGTAAAAGTTTACTTTGTGTGGGAGTAAGTTGGAATTCAGTCGTGTGTGAGTTAGACAGAATCTTGAATGCCTTCCAGCCACACCTACCTTCTGTTTTAATCACATATGTATGATCATTTAAAACAAACATTTCATCTCAGGCCATTTAAATTTTATCTCCATGAATGGTAGATTAGTAATAACCTTGGGTTCACTGAAAATTCTGTACACCCTTTAGGCTTATATATATGAGTACAGAGCCAAGCAGTCAGCACCATCCACAATAGCTACAGCCATGCTGGGAGTTAGTTACAGTAGAGGCCATCTCTCAGGTCTCACTGGATTCTGTGAGACCCCCCCTCCTTGTGGCTAGAGAGATTTCAGAGGGGAAGGTCAAGAGAAACCAGCAGAACCAGATTTTGAAATCAGGTCTGCCTTGCAACAAAGGCCATACTCCTTCTAGTGTACCTCAGTGTCTTTAATTATGGAGGATTTCAGCTTCTTTTCTTGCTAGCCAGCCACATGCTGAAGCGGTTAGCGGCAATGAATCTAAAATATTAAGTGATACAGGAGGCACAAACTTAAAGATATAACTTTTAAAAGGTTTTATTCCTATGTATCTGTGTGTGTGTATGTTACGTGTATGGATAACCAACCGGAGGCCAGGTGAGGGTGTCAGCCTGCGAGTTTGAGATGATGGTCACTCTGAGAAGTGAGTTTCTAGGCCAGCCAGGTAACATAGAAAGATCCTGTCTCAAACAAAACAAAATAAAACAAAACAAAAAACAACAAAAAAATCCACAAAAACAAAAAAAAAACCAACAACAATAACACCCCTTCCCCAAAAAAATGCTTTGAAATTTTGTTTCTGCTAAATCATTTGTTCACGTAATAGAACACTTCTGATTTTAAAAAATTAAGTTTTGGGGTTTGTTTGCACTGTATTAACATTTATAGTACAGTTCTGATTTTTGCTTTGTTTTGTTTTGTTTGTTTTTTGAGACAGGGTTTCTCTGTGTAGCCCGGGCTGTCCTGAACTCACTCTGTAGACCAAGCTGGCCTCGAACTCAGAAATCTGCCTGCCTCTGCCTCCCAAGTGCTGGGATTAAAGGCGTGTGCCACCAATGCCCGGCCAGTTCTGATTTTTGATTGGACTAAAACAAGCTGTGTCTTAACGTACGTAATAAACACTTAACATTCTAACCCACGTGGTTCCTCTTCCTTTTCCCGTCACCATATGCCAGGCGCACTACTTCTTTTGTGTGTTAGACTCAATGGTACCAGTGCATTACTTGACTATGGTGTTATGAAGAACCACTCTGAGCCGTAACATTATGTATGAGAGTTCTCACTGAATGCTGGACTTTAAAAATTGCTCTTCTGGGAAATCCTGTTGTGAAACAAGAAACAAACAAAAGAAATCTGCTGATACTATTTGTCATTGTGGTGGTTTAAACGAGAAATGTCCCCCACTGGCTCCCATCTGAACCCTTGGCCCCCAGTTGGTAGCACTGTTTGGGGAGGTATAGGAAGTGAAGGCTTTCCTGGAGGAAGTGTGTCATTGTGGGTAGGACTTGAGCTTAAAGCCTTGCCTACTGCCTCACCATTATGGTTTGAGCGTGAGCTCTCGACTTCCTGCTCCAGCCATCATGCCTGCTGCTTGTTGCCACGGCTCCCTACCATGACAGATTCAATCCGCTGGAACCATTAGCCCACATAAAGTTCTAGAA
The DNA here is from genome assembly GCF_004785775.1 of Grammomys surdaster. NCBI lineage: Eukaryota > Metazoa > Chordata > Mammalia > Rodentia > Muridae > Grammomys > Grammomys surdaster. The sequence goes on along the minus strand of NW_021604567.1, from coordinate 15,679,238 downwards.
GTTACCTTGGTAAAGGTGGTTTCATCAGAGCAACAGAAAAGAATACTAAGATGGTCCTATTAATGCAACTTTAGAATAAGAATAAATGCCCTATCGTTATAATCTTGGCTATTGAAAGACCTGACAGCATTAAACATTCCTTTTTCTTAAAGTTAAATTTTAAAATAAAATTCATAGTATTTTGGCATATCACTCTTTTAATTTAAACATATGTACACATTGATTACGATTGGGGTATAGGTCTCATCAGTCCATTGGTTCCCTAAAGCACCTTGGTGGTCTCATTTAGACAATCTCTGTTTGCAGCTACCCATTCTTTGTCTGGCCCAATGCCATTTACATGGAACCCAACAATATAGAATTTGAAACCCGCCTTCTTCCAATCAGCAGAGGCCTTTAAGATCCTTTGATGTTTGTTCTGATATTACTAGTAATATTATTCTATTCCTTTGCCTGGATAGATCAGACTTTTTATCAATAAAGGGTATCCATCTTGTTCCCGAATGTTATGAGCATGGGCAGGGCACTTTAGGTACTATGTACTGCTTTTAGTGTGAATGGAAACTTTCCTTTGTCTAAACTGATGCAGAGTAATCAGAGTGCTCAGTCACACAGTAACTTGACTGTGTAAGATACTTCAACACTGCTGTATTGTATCTCCAAACAAACTGAACTATTTTCCAACACTGCCCAGAGCTTGGGAGACTCCTGGTACTCCACACCCTTTCCAGGACTTGGTAATCTGTGCTTCATCTAGGTCACCCTAAGATGTGCAGTGGTATTTCACCACGGTTTTAATTTGCATTTCCCCAACAGCTAATTACGCTCAACATCTCTGCATGTGCTGATTTGCCATCTTATATTCTCTTGGGTGAAATGGTTGCTCAAGCTTTTGGCTCACTTTTAAATTGGGTTGAGTTCTCCCTATAGGATTGTAAGAGTCCTCTATGAGGCATTCATTAGAGTCTTTGTCTGGATGATTTACAAATGCTTATTCCTAGACAATGGCTTGTCTAGTCACTCGGTTGGCGGCACCTTTTGCACATTAAAAGTTTTTAATTTTGATAAAGTTAATCATGAATGTTTGTTTGTTTGTTTTTTGTAGATTGTACATTTGGCATCTAAGGACGAATCATAAAGATTTCATTTTTATGTTCTGAAAGTCTGTTTTACATTTAGGTTCTGACTTTTTTGGGGTGTGAGATAAGATTGGGCAGAGGCTCACTTCCGTGTGGCGTGTATGTCCAATGATTCTGAAAAGGTACATTGAAAAACATTTCCCCATTTCCCTTTGGCATTGAATTGCCTTTGCATCTTGCTTTTTTATTCTTCTGGGATATATTATGTAGCATGATTATCTCTTCTTAGATATTTGATACAATTTGTACTGAAACCACTAGGTTAGATTCACTATCTCATTAGTATTTTAAGCAGAATTCACTTTCTTAAATAGTTAGGCCTTCTTGAAGTATTTTTGTCATTCTTCAGTGGAATTTGGTGGTCTGGGGTGTTAGAAGACGCAGCTCACCGTGAACCTGGCACTCTTGACAGGTGTACCAAGGATGTGAGCTCTGACTTTTCTACCTGGACCATTTTCACAGTTCTGTATTCTATGAGCAAGGTAGAGAAATTTCCCACCTTCAAGAAACTAGTTATAGAGGAGAAAAAGTGTTCTGGGTTAGCATCCCTGGGCGCAGCACAAATTCCCGACTACAGGTGTCAGCCATGCAAACCCACAAGGCGCCGCTGCACTTCCCTTAGCAGACACCTGACTTGGGCCTCTTCTGCTGGAACAGAATGCCACGGCTCGGGTAATTTATGAGGAAAAAAGTTCACCTTGTGGTTCTAGGGTCTGAAAAGTCAAGTGCACAGTGATGGCATCTGGCAAGGGCCTTGGTGTTGCATAAAAGCATGGCAGGGGTTCAAAGGACAAATGAACACAATGAAACCCAAAAGGCCCAGAGATGGTGCATTGACAGTTATCGTCAGCCGATCTGAAGACATTATAAAAATGAATTGGTGTCCATTTAGGAGGGTTCTGCCAATCACCCCTCATTAGACCTCACTCAACATTTCTGCACAGGAGACTGAGCTTCTGACACAGTTTGTAGGACACAAGCAAGCCACAGCAACCTTTCCATTCATAAAGCAGGGCAAACCCTCAGGCTCCTCACGTTCCCTGTTTGAATTAGTGTATGCATAGGCGTGAGCACATGTGTGCAACAGCATGCGTGTGGAGGTGATCAGAGCTGTTTTCTCCTGGAAGGGAATTCCAGGAAATTGTCCTGTTTGTGCCTCCCATCTTACTGTAGAGTTCGAAGATGTCCCACGTGAGCTACCGTAGCCCCTCCTCTCTCCCCACCCATCCCCCCGCCCTGCCCCTCTCTCTCTGACTTCTGAAGATCATACGCAGACGCCAGGCTTGTATGGCAAGCACTTTTACCCTTTGGGTCAATTCTGGTTGGCATACAGTTTACAGAGCGTCAGACGTTTCACCTAAATTGTCATTATTATCTTTTAGACACCTTGCTCCTCGATGTCTCTCTTTATCCCTTAGCCTGCCACAGATTTTCTGGAATGCCGTAGTTTTTGTTCTTATTATCAGTGTTTTGTGTTTTTCTGGTTTTACCCACCTCTGAGAATCTTGATAAAGGTTTATACATTTTATTGTTCTTTTCAAAGAACCCGGTTTTGGACTTAGTCTTTTTTTTTTTTTTGTGACCAAGGTCACTAACACAGATTCTTATCTTTATTGTTTTTTTCTGCTCCTTTGGAGATTTTGAAAAAAAAATATTGTTAAATTTAAATTTCAACTTGATGTTTTAAAAGTTTTTAATTTTAGCATTAACATTTTTGATTGCAAATGGTACTGTACCGTTTCGTGTCCATTTTTATCCAAGGGCTGTGAGCACACTGCCTCCCACCCACACGGCCACCACTCTTTTCTCACCACTACTGTCAGTCCCTCAAGCAGTCTCACTTAGTGTTGTTAGTACATATGTGACTTCTCTAGGGTCCACGGATGAAAGAAAACATGAAATATGATTACCTCCAGTGGCACCTATTTTTTTTTTAAAGCAAGTAACTTTAGTGTATTTATGGATGAGAATTCCATTGAGTATATAAGCTGTATTTATCCATTACTGCTGCTGAGCATGTGGTTTAGCTCTGGGACTGTTGGAAATGGAGCTACCTTAGTAGATATTCAAGAATTTCTGTGATAGGCTCACTTGAAGTCACTTGGGTCCATGGGTCACATGGTTGACGTATGTATAGCTTTTGGAGGGACCTACATATGGATTTGCATAGTGGTGATATAATTTACAGCACCTCTACTGGTGCATCAGGGTTGTCTCTGGTCCACATCCTCACCAGTACTGTTTTCTTATGATTTAAAATTACATGTATGGGTATATGAGTGTCAGTGCCTAAATCAAAGCGTTGATTGCTCTGGGGTGGAGTTACAGGCAGCTGAGAGCCCCAGCCCCTGCCTGTTGTTTTCTTAATGACCACCATTCTGACAAAGCTGAGATGAAATCTCAACAGTAATAAAACATTTTTTTTTAATGGTGACTAAGGGTTTTGACTACCTTAAAAAATATTTATTGGCCTGTAGCAGAATTTCCCCCAATTAATTTAAATATTAATACAAGAAGCCTGTGATTGGACAGGGAAAAGGAAGGCGGAGCTAAGAGTTTCAGAGACAGAGACAGGGACAGGAAGAGAGGAGGAGGAGGAGGAGGAGGAGGAGGAAGAGGAGGAGGAGGAGGAGGAGGAGGAGAAAAGATGGATGAAGAAGAGGACGAACCTTATCCATGTGGCTTTATATAGAAATCATATAAATATCATATGAATATCATAAAAGGATAGAATAATTGGGATAACTTGTCAAATCTAGGTGGGCAGCGTGTATCATTATCAGTTGGCTCTGAATTTATTGTGGGGGCATCTTGTGAATTGAGAATTTATTGATATATAAATCTGACTGATAATTACAAGCTTCTAGAGTTTTATTTTTTATTTTATTTTTTTTATTTTTTATTTTATTTTATGTTGGTTTTTCAAGACAGGGTTTCTCTGTGTAGCCCTGGCTGTCCTGGAACTCACTCTGTAGACCATGTAAACCAGGCTAGCCTCGAACTCTCGAACTCAGAAATCCGTCAGCCTCTGCCTCCCAAGTGCTGGGGTTAAAGGCGTGGGCCACCACCGCCCTGCGCTTCTAGAGTTTTGATTTACTGGGTTATGGGGATTTGTGACAGCGAGCCGCAGGAGGTGGATGGCTGGAAAGGTATAAGCAGCTCTGAGGTAGGTGAGCTGGAGCTGGGAAACAGCCACGGGGCTAGCCTGGGAAGCGGATGAATCACGGGCGGGGGCAGGGGGTGGTGGTGCAGGGTGGGTGGGAGGGCGGCCAGAGAGTGGAGCCTTCTTAAAATATTTCCCGCAACATTGACCATTTATATTTCTTGAGAACTCTGCAGTTCTTTACTCCACTTTTTGATTTGCTGTTGTTTCGAACTGTTCCTATACTCTGGGTATCAATCTATCACACACACAGGTGACAAAGATCTTTGTCCACCTGTGGGGTGTCTCCTCATTCAACTAACCATTTCTTTCTGTAGTGCAGCAGCCTTGTATTTCATGAGGTATTGTTTGTCAATTATTGGCATTGTCTCCTGGAGTCCTACTGGGATTTCCCTCCTGGGAAAGTCCTTGTTTACGCCTCAGTCTTGAAGTGGTCTTCCTTCCTTTTCCCCCAGCAGTTTCAGTCGCAGGCTGTCATTAAGGCCTTCCATCAACTTGACATTGAGTTTCTGTACAGGGTGAGTTATGAGGGCTCAGTTCCATCCCTTTATAGATGGATATCTAGTTTTCCTACCACCACTTGTTGAAGATGCTATCTTTGCTTTATTTGCATCTCATTTTAAAAAAAAAAAGCTGTGGCTGTTGCTGCATTTGTTTATTCTGGGTTCTGTACTCTAGCCCACTGACCCACTGACCTACATGTCTGTTTCTGTCACACCATGCTGTTGTCACTGTGACTCCACAGTGGAACTTAAAATTGAGATGGTGATCCTCTCAGTATTATTCTTTTTGCTAAGGATTTCTTTGGCCGTCTGGGTTCTTTTATACTTCCATAAGAATTTTAGATTTAAAAAAAGTTCCGTGAAGAAAGGCGCTGCTGGGATTTAATAAGAATTCCACTGATTTTATGAATGTTTATATGTAGATTGTTACATTTCTACCCTAAAATTGTTTTTGTTAGTGTATCCGTTTTTGGAGGTCTTTTTATTTCCTTCTCCAACATCCAAGCTTCATTATAGAGGTCTTTAAATCCTTGGTTAGGTTTATTTCAAGGTATCTTTGTATCTTGCTTTGTTGCTGAAAGTGTTTAACAGAGCTAGGACCCATGTGTGTGTGTGTGTGTGTGTGTGTGTGTGTTTGTGTGTGTGTGTGCATGTGTGTGTCTTGTGTTTTGAATATCTAATCTGCCAAAAAGAATGATTTCCTCTTTCCTATTTGTATCCTTTTCTAGTTCCTTCTCATGTCTTATTGCGTTAAAACGTTACTATACTGAATGTAAGTTAAAAAATATATACATTGAACCATCCCCACATGTCTAGAAAAAAATAACCAGCTTGATCATGGTGAATGATCTTCATGATGTGGTCTTTAATTCTGTTTACAAGTACTTTACTGAGAATTTTTGCATCTGTGTTCATAAAGGAAGTTGGTCTGTATTTTTGTTGTTGTCTTTATCCTGGTACCAGGGTAATACTGGCTTCATCAGGGTAATACTGGCTTCATGAAAGGTTTGGAGGAGAGATGACATCTAAGATTGCTGCTTAAGCCAAACCAACATAGCATGAAAGCACATCCCTAAATATCTACGCATCCACAGGCCACAAAGGCTACCATAAACCTTAGAGAGACCCTTCTTGAATAGGAGGAAGGACTGTGAGTCCCGAAGGGGATAAGAACTCCACAGGAAGACCAACAGAGTCAACTAACCTAGATCCTGGGGGCTCTCAAGAGTCTGAACCACCAACCAAAGAACATACAGGGCTGGACCTAGGCCTCCCCACACATATGTAGCAGATGTGCAGCTTGACATTCATGTGGGTCCTGAACAACAAGAGCCCGGGTTATCTCAAAAGCTGTTGCTTGTCCATGGGATATGTTCTTCTAGCTGGGCTGCCTTGTCTGGTCTCAGTGGGAGAGGAAGTGCCTAGCCTGGCAGAGATTTGAAGTGTCAGGGGGGCCAAAGGAGAAGGGGAGGGGGGAGGAGGTATTGTGGGAAGGGGTTGGCTCACATGGGGCAGAGAGCGGGGTGTAAAGTGAATAAGTAAAAAAAAAAAATTATTAAATTAAGAGAGAGACAGAGAGAGACCTTTCTCCTTGAAGTGAACAGAGATAAAAGCCAAGAGCCAAGGCTGCACACGATGCTGAGATAAAGGGAGAGCCTAGACAAGGCAAACCACCGACAGACAGACATCAGGCTCAGCAAAGAAACACTGCAGAAGAGACTGGAAGAATCTAAGAGCTGCAGGATGAAGATGGAGGCTGTGAAGGATTATTTTCCAGGCAGGACACTGGCATAAGAACCACAAACTCACAGCAGTTTTCCAGTGATAACCTACTTATCCAACTGTGTGTCTACTTGTGAGCCGTCGGGCAATGATGGTTATTTCAAAACCCAGGATCATATAGACAGCACTGACTAACCTACGGGGTACCTAACAGAATCAAAAGTAACAAACGGGGGAAACAGAGGAACAGGGGAGAGGGTGGTTACAGTGAAAAGAAAATGGAAGAGGGCAGAGGGATCAAGGTACACCGTGGATATGTCTGAAATTACGAAAGAACAACATTTACTAATAGAAACCCCCGAAAACCAAAGCTAATGAAAACCTTTCCTCCTTTCAAGAGTGCCCGACCTGTGCCCGACCTTCCACCCGCTAATCCGATGGCTGGCCTTTCTGGTGGAGACAATGCCCGTGGTGAGTCATCTTACTAGTATGACTACCGGGGTCCACCATGAATCAGACACTATTTAATCACTTAGAAAGTTCTAAGGACTTAGACTTAGGACGTGGTGAGGGGAGAGGGGAGGGTGCTGGAAGGAGCGAGGAGAAAGCAAATCCTTGACTCCACAGCCTTAATCTTAGACCCATCTATATTAGCAAAAGACTAGAAACCAACAATGTTTAAACCAATACAAACGGGTTGAAGAAGTGAAAGCAGATCCATACAGCAGAGTGCACTCTACGCAAGGCCGCAGAGCACGTTACTAGGTACATAAAGGTATGTGACATGTTACAGCCTGCTTCTAATACATATGTATGTTTGTCCACGCACGGATCCATTTCTAGAAATACAAATTCCAGGTAGTAAAGCAGTACTCATAAACAGAAAATGAGGGAGGGAGGGAGGGAGGGGCCCTCCCAGGTTAAGCCTCAACCCCCTTTAAAGCTCTTTCCAATTTTTGTGCAAAATGCATACATGACCTACTAGAGAAGAAAATGGTGTTTCCAGGTCTGCCACTACTAAGACAATTTATAACTTTAATCTGTTCTTGACTACAGGAAGGGCATGTTATGTGTTACACTGGATGAAGCTGAGTGTGTCAGGAGGCAGGGGAACGTTTTCAAAACTCTAAATGACCCCGAGCTGCTGAGATGTGTTATTACTTGTAGTTTCCTGTATTCTACCAGCTACTCCTAACTCCTGTCGTTCGGTCCACATAGGATTACAGGAGAGGGAGCTGCCTGTAACAACTGGAAGAATCTTCTCATCACACCTGACTGAAGGTTTTCTACACTTGCAAGTTCCATGTAAGTGAGCAAGGATGAGACAGACACTCCTGAAGCCAAGTGAACGGTGTGTGTTAGTTAATGAGATGCCACTACTTTTTTCTCACAATTTTTTATTCATCACTCACACACAAAATATATTTATTATTGTTTGGGCTTGTGTATATGATGTGTGTAGACACAGGTGCCATGGTATACATGTGGAGGTCACAGGACAACTTGTCGGATCCACCTTCGGGGGGGGGGGGTTAGGATCAAACTTAGGGTTGTCAGTCTCATGTGTCAAAGCACTTTCACCTACTGAGCCATCTCACTAGCCTCAAAACTGTCTTTGACAGCCAGGTACAGGGCTGAGGCAGAACTGCCATGATTTCCAGGCCAGTTTAGGGTACACAATGAGCCCAGCCTGAGTTACAGGACAAGATTCTCTCTCAAAAGCATAAAAACAACACACAAAAATATGCATCTGAGTGTCTAGTGTGCGTGAGGGAATGTTCCAGGCACAATGGCGACAACAATGGAGAAACTCTCCTAAAATTTATACTCTGACAGGAGAAATAACAGAAGACAGAGCCGCTGGGCCTGAGGAGGAAAAGGCAACTGAAGATGACTGGGCTAACGTTAGATAAAACCGTGTGAGTACGCAGTCGGGTCAGACAGGAAAGCCATCTCTGTATGATACTGGGGTTGAACCTAGAGCTTCATGCGTGCCAGGGAAATGTTCTACAGTTGAACTTTATTCCACTAGGGACTAATTAAATACACACACACACACACACACACACACACACACACACACACACACAACTTATTTTGAAATAATTCTAAACTTATAAAAAGCAACCCAAACCCCAAACTGAACTTGCGGTACAATTATCATGCAGGGTTCCTGTCCGTGCGCCATCCTATCTACCTTCTGGGACTGTTTTAGCTATGCTGTAAATGGTTTCTGGGGCAGGCCAAGTTCCTCCCATACCTCCAGGTCTCCTGGAACTCTAGAGCATGCTGTGCACCAACTCCAGGTGTGGAAGCAGGAAGCAGGGAGGACACTCAGAGGACCTCAAGATGGAAGCTGTAGGGCACCCACGCTGCTCTCCCAACTTCACAGGAAAAGTCAATCAGTTTGGTTTCAGTTCATGAGCCCATGTTGGTTTTAAAGGAGGCAGAATCTCTTTTCATAGTCTCCAACTGTTTGGTGCTTGTAACAATCTTATCACCTCAAATCAAAATCAAAGCCCTCTAGGATTTGACAGCACAGACATGAGGTCTAAGAATGCTTGACAGACAACTGCAGTCAGAGAGAATGTCTCCTAAGGGAAACATGTCAGAGGGGCCCATGTTCTGTTCTTGTCAGGGTCCAGTCTCACAAGTGTTGACCTCAGACACATGTGTGTTCTATTTCTATCAGATATGCCCTCCTTAAGATCACGAACGGTTCTGAAAGCAAGCTCTTCAGCCTGACTAACCCTAGCTGGCTGGAAGTAGGTTTAAGTACTGAAGTAGACTAAGTTTTCGTAGCTATTGACACTCATTTCATATTTTAGCACAATTGCAGGTCCAATAATGAAATCATCAGTCAAGCCTAACTGCAGACATTCATTCATTCTTACTAAAAACATATACAGCGGGGCTGGCTCAACTGTTAAGAATGCTTGCTGCTCTTAGAGGGCTGGGATCTTAGCACAGCGGGAGGCTCTGCTGCCTGTGACTCCAGCTCCGGGCAATGAGACTATTTTTCCTGGCCTCAGCAGACACCTGCACACATGTACATGCACACACAGTAAAACATACCCACCCAATAAAATGTTCAAAAATTCATGAAAGTAAAGTTAAAATAAGAAAAAGGTCAAGCGAGCTTCAGAGAAACATTTATTTATCCCCACTCAGTTCAAGGAGTGGTCTGTTTAGTCACACTGAGGTTAAAATGTCTGATGTACAGTAGGCATTTATATTAGTATACATGCCGATAAAATCAAACATCTTCCTATTTTCTAAAAAAACAAAATACAAAAGCAAAAACAAGTGCTTCTTCACAGGATGGGGTATCCACAGACAAAAAGAGCATAAAAACTTCCAAGGCATTGTCTGATGGAATGTAATTTAGAGTATTGACTAAAGAAAAGAGAACAAGATACTATTATGACATGAAATTCTTTTCTCCTTGGACCTGTTATGTAATAGTTCTGAACATTCATTAACAACTATTTTTCTTGACTTAGTAATATCTCTTAACAGTAAAATATAAATGCTTAGCAACTGAATATATTAAAAACAAACCCCCTGTTGAAGTGTTGCAGGCGGCAATGTGGAGCCCATGCCCTGTGCTTGTTCAATGTTCTCTGCTCTCTGTGAGACACAGAGCTCTCCCACTCCCCACACACTGCTTCCAAACCACAGACTTTAGGAAAAGGCTTCACTCCTCGGTTCGTTTGTTTGTTTTAGTTTTCAAGACAGGGTTTCTTTGTGTAGTTTCTGCTTAACTGACGTGTACTTGAACAAAACATACAGTAACTTGTAGAAATGTTTTAATCATGGGCTGGACTGTATTACTTTGCCATTTTGCCAACTGCAAACATATTTCTGTCTTAAAATGAAGCAGGATATTTTCATTTTCAATGAAACTCCAGGCAAGGAAAAAAACTAAAGACAAAGTCACAGATCTTCTCCATTGTGCTACGTTACCTGAACCCTTCCATTAAAAACAATTACCAGGTCATTGCACCGTTTCCTGCTTTAAAATATGGTAAGCAGATAAAAATATTTAAAATTAGTCAAAAGTAAACAAAAAGGTTCAAACAACTTCACAAATACCAGCATACAGCAAGCACTGACAGCTATATAGTGGTTCTTTAATCGAGAACTGTTTTAGAGAACTAGCATACTTAATTTGGGGGCAAAACACACACACACACACACACGGCTTTATTACAAAGGATTCAAGATGGCAACTACTTACAATCCAGTGCCAACATGGATTATAACAAATCCAGTGAGTATTTTGTTTTTCAATTATTCATAGAAAATTTAATCCTGATTAAGTATCCTTGGGCAGGAATTCATGGGTAGTTGATGACTGAAACCAACATTCATGTGAAATGCTTCTGTTAATTTAATCTGTGTCTACAGCTTAATTATGATTGGGGATTCAGCGTAAGAGAAATGAATTATCTCAGGATTAAAATTTCAGTGCCATACCACATACTACTTTTTCATTCTTTCTTTTTAAACACAAAAACCTGCTTGTCCCTTACCCACGTCCTCAGACTTAAAACCCTCTGTTCTTCCAACCAATGTAATGTATCCATGAACTTCCACACATTATCCAAAATCCTTCCCCAGTCAAGACAACACCTGGCAAGGCCAACAAAACAAGAAGAAATTGCAGAATAACTCCACCCGTGAATAAACAAAAGGTAATTCATTTAACTGTTCACATATTTTCTATTTATTTCCTGAAGTGATTTCACTTTCAAGTCCTTTAAACTGTAATTTGAAATGCATGTTCTTTAAAGCATAAAAAGAAGTAGTTTTAAAATCAGCACATGACACTGATTTCATAGCTGGGCTAGCTGGACACACACAGGCAAGCATCGCTGAAGTGAACACTGTGAGACTATCAGGCCTGCGTTTGCTACTGATGAGGGACCCCACGTGTGGCCACCTGGCCCACATGTAACCTAAGCAGCTTGTTTCACATTGATTTCCACGTGGAAACTGCTTCAGTCACCTCGAAACAACACTCTTTCCTGGAAGCTCACTGTTTGCGTCCACCGCAGAGCATGTGTTCCTCTCTGCTGGCATGGGCTCGCACAGCTCGGCTCGCACAGCAGAGACCCACGAGACGGCGCTGCGCTGGATCCTACTGCACTTCTCCACTCATTTGTTCTTTCAACAAAGCTCAAGCATCAGAAATGAGGACGCCCTTTGTGTGCAGACGAGATGGTCAGTGGTAGTGTCACTGAGGAGAGCGAGGAGACCTCCCAGTAAAGACTGTGGGACAGGAAAAGTCTGTACAGAATGACCATGGACACAGCCTGGCAAAGGATGACACCTACTGTAATAACCTGAAAGAAAACAAAGGGAGTGTCTCTTCACGCAGGGCAGCAAGGGTGCACTTAACGTCCTGTGAATCCACCTCTGGGTCGTGCACCCAGTCTACCCTCCTTTGCCTTTCACCACGGGTTCAATTCGTAAAACACATTCCAGAGAAAGGAGGCTTACCTTCAGGACTGAGTGTTCAAGGGTAAAATCCCTCTGACGCTTACTTTCCAGATGCCAAAGTAGGACAGAAAAGTACCTTGTCTCTCACGGGTGTGCACGTTACAGACGGGAGTTTGGATAACAAGAAAACTCAGGCATCTGGCTGATTAGAAGAGCAGCAAAGCATGCTCCTATGCTAACACTGACGACACTCAGGTCCCATCTGCTTCTGTAGGCCACACAGCCACTTACCGCCTATAGGCCATTACTAACGGAAGAGCACACTGAAGTGCCACAGCCATGTGCTGCTAAAGGCAGGTGGCACTAACACCATCAAAGTCGGCCAACTACTCTGCAGTCTGCTAAACAACTGACTTCTCTGCCTATCGTGGCTGTTACAATACAGTAAACAACTGCAATCATTTCTTTTTAAAAAATCCATTACACAGCCTCTAATTTAATTCATAAAACAGGATTCTGAAATTGCTATGACTCATAAAAGTTATTTCTAGGCTGGGTGTGGTAACATGTGCTTGTAATCCAACACTTGAAAGGCAGAGGCAGGAGGATCAACTGTACTACAATTGAGGCCCAGGGCTATGTAGTCTGATCCTGTTTCAAAAGCAGACAGACCAACAAAAAACTTATTTCTAACATTTTGCTTATAAACTGATTTTTAAGCTCTTTTCCCAGTGTTTACAACTTCTAATTTATGTATTCAACAATGTTAATTTTTTAAAAAGAATTTTAAAGAACTCAAGAAACTTCTGGATGGCTAAGTAGGTATCTCCTACTTAAACGTGTTTTAAATACTCAAAGCCACTCTCCTGCCAACCATCACTGACCTTATCTCTTTGGTAGTCATTGAAAAGGACAGCGAGGCATGCGAGCGCTGGCTGGCACAGGAACCACAGGATGCAGCCCTGGAAGGAACAAACAAAGTAAGAACTGTGCCGCTCAGATGTGCCAGATTAAAGACAAGCCCCAAGCACTGCAGGCCGCGGTGGCACACATGGGAGTCTTCTAAGCACTAGCAGCCCTTAATGCAGGAACACTGCAAATCTGAGGGTAGCCTGGGCTACAGAGATCCTGACTCAAACATCAAACAACAAGGTTACTAACATACTTAGGGCCTAGAGAGGAGAGATGGATCAGTGGTAATGAGGATTTTTGTTCCTGCAGAGGACCCATATTTAGTTCCTAGCACCCACATGGCAGGCAGCTCACAACTTTCTTAATTCTAGTTCCACGGCATCTGACGTGGTGTGTGTGTATGCATACATATACATACACACAGACAAAGGCAAAACACACATATGCATAAAATAGTATCTTAATACTCTTTCTCTTAGGGAATTGCACCTCAGAGTAAACTTGAAATAAAATGTAGAAATTTATTTTCGCTCTGACATTTACACTTCTTTTCCCTAACCAAGCTGTTAATTTTTAGAGTATTTACAATACTACATTTGTAAATCTGTTACAAATGGGTACTATTTCTGCAAAAAGAAATAAAAGCACATTTCCATGTCCATATGGAAATAAATTTAGCACATCTATCCGAGTCTGGTTTCCATGGTCACGTACTTGAAGGACATCGCAGAAGAGAAGCAATGGGCAAGGAGGGCAAGGAGGAAGGGAGGCTCTACAGTGCACCCTCTAACCCCTTCCTCTGTGTTCCCCAGAGCGTGGCAAGGATCTCTTCTTCAAAATTAAATGTGAAACAAGTTTATAATGCTTGGGCACTTTCACGACTGAGGAGCGAGAAAGACAAGTGTTCATTATGTTCCCACTCGTAGGAAGAGAGGGAAATGCAGATAGGAATCCATGTATTGATTTCCTAGCAGAGGCACCAGGTGTGGTGGCACTGGCTCTGAGGAAGTGATGAGAACTAAGAAGAGAGAGAAGCTCAGACACTCTGCGTGACTACAGCGCTCGATTAGATGGGCGTTTGAGAATCCAATCCACCCTTAGACTTCCCAGGCACAAGGATGCAGAGTACAGACACAGTGCGATGCGGATGCCCACACAGCACGTGTGCCAACCCTGGGCTGCACATGCTCTTAACCGGAAGGACACCTCCTCACGCTTGTTACAGAACACTGGAACTCCAAGAGTAACAGTTCACACAGTTAATGGCTGCTGACAAACATTTTTTTTTTAAATCTCACAGCAGAAAAGTCACTACTGATAAGGAAAACCCATGACGAGGGAGAGCAAACTCTGCATGGAAAACACTGGGTTCTGTAAATGGCTTCATAGGCACATCATGAAGGCCATCAAGAACCAAGGGCTTAGCATAGTGTTCGTCACACAGAAAGCATGCAACTCATTAGGCACTTCCCACAGGAAGAAGCGGGCAGCAGAGCATCGGAAGGCACTCCGGCCCGGCTCCTACTTTGGCAAAGGTGATGTAGAATTCTCTCTTGAGCGTGCTCCTCTCCATTGTGATGATCTGATAGAGTCCACAGCCCAGTGACAGCGCTAGGCAAATTCGTAAGACGATCAGCAAGAGGCCGGCTAGGCTGTGGTGCGAATGGGAGCTGTGCTGAGTACTGTCTTCAAACTGCTCCCAGAGTAGCAAGATGCTCTGGAAATGAGAGTGAGAATTAGAGAAACCAACCTGTTTACAATACAAAGTATTCTGTTAACTCTTTGGTAAGTATCTCCTTATAGGTTAGAATAGCATTCCTGAGGGATGCAAACATGTATCTGACTTTAAAGGCTGACAAGCAACAATGTAGTTCTTTTCCTTACTCTCATAATCCTAGGGGATTTCTATCACAGACACACAGTGAAACAATGAAACAAGACCAACAGCCACTACCATATCCTGGTCCAGTCCATCTTCTGTAAGAAGAAATACAGACTGAAAATGGAGAGAGTTCAAACTTTCCTCTAGCCCACCTCATTCCACACCAACCTCACTATCTCAGGGCTAACTTGCTTGGTTTTCAAGTCTTGGTATACATCCCTGTATAGCCTGGGCCTCATTATGAAGACCAAGCTGGCCTCAAATGTCAGCAATCTCTTCGTCTCTGCCTCTGGAGATCTGATAATCCAGGCATGCCTCACCATGATCAATTTCAGACCACTTGCAAATGGCTCAGAATCGTCTCTAATGTAATGTACCACGTCAGAACTGTTGATGCTAAACTTCATTTTTCCTGGTAACTTCCATAGGTAAACACATTTTTGTCCATTTATTTACATTTTATTTTACTATTAGTGTTAGTGTGTGTGTGTGTGTGTGCAAGAGTGTGCCACACCATGCCCGTAGAGATCAGATGACAACTTTGTGGGTTCTTTCCTTTCATCTTTATGTCGGTACTGAACTCAGGATGTTACGTTTGCATGACAAGCCATCTTGTTAGCCTAAAGCCACATTTCTATATTCGGTGTAAGCTCCTCAGGCACTGTTGCATACCCCATCTTTTTACTGTGACAGTAAAAAATGTAACATGTTTTCTTTATGCTGTTCCATTTATTGCTGCCCATGTTCCCCCGTCCCTACTAAACACCAACTGCTTAAATCACTTAATCTTTTTACCATCAAATATGCTTTAAGGCTTCCCATGTAAGCTCAGCATTCAAAACTGAGTCTTTAGTCACTTCAAACATCTTTGGTAAATAAAATTCAATAGCTCCAATTCTTTGCCTGGGCATGTGGCTCATGCATTCAATCCCAGCACTAGGAAAGTGCAGGCACATCTCTGTGAATTGCAGGCCAGCCTGGTCTACATGAGGCTCATCTCATCTCAAAACAACAAGAATCCAGTTCTTTGGCCTTCAGGGGTTGCCGTAGCCTCTCGCTTTCCTCACCCACACACACTGTCTCTCACTGCACACACACACTGTCTAACTCTCACCCACACACACTAACTCTCACCCACATACACACTGTCTAACTCTCACCCACATACACACTATCTAACTCTCACCCACATACACACTCTCACCCACATACACACTGTCTAACTCTCACCCACATACACACTGTCTAACTCTCACTGTATACACAGTCTCTCACTGCACACACTAACTCTCACTGCACATACTAACTCTCACTGCACACATTCTCACTGCACACACTAACTCTCACTGCATACACTAACTCTCACTGTAAACACACTGCCTAACCCTCACTACACACACACTGTCTAACTCTCACTGTACACACAGTCACTCACTGTAAACACATTGTCTCTCACTACATACACACTGTCTAACTCTCATCAACACAGTATTTTTAGTAGATGGGCTACTTTTATTACCCCCACAAAGGAAACATTCTTTGGGGACATAAAACTTGCAATCCTTGGGGTTAAGGAAATACCTCTGTCTTAGGCAAAGTGCTTGTCTTAAAGTGAGAGGACATGAATCCATACAGAACAACAGATGTACAGCTATTAAATTCAGTCAAGTGTATAAAGTTAACTGGAGCGACTAGAAAGGCAGACTTTAAGAACGTAACCATACTTACACCTAACACATACAGAACGTGTATTGAATAAAGCTTTTCCTTTTTGTTCTTTGGCAGTTTCACACATGTACATAATACTTTTGAGTGTTTTCATCCCCTTTATACTCTCTCCTCCCCCACCCTCCCCACCAAACCCCTTCTTCCCAGTAGTCCCCTTCCCACCTTTATGTCTTTTCTGTTGGGGAGGGTAAGTATTAATCAGGGTAGCTTACATGGCTAGGAGACCTTGGACAGCGTCTCAATGGCTACAACACCGAGTCAAGTGACAAGCCTTCTTCCAGCAACCATTAACTATCAATACCAGTTAATAACTGTCAATCCCAGGAAGGAGCAAGTTGTACCTCCACAACTCACAATAAGAAAGCTGGGTGTATAAGCATGTGCCTGTGATCTTATACACACAGACATGTGTATACAAACACACACACATACACACACAAATACATACAAGACACACACTGACATACACATACAGAGAGACACACATACAGATAAGACACACACACAACACACATACAGACACACACAGATAAGGCACACACACAAAGATAGATAACACACACATACAAATAAAACACACACACAAATATGGACAACACACACACACACAGATACACACAAACAGACACACATATAGTGCTATTACTAAAAGCTCTATTCCTCTCTTAGATTAAATTACACCTATTTGTTTTTTAAACTATACTTTTAACTTGAGTATTTCAGCAAAGAAGTATGATTATAGATCTACCATTTCCCTGTAGTCAGGTTTCCACATTTGCACTGTTTTCCATATACACATGCTAATGTGACTACACTACACATGAGTGGACATGTATGTGGGTATGTACTTCCGGATGGCTTCTATCATCAGCATCGTTTGCCTGCTGTCACTGAAGAGAGTAGCTATGTCTGACACAGGCTTCAGCTCCTTCCCTGTAACTACCGGTTGGTTATTTGTGACAATGAACTAAACTTACATGAAATGATATCGATAGGTTTTTAGGATTCTTTGCATATTTATCTTAAAATATAAGTTGCTTGATTACAACTTTTAGGAGAGCTGTGCTTGGAGAAATGAGAATGTACATGATTGTTAAACATTTTTATGTATATTTTTAATTTATTTTATGTGTATTACATTTTTGCCTGCCAAGGTCAGAAAAAGGTGTCTGATTCTCTGGAACTGGAGTTACAGGTGGCTGTGAGCCAGCATGTGGGTGCTGGGAATTGAACCTGGGTCCTCTGGAGGAGCAGCCAGTGATCTTTACAGTTAAGCTATCTCTCCACACTAAGAAATGCTAATATCTTTTTAAAAAAATATTTAAGAAAACAGAAAAAGTAGGGAATGATTTTCTAGAAAGCCAGTAGGAAGTGTATTCCGAACCTTGCTATCCACACACACGAGCACCCAGATTAAGGAGATTATTTCACACGTAGTTTAAACTCCATCCCTCCGAGTTCCCTGGGGCCCCAGGCGCCGCCCTCAGCTACACACCTGTGTGCTGTTAGCAGACGCTGAGCATCAGCTCACCTGTGTGATAACTATGAACACAGCGATGCCGGTGGACGCAGGGGTGGAGTCCCACTGCAGTGGTCTGCTCTGAGACTTCTTCATTCGGACTATGGTCCAGCCCATGCACAGGCTCAGAAGCAGGTACAGCATCTGAATTTGGGAGGCAATGTCAAAAACTAAAGGAAAATGAAAATCAAAGTCAATAAAGTTTCACAATTCATAGAATTTGGGACATTTTATATTGAGATGAGAAAAATTTTAAACAAAAGAAAGGCATTTTTTAAACCACAAAATAAACTAAGGAAGTTAAATAAGATTATTGTTTAATAATTCTACAACATTAAGTACTTGGCATAAAATTTGTAATTGGTTATAAAAATAACTAAAATAAGGTCAATGCTATCACTTAAAAATGTAGATACATGGCTATATATACATATGTCTAACCTTAAAGCTATTTTTTTCTTCTCATTAAAACTCTTATTGCTATGTACAACTTTAACAAAAATAAACTTTAAATATAATTTCTGCAATGTAGAAAGATCAGCATCCTTTCTGAGGGTGCCGATGAAGTTTGCTGGATAAGCTGTAATAGGGCGTACTTTGTAAGACTGTTAATAGGAAACTATGACATTTCGCAGCCATGACATCTGATATGACACGATGATATGAAGCCTACTGACAAATGAAGAGCTCCAGGAACTAGCGCCATGCGCCACCAGGTGGCTGGCACTTGCACTGCAGGAGAACTCAACTATAAAAGAATCCAACTGTGTAGAGCTGTGTAGAGCACACCACACAGAAACAAATAAACAAACAAAAATATTTAAGTGCTTCGGGTCTATGTATATTTATCTTAAAATGTAAGTTGTTTGCTTACAATAAAAGCTATTACTTTTCTATCACAGTGCATTTTTAAATCACAGTTTAATAAATTGCCACCTACATAGTTTATACTTTCAACTTGTACTGCCTTAGAGTAAGATATTCTTGCACACAGAGAAAAGTAGCTGAGGTGTAATGTTTATGTTTTAGAGCTGCACATCAAAAATCTACACACGTCACATGTATCTGGACAGATGCTCTCCTGCTCTGCTGTCTACATGAAGAGCTGCTGCACATGCACACTGTGACACTCTCTTCTGGGCATGACACTGGCCTTGCCTCCCTAAACTCTCAGCAGCTATGGTTACCCACAGAGACCTTCACAAGGTTGAGCCCACTAACTTCCTATCACAGCAGGTGAGGAGTGGCTCCACTACCTGTGGGGTGGTGGGCTGTGAGAGGCAGCTGGGTACCTGGTTGAGTAAGCCTTGAACCCTGGAGACCCTCAGGGATGGCAGGAGTTTGGCCTTGCTCCTGGGCCCCTGGCTCCTTTCACATAGTTACAGCCCCCCCACAGAGAGATCTGTGGCCATCAGGCACATAAGACAACACTCTATAGGTAGAGGCTGTGACTACACGCCACAGAGCCTCAAGACAGATCTCCATATTAATGAGATACCTAAAGGCCAGAGGGCATAGCCAATTAAACATTCCTTCTCAGACCCTTCTCCTTGCAACAGGTATTTAACCTCAGGCCTGCCCTGAGAATATGGGGTAGAGCTTCATTCATTTTCCACCATGACAATAAATATCTTGACCATAGCCTATGACCATGGACTGTCTCTCTTCTTTGGGGTCCGCCATAGGGAAGCATGGAGAAGGTCTTCAACTACTGAGCCACCATCTAATCTCCCGCCAACGACCTCTCTATGATCCAGCCACGGAGACCCAGCCAGAGCTCCTCCCCTCCCCACTTTGGCTGCAGACGATCCAGCCCGTACGCTCCTGTCTCGACCCTTCCACAGCCTCTCAGCAGCACCAGAGAGCCCAAGAGCCTGAGAACCAGTTGGTTCCTGGCCGTCTCCTGGCCCAGGGACCCCCAACTCAAGAGCTCCAGCCCCCACGGGGTCTCAGACTGTGCTCCCTCCACCCCAGTGGAGTCGATGTCCGCCTGGCTGCCTCTGTGAGTCACGGCCCTGGCCCCTTGGGAGTGGCAGACATGGGACCCATAATACAACCCACAGGACCCACGCCCACTACAGTCCAACAACTACTCACTCTGTCCTGAGCGTACGGCTGCTGGAAGTAGGGGTAGTTTCCTCAGTGATATAGCTGCTTATAAGCTGCTCATGTTACCCCAGGTTATCCTAACTAAACTCACTGCTTCACCAACCCAGACATGGGTGGGATTGTTTTCCTGTGCTGTTGGTGTTCTGTCTGTAGGGGGCTAACAGATGTCTGCTGTCTCCACAGGGAAAGTTTACGAATGTATGCCTATGTATGTATGACAGCAAATGCACATAATGAGTTGTTACTACACTTGAATTACACAGACTGTCAGATCAAGCACATTTTTCTCTCACCACAAATGTTTAAGTGTGATGCCAATTAATTTCATTAAACACTTCACAAACACAGTCAGCTGACAACATAAGGACATCTAGACATAGAGGAATGAAGGAAGTCCTGTACGAGCTTTAAGTAGCAAACACAGACACCTGGGGAGACCCTGTAACGAGCTCCTGCTCATCTCCTTACACTGGCTGAAAATAAAGGTTTTTTGTTTGATTGATGGACTGTTTTTTTTTTTTTATAGAAGAAAAACAAGATGGCAAATTTATCTTTGAAAAAATACTCAGAAACATCCTCACCTTCTGCCAGACTCCCCATGAGAGGCACCCCTATTCCGTCCCTGGAGTACCTGAGAGATGGGAGAGGAGGGCATCACTGTACACTGCAGCGTGAAAACACGCTCCGAGTCAAAGCAGGCGTAATTCTGTGGGCTAATTAGGATGACTTAGCTGTGTGATGACCACGGGGTGGTTACCTGGAGAAGTGGATGTAGTTAGCCAAGGCTGAGGCCGCTTGCAGCAGCAGCGCAGTGCTGAGAACCTTTAAGATGGTGTGCATGGGCCCTCCTTTCTTCATAGCCTGCCACAGTGACTGTGCATAGATGCACGCAGTCACAAAGTACACGAGGACTAGGAGAAAAAAGAACTCATGGAGCCCTGGAAGACAAGAAGGGGCTGTTCAGTAAAACAGGGCAGCATCAGGGCTTTCCCGCCTGCTTCTCATTTACCTCAGTGCTAGAACACATTTGCTTTTGTCAGGAAGAGAGGTAGGAATTACTAATGGCACCCACTCTCTGCTCACACAAGCTTGGGTCTAAGTTTTATCTATAAGAAGGCACTTAAAACAACCTGGGTAAAACAACACAGTTACTGAGGGTAAGAGTTAGAAATGCCATGCCACGGGTCGGCTGTCTAATCGACAGGGTGATTCTGTCTAGCTCTGGCCTCCATGGTCCGCACTAGAAGTGGCCAGAGGCCAGGTGTTCCACAACTAGACCCACGGGATGCCAGTGTAGCGGCTGTCTCTGCCAATCCACTACACTGTCCCCACAAAGCTCGGCTGAACCCTTGATAATATCTTCTATACTCGCGGTACCCAGTAAAATGAAGACTCTTAACGCTTAAAGCTTATCCAATGGATGTATACATTTGGAAATGCTCAATTAACAAGATGCCCACACAATTAGAATTGTTACCCAGTATCTAACTTTTTGAAAGAGGTTGCTATCCAGGACAGCTTTCGACCCATCCATCTTCCTCCATGGTCGATAGCCTCTCCCCCTCCCCTTCCTCTCCTTCTCTCCTCCCAACTCCTCCCTCCGCCTACTTCTCATACTGCCCAATCACTGAGCTTTATTGCCAAAAAAAAGTCCCTAAAGGCAGGATGAAGACTCACTGTAAAGTCACGAGTGTTTTGTGTGAAAGCCCAGCTGTGGTTTCAATTTTCAGTAGTCACCTTGATAAGTTCAGGATGCTCGCCTGTCCTGAGAACCAGCAATGCTTACTGTCACCAGTAGCTTAACCTTGACCATGCTTCTCCAAGAGTGGTCCCTAACCAACAGCACAACAGTCAACTTGTGATGCAAATTCCTGGGTCCCCATTCAGTGCCATGGGATCAGAAACTGGAGGATGAAGCCACACTGCTTTTGAAAACCCTAAGGTGACTCTCATATAACCTAACACTCGGGGGTCACAGTTTTGGGATGTTGTTGTTACCTTGAATTTCATTGTGGCAAAGAACCATGACAACAAACAACTGGCCACCAGTCCAAGTCGCCAAGAACACAGCTAGATGAATCACCCTGTCCCTCAGAACTCAGATGCTGAACATAGAAGGCGGGCTGTGAAAGCTGAAGTGGAAGAGCCAGCCTTGGACTAGGTGAAAGTTGAAGCCGGAAGAGCCAGCCTTGGACGAGGCCAGAGTCACACAGGCAGTGATGCTGTCAGCTGTGAGTGAGCAGAGACCATGAGCGAAGGAGAATGGCTGGCACAGTAAGAAAGCAGGCGCTACACTACAGAAGACACCACAACGTGTTTTCTGCCACTGTTCTCAAGTGCCCAGGTGACCTCACCATAGGCAGACTGGGACTTGAGTTTTCATCTGAGAAATTAAAAAAAAAAAAATCTAATGAACTTCAAGTTAGAAGCCTGGGAATTGTATAGTTTTGAGTTTAAGGGATTAACTTAGTCTTTCTTTTCAATCCAAGAGAGACTGGTCCCAGGAACCCCTTAGCCATCAGGACCTATGAATGCTCACCTCCTTTAAGTAAATGCATGGTATCTATGCATAAAACTCAATGCATATCCTGCTATACAATTCCAAATCATCTGTAGGTCATCTTCAACACCCAACACAATGGAAATGCTGTATAAACAGGAGTTCTACTCTAGTGTTTAGAGAAGACTAATTTTCATATGACACTGCTCATCTGTGGCTGGCTGTACCCATGGACTGCTGTACCCACAGACTGCTGTGCCCACGGACTACAGTACCCACGGACTGCTGTACCCACAGACTGCTGTGCCCACGGACTACAGTACCCACAGACTGCTGTACCCATGGACTGCTGTACCCACGGACTGCTGTGACCACGGACTACAGTACCCACGGACTGCTGTGCCCACGGACTGCTGTATCCACGGACTGCTGTGCCCACAGACTGCTGTGCCCATGGACTGCTGTGCCCACAGACTGCTGTGCCCATGGACTGCTGTACCCATGGACTGCTGTGCCCACGGACTGCTGTGCCCACGGACTACAGTACCCATAGATTGCTGTACCCACAGACTGCTGTACCCATGGACTGCTGTACCCATGGACTGCTATGCCCACAGACTACAGTACCCACAGACTGCTGTGCCCATGGACTACTGTGCCCACGGACTGCTGTACCCACGGACTGCTGTACCCACGGACTGCTGTGCCCACGGACTGCTGTGCCCACGGACTGCTGTGCCCACGGACTGCTGTACCCACGGACTGCTGTACCCACGGACTGCTGTGCCCACGGACTGCTGTGCCCACGGACTACAGTACTCACAGACTGCTGTACCCACGGACTGCTGTACCCATGGACTACAGTACCCATGGACTGCTGTGCCCACGGACTACAGTACCCACAGACTGCTGTGCCCACGGACTGCTGTACCCATGGGCTGCTGTACCCACAGACTGCTGTGCCCATGGACTGCTGTGCCCACAGACTGCTGTACCCATGGACTGCTGTGCCCACGGACTGCTGTGCCCACGGACTGCAGTACCCACGGACTGCTGTGTCCATGGACTGCTGTGCCCATGGACTGCTGTGCCCATGGACTGCAGTACCCATGGACTGCTGTGCCCACGGACTGCAGTGCACTCTGCTGACATAAAGCTGCACTAGGCTGAATTCACAGTAGTCCCTGAGAACAGGGCCACTACACTCTACCAAACACCAGAGTGCAATATGGGGTGAGTACAGAGCGCTCGCTCTACTGAGTCTGTGGACGGAGCTGCTTCTGCTCCTGTTCCAATGAGAATACCGATTATTCTAGCTTCCCATTTGGGGTAAATGCCAATTAATGAAGGAAGAGGAAAATATTTTCATTATCCAATGAGTCATTTTGGAAAAGCAAACCAGGAGACAGATATCCCAAGAAAAACAGCAAACAACTCAAACTCCTCATGTCGGGGCCACCAGTAAGAGAACCAAAACTAGCACGAAGTTCTCCTGCCACTGGGTGTCTCTCCTGCTCTATGACACAGGTGATGAGTGCAACCATTTCAGTATAGTCCAGAAGCTGGGGTAGCTGGGGTGGCTGAGGAACTGGGTTAGCTGGGTTAGCTGGGTTAGCTGGGTTAGCTGGGTGAGCTGGGTGAGCTGGGTGAGCTGGGTGAGCTGGGTGAG
>NW_021604567.1:15622368-15654937 GCF_004785775.1 Grammomys surdaster | reverse complement strand
AGCTGGGTGAGCTGGGTGAGCTGGGTGAGCTGGGTGAGCTGGGTGAGCTGGGTGAGCTGGGTTAGCTGGGGTAGCTGGGGTAGCTAGGTAAACTGGCAGGAGAGAGAGACAGGCTGCCTGGAGAACAGTGGCACCGTGATCCTGAGCTAACTACAGGACTGGAACAAGACCGAAAGTACAGATGCTTCCACTATGTTAGCAGCTGTGGGTCAGCAAAATTCCTGACACTACCATTGTCTTTATCTTTGTTTTTAATTTTCCTTCTTCATGTTAAATAATTACACAAAGCATCTATTGAAAGTTTTATTTCGCTGGGTGGTGGTGGCGCACGCCTTTAATCCCAGCACTTGGGAGGCAGAGACAGGTGGATTTCTGAGTTCGAGGCCAGCCTGGTCTACAGAGTGAGTTCCAGGACAGCCAGAACTACACAGAGAAACCCTGTCTACTACACAGAGGAAACCAAAAAAAAGAAAGAAAGAAAGAAAGAAAGAAAGTTTTATTTATTTGTAATGCTTTGTAAAGTATCCACCACAGAGTCAGGGTTTAGTACTCATTATATAACAGTGACTATGAAAAGAAAACTGTGACTATTTACTAAGAAATCAAAGTAACTTAAGGACAAAGGGACATTATTCAGTGGTAAATATATCTCCCAGAAAAGCTAAGATTACAAAGAAAAGAAAGAATAATATGATTGGATTAATATATTAAAAAACTATGACCCAATCATTTAAACGAAGTCTCTGATGAGTAAGTCTCACCCCAAGCTGTCCAGAACACACTCTAGAGTCAGCAACTCTGCCTGTCCACTCCGGCCTTACTACTATTCTCCTTTTAAATGGGTCACCTAAACCATGTCTAATTTTACAACAGGTGGGTAACTAAGTCAGTCCACATTAAAGACGACTCACAGATGAGCACACAGCAGATGGTGAACTCTTATAAGCAAACGTGCAGATTATAAAGTAAGCCTTAAAGACGCTTTGATGAGACAGAGCAGGGAACGCTTAGAGAACCGCTGCAGTGACCACAGCCTCACTTGAGGAGGGAAGCTGGATCCAGCACCATTCTGTCCAGCCTGACTCCTGACTCAGAGCACAGTCTTCCTACCTCACGCCTCCCAGTGCCAAGCACGACCTCAAACCACTGGATGATCAGTCCACCCTCAGGTTCTCCAACACGGAGAAGGACGGTGCTAACAGGCGCAGATGTGCGAGCCTGGTCAGGTCACAGACAAGCAGCAGGAGCTTCATCTCTTCTGGAGAAAGAGCCTTAGACCTTTTCTTAAGCTACTTCCTGACTACCTCATCACATGCGCCTGGAGTCTTCCTGCTATGTTAAGCCCACAGCTGCTGCTGTTCACCAGCACTAAGTGGGACCAGGTACCTTTAGATCATGGAGGAGAAGGGGAAAGCACAAAGACATACACGTGTCTGCTGAGACTGAGACAATGTAGCATAGCCTGTAAATGCTATTTCAATAAAGACCAGTTGTTCGCATTAGGCAACAAGCTCTCAAGGTTCTAGCACTCCAAACAAGAACAGAAAATAGTTATTAAGATTTTTAAGCTTCTAACTTTTTACATTTCTTTTTGAGCATTCACACCTGTCCCTTGCACCCTCCCTTCCACTCCCCGCTCGCCCTCGCTCCTCCTCAATGATTCACCTTTAAAGTAACTCCACTTTTTCTACCTGAAAGGCCTGACTTACGTCCCTACTTAGGAATATGATGGTAGCATCAACTTTGCTTAGTTGGTTTTGTAAAATGAGGCTTGCACTGTGAACCAGGGATTAACCAGTATAGATTCAGAATGCACTAATGGACCAAAGTTGTACAATTTAAAGAGAATAGCATACAGTGTTAATTGTATGTTGTTTGTAGGTTGTAGTAGGCTACTTAATTTAATTTTTTCAGATTGAGTCAATACTCAATAACAAAACACAGGAAAAAAAATTCTTACCCAGAGTATATAATCAAACAAACTAATAGGTTTCTGAAAGAACTGAAGACTCTCCCCTGGAAACCAATGCTATACAATAGGAAGAACCCTCTTAAGACTGGTCCCATAAACCCAGGACATCTCTCACATAATGTAAACTATAGCCTTTGAGCATGAGAAGCGACTTCAGAACTCTGACTAAGTGACTAGTGTAGAACCCAAAAGAAGCCCGAGACTCAGCAGGGAGAGGTGAATTTAGTTTTAATTTTATTTATTTATGTTTTTTTCAAGACACAATCTCACTATATAGCTCTGGCTGGCCTGGAACCCACAGAAATCTGCCTGCCTCTGCCTCCCTCTAGGAGGCATGCTAGGAACCACTGGCCTTCTGGCAGTGTGGCACAGTTCAGCAACAGCCAGGGCAAGAAGATGCGCCAGGGCAAGAAGAGGTCCCAACACAGCCAGTGGGATTACTTCAGGCTGCAGCATCAGCTCAGATGCCAAATGAGGGATGAGGAAAAAAAAGAAATGAACTAGGAGTCAGGACAAGGAAAATAACGTCTACCAGGATTCTGAGAGCAGCAGGTCAGCTGTGTACCAGGCAGGAGAGAAGCATGGGGCCCAGCAGTGAACAAGTGTCACAGGAAATAAGGAGTCTCACTTTTTCACACCACATGAGGGTCATCAGCCCAATCCCCCACAGCCCACCCCTGCCACTCCCTGCATGCTGTCCATCTTCCAGTGCTCAGAACACTGGCACTGCTTACAAAGATAAAGCACGGCAGGTTAACTTGTCGTCAGTCTCCAGCCTGAGGAGTGAGTCGTCAGGCAATCAGCTAAGCCAATCAGCACTCACAACATCTCCAGTGGCTGTTCTTTCCTTTCCATGTTTAAAACTTCTTCAGGACATTTAGTGTCCCCAGTGTCATTCTAAACTTTCTCAGAGACAGGTTCATTCTCTCAGTTATTCCATTTGTTTCTCTAGCTGTGGCAAACAGATACACTGACCTTGACAATCAAGTCTCATGTGGCCCCACTCTTGCTTGGCTCATCTGCTATGGCTAACGAGAGTCAATGGCAGTTTATTGACTTTCTCAAGCAGCCAGTGACTCATAAAGGAGTGAACCCCAACCCTTTCCCACACAGACGCTTGCTTAACTGACAAGTCGGTCACGCTCAGAGCGTGTGTATCGTGTTCATGTCTATCACTTCTGTGTGGCTAGAATGTATATCAGTAAGGCAAGACACAGTGACCTAAAACTCTAACGAAGCCTTCTGGGAGTAAATCTGATTCCAGAAAACATCAGACTTGATCATTACTATGTAAGAACCAAGCAAGGTATGAACCTGTACAGAGCTACTGTGAGGGAAATTTCTACCAAGTAGTTAGTTTATACTTCAGTGTTGATTGTTCAATTCATTAACATTTTTGTTTATGAAAATGATGACAAAATATCCTAAAAACAAGACTGAAACTTTATAAAGGAAACTAAAAAACACAGAATATGATTACCCTGTTTATACAACTACCTGCTAATATTTTATAATTTGTTATTTTCTGTCTTTAATGAACTCAAAGTCAGGCTATATAACATTTGCTTTTAAAATATCAGCTGCTTTGTGTTTTTAACATCCTAAAAAGGTAACAAGACGATACTTGCACACAAGCCTCGGTTTGTACCTAAGGTTTAAGGACACTTCTTACCAGATTCTCTGGCGCTAAAGTGATCCAGCGGATTTCCTTCGGCGTCCGGGTTGAGGAGCACCATTTCAAAGGGGATATCTTCCACCTGGGGACTCTCCGTGTCATCCCTGCAGGTGTACTTGTCTGCATAGAACACACGCCACGTCTGGGGAGCGGGCAGCTGGGACACTGTGAGGTTGTGCTCAGTCTGGTTCACTGTCACTTAACGAGAAAGGAAAGAGCTTCCTTCAGAGCTCGGCTCGCAGTTTTACCCATACAATCCATGGGAGTTTAAAATCTTTTTCTTTTTTTTTTTTTTGTCTCAAAAATTCATGTCCTTGTGTACTATCAAGATAAAGCATAGATATTATAAAGCAGACTAAAATGACCATTTAAGCAATAAGGTCACTATGAAAGTATCAATAACATATCACAAAAGAGAAATGGTTTCATTGAAACTGAGTTTTTAGTAAAACTCAGTTTTACCAAAACTTGTTTATTAAAACTTTATGAAGTTTCCAGTGGATTAATAACATTTAAAAACTATTTTATGTGGCAAAATACATACCAAATAATCATTTTTAACCCTATCATGCCATACAGCAGCTGCAGTCAGTTTTAGAAGCAACTTCCTTGATTTAAATATAAGACAGCGTCTTTACTTAAGGAAATACTTACATCCTTATCATCTATATAAAGATTTCTTCTAACTGCTCTTTCTATTTAAAAGGAACTGTTAGTAGCAGAAAAGAAATGACCGCAGTACTGGCTCAGACCCATACGTGGTCGTAACACAGTAGAAACCCCCAGGAATGCTGTACCCAGAGCTCTGGAACCTGGCTGCAGTATTGTGCTGGCTAGCTTTATGTCAACTTGATAGTTATCTGAAATGGGGGAAATCTCAATTGAGGAAATCCTCTATAAGATCTGGCTGTAGGGCATTTTCTTAACTAGTGATCAATGGGGGGAGGACCCGCCCACTATGAGCAGTTCTATCCCTGGCCTGAGCTCCTAGGAAAGCAGGCTGCACAAGCCATGAAGAGCAGGCCATGAGGAGCAGGCCTAATGACACTGGTCTGGTCTCTGTCTCACTGTCTTTTCGCAGCAAGCCTCTTGACAATACTGTGTTATTGTTTTTGAGACAAAAGACTACAGCACAGCATGCATGTTCTATGAGGGCATAATTAGTATCTCAAATATTAACAAAATGTGAATCACCAAAGAAGGGCTGAATGGCTAATTTCCCAATCATTATAAAAAGAAATGAATGCTGTTAACCGGAATGCTCACGGTAAAATACTAATGCCTAAAATGCCTTTTAAAGTATACCGTACACACAAAAGAAATCACATGCATGAGATATAAAAGACAGCAAATTATTCCCTGTGTAGTATCATATTTAACTACTTAATCTAACAACACATTATTTGGCATTACATAATTTTAAAGAGAAATTTATCCTAATTTTCAGTGTCTTTAAATGTCTAGTGTGTTTATTTTGAATTAAAATGGACAAAAGTAGTTTCTAGCATTAAACAAAAGCCTGCACTGGTAGCAAACCTTAGTGGCAGTTCCTGTGAGACACACACACACACACACACATACACACACACACGAGAGAGAGAGAGAGAAAGAGACAGATCATATATGCTGGGGATGGTGAGATGGCTCAGTGGTTAAGACACTTGCAGCTCCTGCAGAGGACCTGGACTCAGTTTCCAGCACCACACAGTGCTCACAATTATTCTTAGCTCAGTCTCAGGAGATTTGGTATTTCAGATTACTGGTCATTTTCACAATGTGTGCCAGAAATAAGGCTTTACATAAGGGCAGGGTAAATGAACAAGTCTACTAAGATTGTTACGTTGTAAAAGTCAGATTACTAGTCTGAAAATGTACTTGTTCCAAAAGTATGTGGCACAAAAGTAAGTATGTGGCACTATCACAGTGTCATGAAATAATGCCTATGCTTTCCTCACCGAAGGCGCCTGAGCAGCAATACATTATAAATATGACCATTAATAATTCAAAAGAGTAAAACATTACATCGTTAGGTTTTGTTGAAAAAAAAAAACTGATGGAAATAATAAAACATGTATGTATATACACACATACACATACACAAACTAGCTGGTTTGTCAACTTCTCTTGATGATTCAGTTGTAAGCTGAAATATCCCTTTCTTCCCCAGGTTACTTAGAAGAACCTAGAGAAGCAAACTAGGACACAGTGTTTTATACAAAATACATATGTAAAAGATATATAGCAACTATGTAATATATAAGCGTTTTTAGTACTTTATTTTAGGCTCCTAAATTTAACAAAACAATATTCATTCCTCTAAAATTCCTGTCTTCTGGTATCTTTCATCTTTTTTTTAATTAATGTATGTGTAGGTACTCTCAGATGCCAGAAGCACCTCGAGATTCCTGGAGCTAGTTACAGGCAGTTTTGAGCTACCATACATGGTGCTGGAAACTGAACCCAGGTCCTCTGCAAGAGCAAGTGCTCTTAACCACTGAGCCATCTCTCCAGCCCCTCCAGTTATCTTCCCTTCATAATTCCTAAAATACTCCTGTCTTTGAAAGATCAGGGAAGGGAAACAGCTGTACATCGACAACAACACAGGCAGAGACCGCAGTCCTCTGTCTAAAGGAACCATCCAGCTGCAGCATGTTGGTCGGAGTGTGCGGGAACAGGCACAGTCCAATTGTTTTATGAGCAGGTTGTCACAAGTCACTAGCAGTGACTTCCAGTTTGGTGGGGTTTCCCTCTGACAATGCAGGAAAGGCTGTTCTGTCAATGGATACAAGACATAGTACGACATGAACCACGTGGTGTAGGAAAAGAGAATGATAGTCCTAAAGCCCAAGGTCTTTAACTAGTTGCTGAATTTTTATTGGAACAAGAAAAGATTTCTGTGGTGCCAGATGAGAGTCAACAGGCAGCCCCCTCCTGCCAAACCAGGCTGGAGAACTGCTCATCCTCCAGACACCCGGGCACACGCTTCACTAACACCAGGTCTCAGACTGTCAGTCCACCGTATACCATGTAAATAAGTCACCACACTTACTGTAATTGATGTGTGTGTGTGTGTGTGTATGTGTGTATGTGTGTGTGTGTGTGTGTGTGTGTGTGGTGGGGGGAGGCAGGATGAGAGGATATCTGCAGAGGCCAGAGGAGGTTGTGTGAGCCACCCGACGAGTGAGGTCCTGGGCAAGAGCAGTGAGACTCTAACAGCCGGGGGGTCTCTCTAACCCTGAGTGTATGAATGTTTCTTTACGTTGATCTGAGTCATTCCTGTCAGCATTATCCGTAAGGACTAAGAGAATGTCTAGGTAACAAACAACTGTGATAAAGGAACTTCCATCTTCATCCCTGCTCTGGGTTGCTGCCTTTCAGGTATCCAGCAAGTCAGTAAGACTGGCTATTTGCAAACGGGAACATTCTACTGGACTAGGCTACCAGAAGGAGGTAGCACAATCCTGTGTGTGGATGACGTTTATGAACAGAGAAAAAGGGAAGACAGTGACTGCTGGCTTTTCCTCATGGACGCCACACTGGTTTGAATGAGAATGTCCCTCACAGGCTGAATATTTGGTTCCCTGGTTAACGGAACTGTTTGGAAGGATTATGAGACCTCTGAGGTTTTAAAAGACTTGTGTCATCCCAGCATGCTCTCTGCCTGCCTCCAGCCTGTGGATCAGGATGTGAGAACCTGACTAAACTCTAGTTGCCTGGCGCTATGTTTCACTCTGCTGCTAGCCCTCTGGAACCATAGCCCCAACTTTTATAAGCTGCCTTGGTCAGTGTCTTATCAAAGCAGTAGAAAAAAAAAAGGAACACAGATGTTTTAACTTTGTCTCCTACAAGCAGTTAGTTAGCTTCAGGGGTGGAACGGGCAGAATGCCAGATGGACTGCATTCCTAACTTAGAAAAGCCCCCGTTTCTCTCCCTCTCTCAGTGGCTACCATCCTAATCATGAGACACTGTTGAGAACCCCTGAGATTTATAAGTAATGTGGTACGACTAAGTGTCAACAGTATGCAAACAGCATCACTTGGGCTAAGCTGTATAAAATAACATACCTTTAGTGCTCAGAACAGTGTTGGCAAATAGTATATAGCCAACTAATGTTATTCACTGTACACTACAACCAGTTGAAAAGGATGTCATATTAGCATAAAATATATAAAACATA
Organism: Grammomys surdaster; assembly: GCF_004785775.1. Lineage (NCBI taxonomy): Eukaryota > Metazoa > Chordata > Mammalia > Rodentia > Muridae > Grammomys > Grammomys surdaster. The sequence continues at coordinate 15,647,113 of NW_021604567.1, read as the reverse complement.
GTATGAATGAAGACTCCTCTATGAATTATTTGGATGTCTAAAAACTTTTTTAATGATAAAATGGAGAAAAAGCATTCTATCCTTTGAACGAAGAAGAGGTTAGCTTTTGAAAAATGCAGCTATAAACAGAATAAGCAAACTATCATCACGGTTACATGTATGTAGACACAAAACACCTTAGCATATACATCTATGTGTATATAGACCTCATGCTGTACTATACTTCAACATTAGCAGGGAAAACCCCACAGCTGATGACCAAGGGAAAGACCCACGAGCTCACCTGTCAGCTGAGCTCTGGCTAGCCGCTCACTGCAGCTGTAACCCGGTGCTCACCTGTCAGCTGAGCTCTGGCTAACTGCTCACTGCAGCTGTAACCCGGTACTCTCACCTGTCAGCTGAGCTCTGGCTAGCCGCTCACTGCAGCTGTAACCCGGTGCTCACCTGTCAGCTGAGCTCTGGCTAGCCGCTCACTGCAGCTGTAACCCACCCGGTGCTCACCTGTCAGCTGAGCTCTGGCTAGCCGCTCACTGCAGCTGTAACCCGGTGCTCTCCTGTCAGCTGAGCTCTGGCTAGCGCTCACTGCAGCTGTAACCCACCCGGTACTCACCTGTCAGGGGAGCTCTGGCTAGCCGCTCACTGCAGCTGTAACCAGGGTTGCTCTCCTGCAGCTTTAGCCATTCCTGGGCTTGGAACAGGTAGAGCTTAGCTTCTTTGCCAACAGCCACTGCTATGTTGTTGATTCTGACACACAGAAGAGCATGGTCACCTTGACATTAAAACAGAAATTATCAACTAGTTTGTTCTTATAGAGCACTGAGACAGCAGTCCACACCTCCACACAGCAATGCGTTGGTTTGCAGAAGAACTGTTCTTACATCTCATTATGTAAATTAATCTCAACATAACGAACACCTCGTTCAGGTGTAAGAGTTTACCCAACACAGAATGTATCTGTGTAACTGCAGTGGTCCGTGGTAGCATTTCACTGAATGAAGAGCTTCACCTGGGACACACAGACATTCATCATCATAGAATGTCTGCTTCTCTTTATACCCCATCCATGTGATTAGTAAGCATTTGTTCATAATCTACAGAAACTTTTGCTGAAGTATCTTTTTTTTTTTAACATGACAAGGCTATTAGTACCTAATTATATTTTAATGTGAAAATAAACACAGGTGGGTAATATGAGCTTGGGGTACCTATTTTATGCCCATAACACATTTTTATACTTACGACTTTTTAAAAAACAATTGTAGGAAGTGTGTGTTGGGTGAATAAAGGAGAGTGAACCTGGCCACACCCAGAACTAGTGAAGACCCACATTAGAGGCTGAAGGAAGAACATTTGCTGCTCTTGAAAAGACTATGGGTTTGGTTCCCAGCACCAACATGACAGCTCAGACCAACTAAAAAATCCAGTGGTAGGGAACCTGACTCCCTCTCGCTCCCACAGACACCTGCATGAAAGTAACACTCATAATGTGTTATTTGTAAAGAAATGTAATAATTTAAAACTTTTTAGTATAGAAATAGCACAAAGCAGGTGCCTGCAGGGGAAGGGACGCTGGGTAAGAGAGGTGAAACAGGAGGTCCATTTTACAATTCTCTATGCTTTTGGTTAAGTTCTTTGTTACTAGAATTACTGCTTTGGTTAAACCTTTTAAATAAGTTAAAATGTACAGTGTACATAAAGAATAAATCTCGTATCTAAGTTGGTATACTATATCAAGTTTTACAAAGCGACTCAAGTACTATTAACAGTTTAAATTGTAGTCAGAGTTCTCTCTCTCTTTTTGTTTTCGTTTTTGGAGACAGGGTTTCTCTGTATAGCCCTGGCTGTCCTGGAACTCACTCTGTAGACCAGACTGGCCTCGAACTCAAGACATCCACCTGCCTCTGCCTCCCAAGTACTGGGATTAAAGGCATGTGCCACCACCGCCCGGTGAGAGTTCTCTTTCAGCATAGCTTTACTGTTTTTAACTGGAATTGACCAAAACCTGGCAACAACTTGGCGTAAGAGAATTATACCTGCCCAATATATGAGAGAAACTACCTGGTCTACTACCTACCCCTTCCCCAATCTGCTCTGAGACTTAGGCAACTTAACAGGAACGCTGTCTTTTTCGCTCAGCTGACACTTTATAACATTTCCCGAACAACATCCAGAGTCTCTGTTTGATAACCTAGATTTCCTTCATCTCCCCTCCGAAAGGTAATTACAGCCAGAGTTATGGGTGGGGCATGAACAGCACAAATCGCAGCTTCCACAGAGCCTTGATTTACCAGCGTTTTCTAGATCACAGTGACACTGTCAGTTCTCAAGGGACCTGCTACAACGAGGTGGTCAAGAGACTAAAAATACAACAAAGCTGTTTACTTGGGAGGGTTCTTCATTCACCCAAGTTCATTCTGATTTTTAAAAACTGAAACGTTTTTCTCAGAATTGTAAAACCTTCAATGTTTGTGAAAGCCTTTTATGCCAATTCTAAAAGTTCCCAGGACTTGACATTCCTTCCCATACCAGCCAAGTAGCTTCTGATTTCTATTATCTTCTCCTAAGACTCACTCTTAAGTAGGTACTGCTGCATCTCTAATGCAATACCATCATATAAGCTGAAGATCTCAGTGTCAGTAAGGAAATGACTCACTTGAAATGCAGTAATGTTCAAAGTACCAAGAAAACACTCCAAGAGAACAAATAAATGGGGCAAAATTAAAAGAATGAATTGCAAATTCGTCAACTGATTTTTTTCAACTACTTCTTTTCCTGGAGGATACCAGGAAGTACATATGAAATGCAGCTCTTTCACAAATGCCAGAGTGTATCAATCACGAAACTTTCTAAACATTTAAACGCGTGTTCACCCAATGAACTCTAGGCACACGGTAATAACTAAACGGTTGAGGCAATGACAGATCCCAAATCCGCTCCAAGTAGGTTTCACGCAACCGGTCTTACAAACAACAGGAAAGCTAAATTCCTGGGCTGACATCCACTCATAACCAAAGGGCCCAAATGCATGCAATCAATCCATGTGTGGAGTTGGGGGAGAGCCCTGGGGAGATGCAGTGGAGAGGTCTGGTTTGCACCGGGAGCGTTGGGGAAATGGCTTTAAGGTGCGTTAGACTACAGCCCGGTGAAGGTGCAGGGTCGTGGCGCTGCGGGGATCCAGGTGAGGCCGGGATGATGTGACGGGAGGGAGGCGCGCCGAGGCCACCGCCTACCGACCCCGGGCCCGCGGGAGGCCGCGCGCCTCCACCCCTCGCTCGGCCTGCCCGGACCTACCGTGGAACTCGAAATGGCCGATGCTCTGGCCCTGGGCGTCGCGGGCCGCGGCGCTGCTGAAGCTGCCCCGCAGAGTCTTGCCCTGGACGTCCTGCGGCCACCAGCAGCTGCACGTGAGGGCTACCGCCAGCAGCCGCAGGCCGCCCATGCCCGCCGCACGCCCCGTCCGCTCACTCGCCCGGCAACCGCCTGCGGCCTGCAGCCCACGTCGGCAGCGGAGGGAGGGGCGGGGCCGAGGGGGCGTGGAGTCGGAGACTGACGGCCAATGAGGCGCGGGATTGCCGCCATGAGCCGGGGACAGTAGCCAATCATAGGCTGCGGTGGGCGGGACGTGCAGCTCTGCGGTCCCGGCGCTCCCCAGCCACGCTGCTTGTTCCCGCCTGTTTTAAATGGAGCCCTCCAGGGATGCTGTTTACGGAGACTGGAAACAATCGCCCTAGCAGCCGCTGCGTGTTACTCCATTGCGCACGCGCGCACCTGCCACTGACGTCTGAGGCTTTCCTGGAAAGAACTGAGAGATACGTGGCCAAACTGTATCGCTGGCAGGAGGACGGCCTCAAAGTTGGAACACGCTCTTCGCTTTTTCTCTCCCGCGCCTATGCGCGCGTTAATGTTGCGAGGATGCGTCATGTGTCTAAACTGAAAAGCCTGTCTTCTCTTGGCACTGAACCGATTGTTCCTTCCTTGAATAGGGTTCCCAGTCTGGTTGAATTAACTCATTATCCAGCTGGCTAGACAGCTGAGAATGACAACGACCACCTTCATTCAGGAGTAGTCACAACATCTATTGGTCTTTCTTCTGGTGATGGTGTGAAGCGCCAGCCGCGACACTATCTAGCCATCACTTTGACCTATGGCAACTGACCTCACCCAAGTGTTGATTCTACTTAGCTACAGTCCGCCTCTGACTTCTGAGTTACAGAACACTGTAGAAAACACCATTTCCTAATGTCACATTCCTTCATCCCGTTAGTACACAACCCACGCTCTTTAGAATATGGGTTCAAATATTTCAAATGCCAGTCTCTCAACTAATGCCCATCCTTAGGACTATCAATTCTATACCCACCCCAATCCCCCATGTCGATGACATTTGCAAATCCTGCTGACTGGAGTACTTCCTACCGTTCCTCTCCTTTGCTTCGATCTCCTTTTTCTTCTAGATACTACTTTCCCAACACTCTCGAAGAAGCTCTTCTGACCCCCTCAGACTGTGTCAGATTTCAGTGTAACCTCACTCCTTACCAGGTCAATTACCACAGAATACTGTAAATGACCTCCAGTTCATCTGAATTTCTCACTCTATTGTAAGGTGCACATGGTCAGAGTCTGTGAACATCTTGATAAAAGCAAGAACAGGAACTCAAAATTGTGCCATGAATAAGTGTGTGCAAATTATCTTCATCCAACAAGACATTTTTTTTATAACACAAAAGCACATGCTCACCACAGACCTCATCATTTAAATAAAGAAACCCCATCAACAACAGTTCCAGCGCTCCTGGATTCCCAGAATAAGGGTATAAGTATTTTGAGACTTTTAAATTTTATCCTAGTTCTTTTTAAATATAAGAGAAATTCATTCATGTAGAGAAATTTTAATCCAGTCTCATGACTACTGTTGAAAGGGGTCATTATCTAAAGACATTCTAGATCTATGAGATCTGGCTGGAATGCAGACACACTCTGACTGATTACAGTATCATTTGGCTGAAATACTAACACCTTAGTGCACACCTTTAATCCCTAACAATGTAGGTTAGTTCATAGAAGGGAACTGCCATGTTTGAAAGTGATGTCTAATTGATGGGCAGACAAAGTGATGAATCAGAGAAAGATTTGACAGAATGAGTCAGAGATAGGATATGTCAAACAAATTGGAGAACAGCACAAGAAAGGGATGGTACTGGGGAGGGAGGGTGGAAGGGGGTGAGAGAGAGAGAGAGCATGCCTGAGAGAGAGAGAGAGCGTGCGAGAGAGAATGGCAATTTTACTAGGACAATTTTTACAGAGACAGGTTGCAGAGAGAACAAGGTAGACACGGGTGAAGAGAGACTGAGCCAGGGAATGAGAAGGAAGCAGAGGATTAGAACAGATTGCCAAAGTTAGTATGAGGTCAGTTAGAAGCCAAGAGAAACTGGATTGAATCAGTCACCTTGAAAGATTAGATTGTACAAAGTCCTAGGCCAAGGGATAGTTAGAACAGAGAAAGACATGAGCTGTTCTCAACTCAAGCCACATAGTCACACAGCTTGGGCCTGGCTCTCATTCCATTCCTTCACCTGAGGAAATAAAACTGACATTTCCGCATGCAGCTTAGAACAACGTTCATCGTCAAAAGTATAGGGAGCAACATTTTAAGTTTGTGACTTCTTAATTTCCTTGCTGATACCCAATACTGAAATGTAGTCTTTGTTAATATCTTCCAGCGGATATTTTCAGGTAAGCCCCTGCGAATATATGTGCTGCTAAACTAAATTTGCCTGGAGTCTGTCTCTAGCATTTTAAGTTACTACATCAGAACTGCAACCTAACGTAGTTATCTTAGTTGATCTTTAGCCAGTTGACATGTTCCCAACTGACCAACTATGTCTGTATATGGGAGAGATATTGTATCAGGGTTCCCTTTGAGAAGGAACAATTAGATCCATAACCTGTTAAGTCCTAAACATTACTTGCAAGATTCATATTCTTGTGTACGGGAATCTTGTTTACATGTATGTTTATGTACTGTATGGGTACAGTGCTCATGGAAGCCATAAAAAGGCTTCCAATACCCTGGAACTGGAGATACACAAGGTTGTGAGCCACCATATGGGTGCTAGGAATCCAACCTGGGTCCTCTGGAAGAGAGGCTAGTGCTCTTAACCACTGGGCCATACCTCCCTCCAGCCTTTGTTTATACATACTGACTGCCTGGGTTGCTTGGTGGTGTTCTCTAAACCTTTCTTTCAGAGCATTGTTTGGTTTTTCATTGCTCGCTAAAGTTAAATCCTACTAAGTTTGTCTAAAATTTTAATAGTATTAATGATATACCAAGAACAGGGTGACATTGTCCCTGAAGGAAAAGCAGAACATGTACTTTGATTACTATAGGCACTGTGTGTGTGTGTGTGTGTGTGTGTTTGAGACAGGGTTTCTCTGTGTAATCTGGCTGTCCTGAAACTCACTCCGTAGGCCAGGCTGGCCTTGAACTCAGAGATCTACCTGCTTCTGCCTCCCAAGTGCTGGGACTAAAGGTATGTACCACCACCTTCCGGCTTCATGTCTTTCTTCTTGATCAGTGATGTTGTTCTCTTTTACTGAAGACAGGCTTTTTTTTTTGTTTTTGATGCTTTGGTACATAAAAAAGAATATGACTGCCAATCATTCCCAATTGGTAGAGCCCCAGAATTAAAAAAGAGCAAGCATACTATACTAGAACAATTGTAATATAAAGAGCAGTGAGAGCAATCACATGATAAACCCACTTGTTGATGAATGTGTGATAGATCTGGTCCCGGAGAAATGAATGGCCTTACCTCTGTGGAGTAATTACATCCTTGCCCTATATGTTGATGAATGCTAAGAACGATTAAAACAATGGTTCTGCATGGTTAGGTTGCTGTTTGAATTGAGTCAAGGAACGACTCCAATAGGATGGCAATCAAACTGAGAACTGGAGGAGGTAAACACTAGTCAGACATCCGAGGAAGGGGCAGGTAGGCCAGGGAAGAACTCCTAGTAATATAAGTAAGAGCAAGAAGGACCGGATGGGGGCAGAGTGAGCAAACAAGAGAAGAGAGTAGGACCTAACAGGGAAATCAAAAACACACTTATGATTGCAAGTAGCCTTCGCCTTCTGAAATAATTATCACAACAGCGAAACAGAATTTTGCAATGCAACTTCCCATTTCCTTACTGCATACATTCCGGAGGATTCTCAGCTGGGGCTTAGTCTATGAACATGAACTTTAACTAAGTTCAAAAACGAAGACATCCATTCATAACTCCGAATTTCTAGGCACCTATAGTAGTAATCCATGTTGGTGACACTTGCTTAGAAAATGTCCTGGACCCTAGTTACCTAGTTACCAGTGACCCTAATTAATACTAGCAGCAGGCAGAGAAATAGAGCCTGCGCTTGCGCAGTGCCATTGCTGGCCCCGCCTCTCCTGCTGTGGTTTGGGAGAACACGGAAGTCTCCGAGACTTCCTTTGAACGTGTCGGGGGGCGTGTCGTGTCGTAAAGTGTCGTGAATGAACTAACCTCGGTTCTTCAGACGCCGCGCTTTACGGCGCTGGCCCTGCTAAGCTGAAGATGTCGTCTGAGCGCTCTGGTCCTCCCGGCAGCTTCGCGAAGCGGGTCCTGGTGACCGGAGGTGCCGGTTTCATGTAGGTAACGGTGCTAGTGGCTGAGACGTTTCTCCCCACGAACCCTAACCTCTCCTCGAGGCTCTCCTTGTCTTGGCACTTTGGGTCCATGGCTTTGAGGATCCGATCTGGGGGAAGTCTAATGCACAGTCCGGGTGTCCGCCCAGTTTCCCTCACTTTCTGGCCAGCAAAGTCGAGGTCACTTCGAATTTGCGACTTCTTTAACATCTCCCCCACAAAAAGGGGAACTCAGGAGTGCTGTGGTGCTGTCCCCCTCCTACCTGCCCGGAGGTGTTTACCACCTGTCACTTTTTTGAGCAGCACACGTCAGTTTCTTTCCATTTTCTTCCTGCACTCTGACAAAGCTCCCACCAGCAGATACAGACCTTTCCAAAAGCTCTTCGATGAGAATCGTGATGGGACTCTTTGTCTTGTCTTTCCTTTTCTAGAAACCGTTTACAAATCCTTTGTCATTCCCAACTTGTTCGAGGCTCATACCCACCTACTGTGAATCCTTGATATTTGTATCAAAGGTTATCATTGATTCGACCTCTCACCACTGTCCCCTGACTGCTTTAGGCCTGATACTGCCCTCTTTTCCTTAGAACACTGCTCCTATACCTTGCCTGATTGGTCTCACACGTTTTCTTTACACTTTTTAAAGTGAGTTCCTAGACAGAAGTCGTTGTTTTTAAGGAAGTGAGATGCCTGCTGCGTAGAATTTTACAGTCATGGTTTCTGTGAGGCTTGTAATAAAAGTCCAGAATCTTTACCAGATCTAGAAGACTCATGTGCTTAAGCCCTGCTTTCCAACCTAATCTCTTGCTTTTCTATACACACCCACAACCCTCTCGGGCTTCTTGGAGCACAGTAGGTTAGTGCCACTTCCTGACCTGGGACATTTGCACTTCTTTCTAGCATAGGCTAGCATAGTTGACCCACATATCACCTTCAGAGTGCTTACGGGACCACCCTAGGCCACCGATCCACTCAACGCTACCTGAAATTACATTGAGTCTTTGTGTTTACTTGTTTATGGCCTTGTTCCCTTCTGGAGTATAAACTGTGTGAGGGCAGACTGATGTTCATTAAGCACCCACAGAAAGAAAGGTCTGCATCATATCGTGAAGGTCTGCAGTCATAGTTGAGTGGACGGATGCATGAGTGATACACAGGAATCTCTTCTGCCCTCATAGAACTCAGTGTCTCCTGCATGGGGAGGGGACAGGGATTCTTGGTTACTTTCCGTGAACATGCAGTGGGCCTTTTAAATCCGACAGACACTTTGCTGAGGGAAGGTAGCAGGAAGCCAAGATTCACTTAATTAACAGGCGTGCGGATGTGGGGAAATGCTTGTACTTGCATGGAAGGGCTGGTCTACAAAGAATGTCCTAGAAAAAGAGGGAAAGGGCCCCCAGGTATGAACTTCACCTTCACAGTTAGTCAGTGCTTGCCATTACTCCAGAGCCCAAAATGTGTTTTTTTTAAAAAAAAAAAAAAATATGTGGAGGTTCCTTTTACTGAGGTAGCTCCATTTCAGGGTCCTCTGATCTCCAGGAAGCACTGTCAGTACCAAGCTCAGACTCCACTACTAGTATCCTAGGAAACCTGGGTTTAGTCCAGGGCCCTCCTGAGATTTTAGGCTCTAGTACCAAGAGAGCAGTTGCAGAAGTCACTGTAAGCATAGGCAATGACAGTGAGTATGCTGTAGGACTATCTATCTAACTCCACCACAGTCCTTGCAAAGGGATACTGGCCTTGTGCAGTTGCTCTGACCAGATTTTGCATTTTCCGTGCTCATACAGCATGTGTGGACAGCATCATTTGGTTAAACTGGCTTTTTCTTCATTCTCAGGGCCAGACAGTTTTCTGTGGCACAAGGAAGATATGAGAGTTTGTTTATAGGGTTAAAAAGTGCACGTGTGTGGTGTGGGTTACCTCATTTCTATTGTCATGGAAAAATGTAGTTACCTCTCACTATTTGCCTACCACTCCACAGCTCAGGAGATGTTGAGAATCAAGGGAGATGAATGTTTGTCACTCACGAAGATCTTGTCTTCTTGTAGTGCGTCCCATGTGATTGTCTCCTTAGTAGAAGATTATCCCAACTACATGATCATAAATCTAGACAAGGTAAGTATGAACATGAGCTTTGGGCACTAAAATATGACCTCCATTTACCTCCAAGCCAGGAAGCTGTAAGCAGCAATTCCAGAGAGCTGAAGAGGAGCACCGGGCACGGTGTTCTCATCCTGTTTCCCACGTAGTCATCCAGCCTCTCAGAACATGTACTGTCCTCATGTGTTCATGCTGTGTTTAATCTTAGGTCAAAGCTTTGAAACTTTTATTTTGGGCCTATAAACTCAGTGTTTTTAAGTGCAGTATTTTTAGCCAAAGAAAAGCTTTACCTTTAAAAAATTCTATATATACTATACTATTGTGATTACTATTTTGAGAGGGTATTGACTTGTCAAAACTGTTTGATTTTATAATTGCTACCTCCCAGAAACATCTGTATGTGTATTTCTTTTTAGCAGTAGAATATAATTAAAGCCAGTTGCAATGGCACTTGCAATCTGAGCCCTAGGGAGGTAGAGGCAGGAGGATCAGAACTTTAGGGTCATCCTTGGACTGTATAGCAAGTTCAGGGCCAGCCTAGGAATACATGAGATCCTGTCTACAAACAAATAAACAAAAAAACAGAAACAGTAAAATTAATTTAGTCTTGACAGTCTTATAGTCATGGTTGAAATCTCCCTAAAGAATATGATTCTTTAGTTTAAACAAAAGATGCAGATGGTTTTCTTATTTTTATAAAATACAATGGTAAAAATGTACAGGTAAAGAATACCCATTAACTTTCAGCGTTTTTTCCCTGTCTCAATGTTATAAAGAGGTGAACAGAATTCTTGTTTATATCATGTATTTATTTGGGGATGGGGCATCCATGAACTCTAGCTTGCATGTAGGGAAACCATAGGACCATTTATGGGTTAGTTCTTTCCTTCCCTATGTGACTTTTAGGTTCCAGCTTGGTGACAATACCTTTATTCCCACTGAGTCATCTGGCTCGCTCTAAAGGTATAGCTTAGGCTGCCCTCAAACTTCTGATTCTTGCATATCTGCCTCTTTAATAAATCCTAATGTGCAAGACCACAACCTACAGAGGTAGGTCTACACAGGGAATTCCAGGACAGCTAACAGTACATATTGAAATTCTGTCTCAAAATATATAAATAAAAACTAATAAATTATGTGTAGGTGTGTGCTTTGCATGTGGGTTACGAGTGCAGTTGCCCTCCAAGGCCAGAGGTCTTGGGTCTGGAGCTGCAGTTAAAAGTGGTTGTGAGCCACTGGTGTAGGTGGTAGGACTCAAACTCAGGTCATCTTGAATAGCAGCTGGTGCTTGTAACCTCCGAGTCGTCTCTGCAGTCTCAACCAGTTCTTTTAAAATGCTCTCACTATTTGCCATGGTCTCTTTTAAAATGCACTCACTATTTGCCATGGTCTCTTTTAAAATGCACTCACTATTTACCATAGTAGCTGAAGATGTATAAAGCAGGCGTTTTTATCTTTGACTGCTTATTCCTTTTCTCTTAAGAACTAAACTTCCCTAGCTACCAGCTGCTAAGGGGGAGCTTAAGCTGGAACTTTTTAAATTTATCTATTTATCCACTTAACACCCCAATATCAGCCCCCCTCCTCCCAGTACCCTCTTGTTACAGGTTCTTTTTTCCATTCATCCCATTCTCCCTCCCCTTCTTCTCTGAGAAGGGGGTGTCCCCTCCCACCCTCCCCCCCCCCCCCTGTCTGTCATTGTAGGAGTAAGCATATCCTCTCACTGAGGGCAGACAAGGCAACGTTATTGGGGAGTAGGGTCCATGGGCAGGCAATAAATTTAGAGACAGCTACCCCCCCCCACCTCCAGTTGTTGGGGTACCTGCATGAAGACCAGGCTGCATATCTGCTACATATGTATGGTGGACCTGGGTCCAGCCTATGCTTGCTCTTTGGTTGGTGGTTCAGTCTCTGGGAGCTCTCAAGGGTTGAGGTTAGCTGACTCTGTTGGTCTTCCTGTGGAGTCCCTGTCGTTGAGTTCCTCATCCTTCCCCCGACTCTTCTACAAGATTCCCCGAGTTCCCGGCTGTGGGCCTCTGCATCTGTTTCTGTCTCCTGTTAGGTGGAGCCTCTCAGAGGACAGTTAGAGCAGGAACATTTTTAAAGAGAAACCTTAACAGTGTTTCTCTTGGAAGTTTGCTCTTCTGAAAAGTAACACTGACCCACTTCTGCTTTTACTTTTAGGATGTCAGAAACTTTGAAGGTGTAAAACCCGCAGGAAACCTCTTAGGAAGACTTGTTCTTGTATCATAGTGTTGAAGATTTATGACCTTTAAACTAAACTGACACGTTGTAGAAAGAGCTTTCTTGATTTGTCCTGTTTCCTCACCCGTATTCTCTCTCTTTAAGCTGGATTACTGTGCAAGCTTGAAGAATCTGGAACCGGTCTCTAACAAGCAAAACTACAAGTTCATACAGGTCTGGAAGCTTTGTTACAGTTACTGGACAGTGCCTCTTAGTCATGCAGACATTGTAACCTTTCTGTGTTACAAACTTGTTAAAGGTCAGGCAACTTCCAGAAGTAGTTCCTGATGTAGAGTTCTGCCTTTAGAGGGAACCATCTGGAGTTTGGGGACCTCAGCAGACCTCAGGGGGTGACGTACACACGCAGATGAGCGAGGGTGCTGTAGGGTTAGTTAGTGGTGATGCACACGTCCCAGAGTCACTCCAGAGTTTGACACTGTTTTAAATTCTATTTTAGTATTGCTCTATAAAGGTTTATTTTTCTTGATGCTAAAATATTTCCTAGCAGTTTTAGCTTTACAAATATGTGATACAAGTCAGCACAATATTTAGCAGAAGTTGATACTCAACAAAAATATTACTTGAAACATATTTTCAGAAATATTTTGAATTAAATACATATGTTCTAAGATGCCAAGGACTCCATTGTTTTTACACTTGCCTGGCTGCTTGCCTGACTTGGAGACATTTCTCTGTTGAGAACTGGAGGGGGTGCTAAAGTAAAACTGGTTATTATGAAGGAGTGCTCAGGAAACCTCACCTTTCCATGTTTGCCTTTGCTGCAGGGTGACATTTGCGACTCTCACTTTGTGAAGCTGCTGTTTGCGGCAGAGAAGATAGATCTAGTACTCCATTTTGCCGCACAGACACATGTAGGTAAGCACTGTCTTATGCTGGAGTTGCCACTGGCATTTTTCTTCCCTAGTGAGTGAATCCCAAGTCCATTAATAGGTTGACTAAGCAGGAACTTCAGAGTCTTTAAAAGGGAATACACCTGTGGGGCCAGAAACCACAGCCCCACGTTGTACACACCGACAGAGAGAATCGGGCTTTGTTTTCATTTGCTTGTTTTATTAAGTGGGTTCTGGGAATCAAACTTAGCTTCTCACGCTTGAGTTGACTGGCACTCATGTCGTTGATTGAGCCACCTCCTTGCCCTGGTAACTGGTATTTCTTATAGGTCATGCTTTATTCATGTGTGTAGAAGTGGAACAGTAAAAGTGGTTTTAAAAACTTTGAGTTGAATCAAATTCAGACTAATGGTTAATCTGAAAGGAAGAGTGAGCTGAGCCTTTAGTTACTGTTTTATATCAGTCCTCTTGGGTGGCAGGCACCTCAAAGAACAGTATCTGGTCCACTGTGTGCATTCGAGATGCTGTTTGAATAATTCAGCTAGTCTTTCCTCTGGGAAATATGACATAGATTTGGAGGGTTTTGGTTAGATAAGTAACGTACTGTGGCCACTGGTGTTGCCCTCACCCAAGCAGAGGTAACAGTGCTGCGGAACCAGCTGGCAGGGACTGACTCCTGCATCCTCCACACTCAGACCTGTGCTTTCCTCTGCTCTTCTCTACGGATTTGCTGTCTAATACTTAGCCCAAAATATTACAAATACTTAGTTGTGTTGTTGTGGTATCAGCATTCACTCCTATGGTTAGCCACTGGAAGCGGCTTCTGGTTGCCTCTTTGTGTCCTCTTTGGCAGAACCTTAGTAGCCCTTGACACTGTCCTAATCTCTGGTGAAGCAGGATGTTCTGTGCTTTTCTTCATAGTTTCCCAGCATGCTCTACCATTTCCATGTCCTAACATGGCTTTTTATAGGCACAAATTTTTCTCAACCTACTTTAATAAGGGTTCAACCTCTCCTCTAGCCCACCACCCAACAGAGGTGGTTATTAGGTTATTAGGACATGGTTATTAAGTTCTTAGGACACAGGGGGAAGAAGACCTGTTTAGAAGTAATTCTTTGGGGGCCAGCCAGTTTTCATTGTCAGGATATCAGCAGTTCAGTCCAATAACAAACCAAATCTGAGTCAGCAGTCCAGTCCACTTGGTAGTCACCATCCACGAACCAGCAAGGGCAGTTCAATCCAGAAGAAACTTCGAGGCTCACCAGCTGGCCCAAGTCCACTAAAGAAATTGCCAGAAGCTGCAGGAACCTCACGAGAAGTTCTTTGGTACGTTTCTCTCTGTGACATCACCACAAGTGAAGCTCAAGTACAGCAGTGTAAGGCGGACTGACATGTGTGCCGTCAGCGAAGACGAGCGAGGCAGAGCGAAGTGAACCAAGGCTCGAGCTCCCACTGTCTGTGGGGTCATAGTTATATTCCTTCTAAACATCACACGTCCTTTCACGTGTCTGCTGTAGCAAAACATCCTTTCACCTGTGTCTGCTTCAGCAAACCATCTTTCATGTGTCTGTTTTAGCAAATTGTCCTTTCACCTGTGTGCCCCAGCAAAAAAATATTTTGACATAATTGACTTTCCAAAGAAACTAGAAATTTCCACTTCAGCTTTTCTTCTGTGTGTGTCCCCTAGCATGAGTTTTGGATCCAAATTTGATTCATGTAAGGGCACATGTCTGGATTACGGGGTTCGTTTTGACTGAATCACCTCTGGAAAACTTGTCTCCAAACACAGTCACGTCCTAATGTGCTATGGGAGTAGGCACCAGCATAAATTTTAGGGGGACAAGTTTAGTTCATAGGTTTGGATTAAGGGATAAATGTAATCAGTTTGGCTACATATCACCAGATTGCCTTCCTCTGAGTTTGAATACATTGTTGTAGACCAGTGGTTCTGTGTGTCTCGGCACCTTTGAGAAGAGACTGACTCTTTCATAGGGGGTCACACATCAGATGTTGTGCATATCAGATACTTGCATTACGATTCATAACAGTAGCAAAATTACAGTTATGAAGTAGCAATGCAAATAATTTTATGGTTGGGGTCACCACAACCTGAGAAACTATTTTAAAGGGTCCCAGTATTAAGAAGGTTGAGAACCATTCCTGCAGCCCCATATGCAGAAGTGTGTTCATCCACCTGGCTTAGCCTCACCTACAAAACTTCTTTTCATGTTTTTAAAGTACTATTTTATTTTGTGTATGTTCCTAGGTGTATGCATGTGCACTGCATGCATGCGGGAGTCTGTGGCAGTCAGAACAGGCCTTAGATCCCCTAGAATGGGTTACACATGGTCATTAGCCACCCTGTGGGTGCTGGGAATTGAACCTGGGTCCTCCGCAAGAACTTAACCACTGAGCCTCTCTTCAGATACGTATTTTTTGTTAGTCTGATAAATAAGAGTTTTAAACTTGAGTTTTCTTTATTATAAGTAAAGTTGAGCATGATTAGCTGAAGGACCATTTATTTGTTTAAACTGTTTGTGTCTTGTACACATGTTACTGTAGGGCTATTCTTACTTGTTTTGGTAAATTATTTGTAGATTGTTGGTATGGTCTGTTTATCCTCAGTAAGTTCAGGTAGTTTTCCCACCTTGTATATTTTTTAATTTTGTTTCTAGTTTAGGCTGTTTTGGTTTGTTCTCAGGCTCTTCCCCATCCCTGTCCTGGCTGCACTGGGTCCAGCATCACATGCTCGTGGGTCCTCTTCCACCACCCAGTTATGTCCTGCTGTGCCCACATGCCTGTCTTACCAGCCCCACTGTGGACTGTGTGAATGCGGGTGGTCACGGGCCCAGTGTATGGTGTGTTCTGACAGAGTGTAAGGAAAGGAGCTGGTTACTGAGATGCATAGTCTTGGTGGTTGCTGTCGTGATTGGTAGATTAGGTCAGGTAATCATTTCTCCTCGTGTCTCTCCCTATGATGCGTCTGACTTTAATCATAGGTGGCCCAATTATGGATAGGTATAAGAGAGTACAAAGGCAACTGACCCTGAAAGTTGACTAGGAGGACGGCGTTTGCCTTCCTGCACATGCACCCCAATCCATGCTGGATTGGCCGGTCTGTTTTATATCCAGATATATCAGGAATGTGTTTGAGTAGAAACTATCTGATTGTGGTTATTTTCAGGGGTGGAGAAACTTGTACTGTTGTTCAGAGAGGGCTGTACATACTGTCAGAAGCAGGCTAGCCCAGTGGAAGAGGGGTCTGGTGGGTTTCAGGTTGCCAGATGCCAAGTGCAGTATTCAAACAAGAGTGGGTACACGGTCACAGTAAGTAAGGCACCAGCTTTGTACCGACCTTTCTTGTGCTGTTTCTAACCCGCTGCAGCTGTGGTGAGCAGCAGGCAGTGAGCCATCCGAAACCGGGTCGGTTGGTTGGCATTTGGTTTTTCCAATGAGCAGAGTTATTGTAGCTTTTCTCTCTCGTCTCTTTTAGACCTTTCATTTGTCCGTGCCTTTGAGTTTACGTACGTCAATGTTTACGGTACTCATGTTTTGGTCAATGCTGCTTATGAAGCCAGAGTGGAGAAGTTTATTTACGTCAGCACAGATGAAGTCTATGGAGGCAGTCTCGATCAGGTAAATTCAGAAAGTATATTCTGCTTACTAGGTACCAGTATAGATGCCTGTCTGACTAAAGGTCACTGGGCTTTTCCTGTGCTTTAATTACGTGCATTGTGTTGCCCTCCAAAGTGTTGCTTTGTCCTTTGTTCTTCTCAAGTGAGGAGTGTCACCTGAGGAACGATTAGCACCATGCAAACTTACATGGTCTGACTGGTCTGTGACACAGCTGCAGACCTTATACAGACCTCACTACTGTCCCAGTCTTAAAACTTGATGATGTCATCTCCTGGGCGGTGGCCTGCCCCTGCTCACCTTCTCTGGGCAGGGAGCACGTTAGAATGTCAGAGATGAGTAAGAAGTTGCTGAAGCTGGATGTTCTTCCTTTGTTGTTGTTTTGGAGACAGACTCTCACTGTGTAGCCCAGGCTTGCCTGGAATCCACTGTGTTGTTCAGTCTGCTCTTAACCTCATGATTTTCTGCCTGTCTCCTGAATGCTGATATTATAGGGATGTACTTCCATGCCTGGTTCTGAGCATATGAAATCATTCCTAATTATTGTACTTTTTAGACCGAGATAGCACCACTAGTTAGTCCACAGTGTCCTTTCCTTCAGTTCTTTCTTCTAAACATATGATCTGTTGGGAGGCCGGAAACAGGCTCGGTGTCTAACTCATCACTGAGTCCTTGGTCAGTGTATGTGATGCCCTAGGTTTGATCCTAAGCCTGGTAAGAAAACAAAAGCCTCAAAAAACAAAAAAATCTATGTGTAGGTAACAGTTACTGTATGCTTACGTTTAAATGTTATAATGGTTAAGATAATATCTATAGTTAACACCTTAGTGTAGTCATGTGAACTTGTACAGACTGAAAGGATTAATGGCAGTCAAAAATCCAGTTAGGTAGAAAAGAGTATGGTTCCTCATATTTCTGAAGTTTTAATCTTCAAATCACTACCATGATTGGTGTATTAGCACCCAACTGTTACCCAGTAAAACTGCAGATTGCCTTATATAAGTATATTTTTGTATAATTAAAACATATATTGGTGTATGTCACTTTAAAAGGGGCTCCCAAACACTTCTTTTTATGTATATGAGTACTGGAAGATCTTCAGATTCATTATTTGATAGCAGTGTCAGGTACTTAGAGAAGGTCCTAATGTTCCAGTCCCAAGTATACACAGCCGTCCTTCTATTCAGGAAAATTATTTATTGGTTGCACAAATAAAGGGATGATAGAGAAGCTTTCTTCCTCTTATCATTTTGCCTGCTACCAGCACAATATAGCTCAGCTGTATTGTAAAGGCTATTCTGACGATCTTTTTTATGACTAAATAATTCCATGATTTTGATTGGATGACCCTTTCAATAGAGAGCTTCAGCCTGTTGCAGCAGTAGCTGTCAATAGCTACCAGAAGATTGACAGTGACTGTGGCTTATTCTCTCAAGAACTGTGTGAAGACGTTTTAGCCAGATCTATAATGTGAGTTTAGGAGGCTGAAGCAGGAGGATCCCAAGTTAAAAGCTAGCCTGTGCTATTTAGTAACAGTCTGTCTCCAAAATGATAAATAAAAGACTGCAACGGTGGCTCACTGATTAAGAGCACTTTCTGCTCCTACAGAAGGCCCTGGCTTGGTTCCTGATAACCATGTGGTTGCTTACAATCAATGTGACTCCAGTTCAAGGAGAGCAGATGCCCTTGTGTGGTTTGTGTGGGTCCCTGCGTATTTGTGACGCTCATAAACTCATGCATACACACATATATTAGTAATAAGTAGTTATTTTTAAATGGTTGACAATATAAGTTTGATTTAAAATGGCCTCCAACCAGCTCAGTAACTTTGTTTTCCATTTCTTCTCCCACACTCTAGTCTTTTAGGACCTCTGCACTTGTTCTCTAATTAGGATTCAAGGTATCCCCGTGTTGGTTTAGGTTTTGTTTGGTTTTTGAGACAGAGTTTCAACTCTGGGCTTCATTCCTCCACCACCTCCCAAGTGCTGGGATTATGGATATGTCCACCAGAGCAAGAAACGGTTTCTTAGGCGCAGTGATTGACATTTCACACTGGTAGTGTGGTTGGTTTTCCGTTTTGTTTTGCTAGTGTGTATGTGTAGTACTGTGTATACATTGTGTATGTGTTTGGGTCCCACCCAGGTCCTCTTAAATGTGACCCTGACTACTGTTGAGCCACACACTTCAACCTTGTAATATGTTTTCCACTTAGAGAGTATGTGTTGGGGGCCATCGGCCACAGTCGACTGGGTTCACCTGAAAGAGAAGCTGGGAAGGGACAGGAGGGCGGGAAGAAATGAAGCCAGGACAAAGGTTTCTGATCGAGGCTCAATGCTTTAATGTTCAGCTTTCAATTTAAAGGGGATAACCCACCCCCACCCCCAGAGTTCCTTCTTGCTGCAGCGGGCTGGGGGTGAGGGTGAGCGGAAACCATCCTGCTGGAGGTGAAAGGAATCCACCTCCGATGTGAGACACCTCTGATGTCTCAAAGCAAGCTCAAAGCAAGCTCAGCAGGCAGTCTATTCTTCTCAGCTCGTGTACCAGGCTACATACAGGCAGCGAGAAAGGCGCCAAGGCCAAAGCAAGCACTGCCTCTGCCAAGGGCAGGAAATGCCCAGGCCATACCTCCAGAGTCCTATTGTTTGGTCTATTGTGGTAAACAAGGTCTCATCTCTTAAGCCTGCTCAAGGCTGGGGGAAGGGCACAAGTATGTATGATTCAAATGTATCTTTTTAAAACTAGGAGTTTGATGAATCATCACCCAAACAACCTACAAACCCTTATGCTTCGTCTAAAGCAGCTGCGGAATGTTTTGTGCAGTCGTACTGGGAACGATACAAGGTAAAAGCTGATTTCTGAAACTTTGTTTTGTTTTGTTTTTCACGACAGGGTCTCACTGTGTATTCCTGGCTGCCCCTGGGATTTGTTTATAGACCAGGCTGGCCTCGAACTCAGAGAGCCATGTGCTTGCTTTTGCCTCTTGAGTGCTGGGATTAAAGGTGCTGTCTATCTATTTGTCTGTCTGTCTGTCTACCTATCTTTCTACCTACCATCCATCTATCTACCTCCCTCCCTCCCTATCTGTCATTTATCCTGTGAGTACAGGTGTGTATATGTGTTCTGTAGTGTGAATGTGGCAACCAGAGGCCAGTGTATGGAAGCCAGTTCTTCCCTTGCATCCTATGCTTAGCTCATCGGGCTTGGCAGCAAGTGCTTTGACCATCTCACCAGGCCTGATTTCTGAAACCCTTAAACTTAACTGGATGTAAGTTTTAAAATTCTAACTTTGTCAAATTCTGTGCTTTGGCACAGAAGACCTGGCTTGAATGTGGGTAGTAAGGGCTCTAAGTATCGAACTCTCACATGGCCTGGACAAGGTATTGTTCAGTTCCTTAGGAAGGCACTAACCTGGAACATACTTCATCCTGCTTTAGTGACAGAACATTACAGGTCTAGTGAGAAGCTCCATGGAAATCCTCCAAGGCAGAGGTGAAGACTCCTTTCCTGGCAGTGGCTTTTTCTGTATGACTCAGAGGTCTTGCCGCTGTACGGCGTGGACTGTAGACTTAGGTCTGGTAACTCTGATAGTGCCATACTGCAGTTGTAGCAAAACAAGTATTAGCAGCCCCCTGCGGTGCCACCAGCCATTGTCAGGTACTAGGGGCTGAGTCAGAAAGACAAGTAAGAGGTTCTTCTTGTTTCCTTGCTCTTTGTAGTGGGCCTTTTTCCTTGTAAGAGTTGATTCAGTGAAGAGAGCCAACCTGGTGTCTACCAGCTAACTAACTGTCGACGGCTGGAGGCCATCTTGGGAATGAACATGTGGAAGGAAGGCCTCGGTGTGTTACCTGCCTCTCTGTGCCCCATTTCTACCCATCTTCCTCTGGTCTCCACAGGAGGAGGAACCTTTTCTTCCTGTTAGACCCTCTGCCTGTATCTGAGCCCCATGCTCTCCTTTTTTTTTTTTTTAATGATCTTATTATGTGGCCTTGGCTGGCCTGAAATTTAGTGTGTAGAAGATGCTGGCCTCAAACTCAGAGACCCATCAGTCTCTGCCTCCTGAATTCTAGTATTAAAAGCATGCACCACTAGGCCTAACTTTTAAAAAACAAAGACATACATAGCTCAGGCTAGCCATGAACTAGGAATCCTCCTGCCTTAGCTCACGAGTGTCAGGAATACAGGTGTGAGCCATCTTTAGGAGACTTCTTTTTTGAAGAGTAGAGGTGGCAGTGGAGGTTGTCACAGAAGCTTCTATGTCCCTCTTTCTCAACTGTAGGTCTGCAGTCATCGATACAGCAAAAGTAACTTTCTTCACTTTACAGTCAGCAGGAGCATAAGTCATTTTTTTCTTTCTTTTGTCTGGGGTAGGAGTGTCTGGGAGGACTGGGAAGTTACTGGGATTCATGATGTGAAATTCCTAAATAATTTGGACAATAATTAACAATAATAATTTTACAAATAAAAATATTATCTAAAATAGCATTATTACAAATAAACTTTTTATATACTGTATCATACACACACACATACCTACCTACCTCAGACAGGCCCTTCAGTGTGTGCTGATAATGTGTCATTTAGGCACCAGTGTTTTGAAACTTTGTATATTTTAAGATAATTCTGATCGCCAGATCCTTTACACTGATGTTGAATATTTACTCTTAAGTTCCCAGTTGTCATCACCAGAAGCAGCAATGTCTACGGACCACATCAGTATCCAGAAAAGGTAAACTTTATTTCTAAATTCTTAGTGGTTTTTACTGGTTGTACCATTACTGAAAATAATGTTGGAGTAGTTATTTCTCTGAAGTAGTTTGTGTTGTAACTGCATAATTGCATGCTCTGTGTAGGTTGCATGCACATCTCTTCAGACTGTGAGCCTGAAGACAGCATGAGCTTGGAACACTGCAGCTGCCATGCCTTTAGGTCTTTTAGCCATTGTCTTGAAAGTGGGGGTGTAATGAAAACAGGGTTTTAGGGGTCCAGTGTGAGGATGTATACGGACATGGTTTGTCTTCTTGGGATTCTGAAGCACCGTGCAGCCCAAGACTGTGCTTGTGTCAGGGCATACAAAAGTTCAGAGCTAACTAGGCAGTGGTGTGGAGAGCTTGGACTTACTGTATGGGTACTGACATGCAAGAGTGAAGTGAGATATGCCTGCCTTTATGTGAACAGTCACCAGAGCGGCAGTGAGTGCTGGCTCTAACTGTCCGTGAAGGCTCCCTCTGAATTTTATTATAAAGTTTTTATGAAATCACAAACTACCATAGAATTCTTTTACTCAGCAAACGCTGCATTTTTTTTCATGAATTTAGGTTAAAAGAATTGGGATGTATCAATCTTCAAGTTTAAATTCATATTGATGTCATTTTCAAAGTCTGAAATGAAGTGTAAATATTCTTTTAGGTTATTCCAAAATTCATATCTTTGCTGCAGCACGACAGGAAGTGGTACGTTGCTTTTACTTTTGCATTCATGTGCCATCTGCTCTGCTGATAGTGCCAGTAGGAATCCTGGAACCACAGAGGCTCTGGGCTCCATGTTCTGCCAGCCCAGGAATGCTTTCTCCACGTAATGTGGTGTTCTCAGTAACTAAACTACGTCCTCAGAAGCTACTAAGGGAACATTCCAAAGTTAATTGCTGTAGAATTTTGTAGAGTTTCAAAATAAAATTTTGACATCTGTGTATAATTTCATATTTCTAAATGATTAATATAAAGCCAAGATCTTTGCCTTTGCTTACCCATTATTCTTGGGTTCTGGAGCTTGAAGGCAGGCCTTGTGTGTCCTAGCAAGTACTGCTAACAAGCTGCAGCCCCCGCTCCCTCCCCAGCTCTGTCCCAGCCCAGTGATTTCATTTGTAACTTTTGTAGTTGCTTGCCCTGGCCTCGAACATGGAAGCCGCTTGCCTCAGTCCCCAGGTGTCTGGAGTTAGAGTTCTGTACAGCCCTGCCAGCTTAGGTGTTTCTTCAGAGTGAATTTATGGTATAAAATTAACAGATTTCCTAGGGATCCATATTTTCCACTTTTTAAATTAAGACTCCTTCAGAAGTTTGGGTATCATATAAGAAATGGGGAAGAAATTTTAAGGAAATTGCTTTGTTCATTCAGAGATTTCCAGGAACTCTGGGAATTGGCTTCCCAAGAGTCGCACTGGCTGTGGCTTCCTCCTGCTTGGGAGCTTCCTTTCTGCACTCTATAATTCTGCCTTCTTTAATCCACATAGCTGTATTCACGGGTCAGGGCTTCAGAGAAGAAACTTCCTTTATGCTGCTGACGTGGTGGAGGCCTTTCTCACTGTCCTCACAAAGGGCGAGCCAGGCGAGATCTACAACATCGGGAGCAGCTTTGAGATGTCCGTCATCCAGCTCGCAAAGGAGCTAATACAGCTGGTATGCCTGCTCTGAGAGAGAGGGTGTGGGCAAGGCTGTCCCCAAACCCATGGCAGGAATGAGGGATTTAGTTAGTATCTGCATTAGTTATGTTCCTGTGCTGTAGTGACAGCCCCACCACAAGCATCCTAAGGAAGAGGGATCGTGGCTTAGAGTTCTCCAGGGCTAGAGTCCATAATGGGGTGTGTGTGTGTGGGGGGAACGGGGGACATGGCGTGATGGCAAGAATAGGATGCTGGCCAGATACATTTTCACCCCCAAACAGGAAAAGAACAGGAAGTGGAGTGAGGCTATAAAACCTGAAAGCCTGCTCTCAGTGCTATACTTAACTCTACTGGGCAAAGCCTCACCTGCTAAGGGTTCTGTAACCTCTCCAAGCAGCACCAGCAATGGGGGACCAAGGATTCAAGTACACAAGTGAACAGGGGACATTTCTCATGCACGGCCACTGAATCACTAGTATACCATTCACTTAACTAAACCGAACTGATGGGAAAACAATCCATAATTATGTGTACCATGTGCCTTCATGTGAAAGTTCTTGAGGTAAGGAATACTTGTGCCTCCTCTAGCTGTAAAGTGTCCCAAGCTTCAGAAGTGGGAGCCGCTCTTGTCAGAGTCACAGGACAGTGAGGGAGCAGAAACAACTCCGAGCTACAGCACACATGCTTGTCCTGGGCTTCCAGCTGTCTCTTGTACTTACATAGTCCGTGTTCTTTATGAACTGTGGAGTGAGTGCAGGCTAGAAGGATGGAAGAACCTTTCCTGTCCTCCTCATCCCTCCTGCTCTGAGGCACTTGTCTTTCTCGTCAGCTTCTGTCAGCTATTAATACAGTTGTTGCTCTGGGCTCTCGTGTCATAAGATGGCTCAGGAGTCTGCTTCATTTGACAGATCAAAGAGACCAATTCAGACTCAGAAACGGAGAGGTGGGTAGACTACGTGAGTGACAGGTAAGTGGATCCCATGAGTGACAGGTGGGTGGGCTCTGTGAGTGACAGGTGTGTGAACTATGTGAGTGACTGACAGGTGTGTGGACTACATGAATGACAAGTTGGAACATACGGACAAGATGGTGAAGTTGTAGGTTCTTATACAATGGTAAACTATATGAACTCACCAGAAAAATATTTTAACTTGTGAATTTTCTTCCTAATATAAGTGTCATAGAAATTAAGGCCGAGCGGTGGTGGCGCACGCCTTTAATCCCAGCACTTGGGAGGCAGAGGCAGGCGTATTTCTGAGTTCGAGGCCAGCCTGGTCTACAGAGTGAGTTCCAGGACAGCCAGAACTACACAGAGAAACCCTGTCTCGAAAAACCAAAAAAAAAAAAAAAAAGAAAGAAATTAAGGATAGCACTATTATTAACTGTGAGCTTCAGGTTGTAAGGACTGTTTCCCAGTGTGGAGTTTTGTCCCTTGTGAAACCCAGAGATTATCTCCTTAGAAAAGAATTCTAAGCTGTAATTACTATGTAGACAAAGCATCTTGCCCTAGGTTGACACTCAAGAATGGAGTTACTTACATTTGTGTGATTTATTTCTTCACTCATCAAACATTTATTATTTTTCTTCTATATGTCAGGTACTGTACTTACACCCAAATTATGGTTGAAATAAGTTCTAGAAAGGATAGGCTATTGAGTATGTCAGGCATTAGTATTTATGGATTTTATATGTTTATAAAATGTTTGTACAATAAGCATGTCATTAGGGCGATTTTGTTCTAATGTGAATTATGAAGATATGTGAGTGTGCATTCTATGTCTTAGATGTGCACATGTGTATTCACAATAAACACGTGTGAGTGTACATTCTTAGATGTGCACATGTGTATTCACAATAAACACGTGTGAGTGTGCATTCTG
>NW_021604567.1:15547062-15622358 GCF_004785775.1 Grammomys surdaster | reverse complement strand
ACACGTGTGAGTGTGCATTCTGTCTTAGATGTGCACATGTGTATTCACAGTGTCATCTTAAATCTTTGCTTTCTAAGACCTCACAATGACATGAGATATCCAATGAAGTCTGAAAAGATTCACAGTTTAGGATGGAAGCCCAAAGTGCCGTGGGAAGAAGGAATAAAGAAAACAGGTATGTAATAACGTGATCATCTGGGGAGCAGTGCAGACAGACTGGTGGAGGGAAAGGCCACTCGTTTCCAGAACACTAGAGACTGAGCAGGGCGCCATGAGGAACTGTCTGCCCACCCAGCTGCTCTGCCTCCTGTCAGACAGTTGTCTCCTGAGTGTCTTGAGGTCAGTGGGCTCGCCCCTCACTGCTCTTCTGAGTCTTGTGACGTCAGAGGGCTGCTTCTCCGATTCTGGGTGCTCAGCTCTTCGTTCCCTTCCTGATCCCAGATCACCTTCTGTGCAGCTTCTCCCTTGACCTGGAAAATAGTGGTCCATGGTAAGGTCAGTGGGGTCTTAGGTTTGAAGAAAATTTCTGTACATTCAGTATGTACAGGAAAACCTAGTACAGTAAGATTGTGTGTGTGTGTGTGTGTGTGTGTGTGTGTGTGTGTGTTAATACGATTTGGATCCTGACATGTCTTCAATCCCAGCCTTCAAGAGGTGGAGGCAGGAGGATCTCTGAGTTTGAGGCCAGCTTGGTGTATATATAATAAATTTCAGGCTAGCTAGAGTTACATTAGTGAAACCCTGTCTCAGAAGACAGAAAAACAAAACAGAGCAATAAAAAGTCTATTTGGAATTGTATTTGTAGGAAAAGATCTATCCAAATGTACAGAAAAGTCTTGATTCATAACTTTAAATGCAACATACTTGGGTCAGGTACTAACAAAGCAAAGGCAAAGAAACCACCATTGTTAATTAAACTTAGAGTTCTTACTGGAAAAGCTAACGGTACACACTGTAAACTGATGTCACCTAATAATAATGCACACTGTAAACTGACCTCACCTAATAATAATGCACACCATAAAATGACGTCACATGATAGTGCACACTGTAAACTGATGTCACCTAATAGTGCACACTGTAAACTGATGTCACCTAATAGTAGTACACACCATAAACTGATGTCACCTATTTGTAGAGAAAGCTGTCATGTTAGCTGAGCAAGCGTCTCTTTTTTTATACAGTAACTCTAAAGCCAGCATAAATGACTTAGGTTTCTCACTGGAAATTACTAAAATCTGAGTGACTTCCACATTCCCCTTGGGGGTGGGGATGCTGCAGGGCAAAGCACCCACTACTCCTTCCCAGACTTTCTGGGATGAGTCACCTGCTGATGTTCACCTCAGCTTGAAGAAGGGACTTTGCTGACATATCAGGGCCTCAGGAAATGCTGGCTAATTGATGTCTATTTTTAACATTTTCATTGTCTTGATTTTCTTGCCAGTTGAGTGGTACCGAGAGAATTTTCACAACTGGAAGAATGCAGAGAAGGCATTAGAGCCCTTTCCAGTCCAGCCACCATTTCTATAACTGTCAGTTGCAGAGAAGAGGATACCATCCTACCTCAGCCAGTGACGTAAATTAAGTGCCTAAATGGAGTGCCATCTTCTCTCCTGGGCTGAGCGTGATGCCCTCAGCACTGGATCAGACGCAGAGTCTTCAGCAGTGTCAGTATTGGTCCAGAATTCACTGTGGAGACTCCCTTGGGAAACTTCTCCTAGAACTCAGGCAGTGGTCGTGGCAGTAGACGTGGGCAGGACAGGGCCCTGGCTCTGAGAACAAAGGCAGGAAGTGGTACTTTGTGGGTGGCATCCTGAGCAGCTTCAGACTTCTGCTGGCTCCTAGCCTTCCCCAGTACCTGGTGGTCTCAGATTTTCTGTCCTGACTGTATTTTCCTAGGTATGATGATGTGAAAATTGAACAAAATAGAAGACTATCTAGCACTTTTAAATTTTTGATAATTTTGTAAAATTAAGTTAAACAGATTTTAAAGGTAAAATGTAAATTTCTTAAATTTTTTAAATCAGCTGTTGATTTTATATAACCTGTATCAGAAATGTTATCATGTATCTACTATTTACAATGGTTTTATTTATGAAAGTGTCAATATATTTTAATATATTAAATGCAGATTGTGGGTTTTTTAGTGATGTATTTTTATTTTGTTATAATTTTTAAAAAATAATCATGCATTTTTAATCTCTTTGCCCTAAAGACTTCAATGCAATTTTGAAAAGTGACTGAGTTGTTACTAAGTGGATAAAGTAAAGGTTGCTATGTTGTGAATGTAGATTTCATACCCACCAACTTGGTGAGAACCTATCTATCTTAGGGTTTCCATTGCTGCAAAGAGACACCATGACCACAGCAACTCTTGGGAAAACATTTCATTGTGGCTGGCTTACAGTGTCAGAGGTTCAGTCGATTGTCATCATCCTGTGACATGCAGGCAGACATGGCACTACAGGACTCAAGAGTTCTACATCTTGATCCAAAGCCAGCCAGATGGAGACTGTATATCACACTAGGTATAGCTTGAGCGTAGGAGACCTCAAAGACCTCCTCCAAAGTGACACATTTCCTCCAACAAGGCCACACCTACTCCAAGAAGGCCATGCCTCCTAATAGTGCCACTCTCTATGAGCCAGTCATACAACCACGTGAATCTATGGAGACTGGTGGTATCCATCCCTTGTCAATTTGACACACAATCATATCTCCTTACATCTAAATGAAACACTAACCAGGTCATAACACCCAGCATGATATAACTATTCCTTTTACAACTGCAAATGCGTAAACAGTAAGCGTAGCTGGGTGGGACCTTGCCCCAGGGTCACCACTCCCTTAATTCCATTTAATATCCATTAAACACAGAATTTAATTCTATTCCATTTCCCAGTATTTTCCTTTCTCAATTTGCTATGCTTGCTTAAAACGCTCTTCATAAGAGTAAACTACAAGACAAAGCCTATGCTAGGCTTTTTTGAGACTTTCTTTGTCAATGCAATGAATCTGAATCTCTTCACCTTAGCCTCAGGCAGACTCTTCAGACAAAGGCAAAGGGCAGATCACACACTTCCAACATTACAAGGTATACATCACCATTCCAAAACATCATAGTGAGGAAGTACTGAACCAAAGCAAGACCAAAACCAGCTGGGCAAACTCCAAACTCTACGTGTCCATGTCTGATGTCCAACTTCTTTTAGCTTTGACTTCAGCACAATTGTTTTTCCTGGGCTGGTTCCACTCCCTGTTAGCAGCTTTCTTTAGCAGGTTTCCCAGGGCTCTGGCATGTCTAACATCTTAGGGTCTGCAAGGCAACTTCAGCTCCACCACTTCTTGTTCCAGTGTCTGGGATCTACACATGATCTTCTGGGCTCCTCCAAAGGGTTTGGGTCACTTCTCCAGCTCTGCCCTCTGTAGCACTCTAGGCTCTGGTTAACTCTACTGCTGCTGCTGTTCTTGTCATCCCACGGTAGTGGGATCTCCGATACACTGGGGTCTTCTGCTGCATCTAGGCTTCGCCAATAGCCCCTCAGAGGATCTCTTTATGGTGTCAAGTCTCAGCTTCTTTGCATGACCCCTTCAGTCCTGGGCCTTCAACTGCCACTGAACTGATGAGACAGATGGTAGGCCTGATCAAGATGTGTGTGTGTGTGTGTGTGTGTGTGTGTGTGAGAGAGAGAGAGAGAGAGAGAGAGGAGGGAGAATGAGCATGCACATCTATGTGTCTGTGGGTCTCTGTGTGTCTGTTTATATGCTTGGCTTTCTCTCTTTCTTCCTTTTCCTTTTTCTCTGGTTCAGGAAGACTTGCCTGGCCAGCAAAGGTCCCCTCGAGCCAGAGAAGGCTGGCAACTAAGCCATCTTTCTTAATCCCCTGCTGCTATCAGCAGGACTCAAATTGCCAGAAGCCAGTTGCCCTTGGCCACACAGTAGCAAAGGGTTAAAGAAGGTAGAAATTGCAGAATGTCAGCTGTGCGGCGCCTACCACCCCGACCAGCAGGGAAGAAAGACTCGCACACCAGTTCCTTCCAGCAGCAGTTTACTCAGGAGTTGCTAGTTACATGAAGCTTGAAGGTGTGCCCCCGAGCCAGCCCAGGAGCGAAGCTTTATACCCTGTGTAGGACTGCCCATGAGCCCATACCACGTCTCGCACTGTGATTGGTCAAGGACCCATGACACAAGATCAGGCCACCAGGAAGTACCGCCCCAGGACCAAACAAGGCTTGTTTACTCCAAGTCTGCAAGGGCAAGCAGGCACCATCTTTAAGGCGTGGCAGCAGCGCTCCACAGTCAGCAACTTTTGGCTGTGCGGTCGCTGACACAACTGCTAAAGGTAAAGCAGCTTTGGCCACAGTCACTGACCCCATACCTTTTGCTGCCTTCCTCGGTGAGCTGGGTACCAGGATAAGCCACCAGCATGTCACCAAGTAATAGATTTGCTCGAACAGGTCATACTGGGATTATTTGTCTCTGATGCCTGGAAACTGGATATTCACAGGTGAGTTAACTACATGGGAAGTGAAGGTCTGGGTTGTGGGTCCCAGAAGTAGGTTCCTTTTTTTAATTTATACCTGTTACATGCAGATACCCAGTGTGGTCATGTTAGGGTCACTGGTGACAAAGTTGGGCAAAGTTAAAAGCATGTCCTTTTGTAGATACATAGGTCTATACTCTCTCACCCTCATCCATCCATCCATCCATCCATCCATCCATCCATCCATCCATCCATCCATCCACAGGCCTCCAACCCTGTCTTTCTTATCTCTGCTCCGATAGCTCCTCTTTCTAGGCCACAGTAGCTTTCTGCCCATAACTGAGTATGTCATTCCAATACAGGCCCCTTCTAGATACGGCAAACGCCAGGCAAGGCAGGCGGCGTAAACACTGTCCTATGATCCCCTGTACATGTTTAATCACATGTATTTATTTTGTGGGTTAGGAATTCTATGTCATGGTGCATGTGTGAATGACAGAAGACAGCTTCTGGGAGTTGATTCTTCCTGCCAGATGGGTCCTGGGACTGAATGCAGGATGGATGTCAGGTTTAGTGGGAAGTGCGGCAACCTGGAGAGCCCTCTCACCCTCCCTGGGCTTCCATGTTTGTTTCAAGGCCACTTTGGGATGACTTAAATACAGCTACTATCTACTTCTCACTTGCCCTTGTTTGAAACTCACCCATTGTGACGCTTTGGATGTACTCAGCCCAGGGAATGGCACTATTAGAAGGTGTGGCCCTGTTGGAGTAGTTGTGGCCCTGTTGGAGTAGGCATGTCACTGTGGGTGTGGGCTTAAGACCCTCATCCTAGGTGTCTGGAAGTCAGTATTCTGCTAGCAGCCTTCAGATGAAGATGTAGAACTCTAAGCTCCTCCTGTACCATGCCTGCCTGGATGCTGCCATGTTCCTGCCTTGATGATAATGGACTGAACTGAATGGTATTATCATGAACTTACTCTTTAGAGACGTCTTTTTTTCCACTGACAGTATATCATGGACACTTTTTTGTTTGTTTTTTCAGGACAGGGTTTCTCTGTATAGCCCTGGCTGTCCTGGAACTCACTCTGTAGACCAGGCTGGCCTCAAACTCAGAAATCTGCCTGTCTCTGCCTCCCAAGTGCTGGGATTAAAGGCGTGCGCCAGCACCGCCCGGCTATCATGGACAGTTTTACATGGCATCTTTTAGCATCTTTATTGACTATAGAATTATGTTTCTGGTAGCTTTTTCCAGAAACGGTATGGAAGGTAGGTTTAAGGATGGCAACACTGAGCTCCCGGAGGCATCCATCTTAAGAAATGGCTGCAGCAAATCAGCCTCCTCCTCCTGCTGCTGCTGCTGCTGCTGCTGCCTGAAGCACACACCTGCGAATGTGGGTGGAGCCGATGACAGATGAAACTTTTAGATTAAAAACTGTCCTGACTGATGATGTGTGGAAATGCTGTCTCTTGGCTTCGGGGGTACTTTAAGGCTTTAAAGGTCGGATTGGAAGGATACATTTAGGAGTTGGGGCTTTAACTCAGAAACAGTCACACGCACGAATCTGAAGATCAAGTTGGTGAGCTCAAGATCTAGAGATGCATATTTGGGGGCTAAATGGCTGTTAACACCTGAGAATGGGACCTAGTGGTGATGGGACCTTTAAGAGCTGAGGCCCAGTAGGAGCTAATCTGATCAATGGGTACGACCTTTGGTGGGATTAGTGAAACTTTCCAGGAGAATGAGTTGTGACAAAATAACAACAACCCCCCCTGAGCTCTTCTAGGGCTTCCTGTCTTTACCAAACAGACTGTGAGGTCTGTTGAGTACAGCTTTACCCATTCTTTCTGAGATTGTGTGTGAGTGCAGGTGTGCGTGTGCATGTGTAGGTCACATCATGTGTTTGTGTGCATGTGTGTGTGTTCATGTGTTTGCATGTGTGAGTGTGTGTGCAGGCTACATCATGTGTGTGTATGTGCATGTGTGTGTTCATGTGTTGTATGTGTGTGTGCAGGCTACATCATGTGTGTGTGTGCATTTGCATGTGTGTGTGGAGTATGCAGGCCACATCATGTGTGTGTGTATGTGTGTGTATCTACATGCACAAGCCACACTGTGTGTGTGTGCATGTGTGTGTGCGCAGGCCACATCATGTGTGTTCTCCTTCTACTTAGTGGGTTCCAGGATTGGATTCAGGCTTGGTGGCAAGTTCTGTTACCTGCTGAGCCACCTCACCAGCTCCATTCTTCTGTCTTGATGACATCTCTCATGAAAATATCACCAAAGGTCCAAATAATGAGGTTGTCCAAGCTGGGATTTTTTAGACCTTTATATAAGTTTCCCAGCCACTGCTATTCTATGTCATATATATGTATATGTATATATGAATGAATGAGAATAGAGACTAATATGGCCTTATTTGAAAATATGGAGGTTCTCTATCTTTTACATAGCAACAAATTTATGTGTTTATGTGTTTGCTTTTTCTGCTAGGTTTGTAGCTTCCGGGAGCAGAATCATGTATGTCATAGTATCTTTTCCTGAAAATAAGTCCTAAAGGAGACCACCACACAATGGGGGTTCCCTTTTGGACCCCAGATTAGATACAAGCCAGACCTGAACACCTGTTTTTTACAGAGAGATCCTTTATTAATCAGGAAGGAAAGTTATAATGGCTGCTTTCTGACTCAGGGAGAAAAAGGGCAGTGAATAACTTTATAGGTGCATTTAAAAAATATATATATATATATATATATGATGAGTACACTGTAGCCATCTTCTGACACACCAGAAGAGAGCATCAGATCCTATTACAGATGGTTGTGAGCCACCATGTGGTTGCTGAGAATTGAACTCAGGTCCTCTGGAAGAGTAGTCAGTGCTCTTAACCACTGAGCCATCTCTCCAGCCCCTATGGATGCAATTTTTAAGAAGCAAACAACGGGGAGGTCTGTGTTAGAATGGGCTAGGATGTGGTGCATATTTTAACTGGGCGTGTTAATTAGGTGGACTAAAGGGAGCTTTTGATTGCTAGACCTTGGTAGTCAACCTCAGGAGGCCAAATAAGGGGATGGACTGGGGTATCTAGCTGTAGGGATATAATCTCACTGGTTTTAGTGAGGCAGAAGAACAAAGCCTGTCAGAGCCATATTTGTCAGGCCCTGGCTGGCTAGAGTCCCTTCAACTCCTGCCTTCAAAGAGACAATGTAGAGGGATTTTAATCTAGCAATATGGCTGTTTTGGCAAGGGATCACATCCAAAGACCTAGGTCTGTGTGATCCAGGTGTAATACAGATACACCTTTAATTCTTCTCGCTGGAATATAGACAGGCCCTTCGTACATACCATTAATCCTAAAAGTGTAGGTAAAGCTAGTTTGTAAAAGGAAGCAGCTGTGTTTGAGAGTGACATCTAACTGAGGGACAGACAAAGTAATGAATCAGAGAAAGATTTGACAGAATGAGTCAGAGAGAGGATATGTCCAACTTTCACTAGAGCAGCAGAGGAAAGAGAACCTATTGGAGAACAGTCCAGGGAGAGAGAGTCAGATGAGAGTCCGAGTCCGCGTAGTGAGTGGAATGCCATGGAGTTGAGTTCGTTCGTGAGTTCACGCCCTTCAGTGGTCATTTGAAAAGGGGTTGCAGACAGGATGTCTAGAGATTTCTCTAGGAGACCTCACTCAGCCTTCTGGGATTTGTCAGCCTTCTGGAGTGTGTAAAGGTAGGCATTAGACTAATGAATGCCGATCAGCAATCTCTTACTGACAGGAAACTCCCTCAGGGGGTTAACTTGTACCCCCGGGAACATGCACCAGGTATTTCCTGTCAGCAATCCACAGAGCAAGAGAAAACTAGCTAGGTATTGGAGCAGCTGTATATTGACATCTTATGTAATATGGCTTGATTGTTTCTGTGTGTAAATGGGCTAGAAGCTCAGGTCACTCGTGCGGATCCAGGCATGGGATGAGAGTGCCTAAGTGTCTAGTGGACTCATAACAACCTAATTGTACCTTGGTAAACAGAATGGGAGACTTCGATCAGCTTAAAGACACCGGACTGTAGGAAAAAACCCTGCTGAGTTAGATCAGCCTGCATACTGTAATGACGTCTTAACATCAGGATGCGAGTCAGGGGAAGGTGTTACCTTGGGGAAGAGGTTTTGTCTACATTTCCACAGGTGATGAAAGTCTATGGGTTCCATCAAAATTGAGAAAGAGCTGATCTGAGTAAGAGAAGCTTCCACCTGAAAGGCCTGACTCCAGGAAGGAAGCGATCCGGAAAGACAGTCACACAGATGACCCAGAAAGCTGATCCCCCCTGCATGGGGACAGCTCCACAAACCAGCTGAAGAAGGACAGATTGTTCAGCAGACTGGCAAAGTACAAAACCCTGATGCTGAGATGACCATTTGCTGAAAAACCGATGATCAGGACTGCAGCTACGAAGGGACACTGCATCAACTGATCCCCGGAAGGACATACAAAAGAACCAAACACACAGCTGAAAATATAAAGCACTTCTTCTCTGCCAAAAACCAACAAAAAAAACCTTTCAGAAGGAAATGCCCACTTTAGCTATTTGAATATTACCTACCTAGCAGAAGGTCTAAGCTTTTAGTATTTACAAAATGCATGCTCCCCTTAAAGCAATCTGCAGTTTCTAGATGTTTCTTTCACCCTCCTCGGATTCTAAATATGTACACAGCCTCTGATTTGCTCTGTAGATATCTCAGTTATCATAAAAAAAATAATAATGCACTGCAGAGCTGAAATTAAATTAGTTTTGAAGTCTCAGGAGTTGCGACTGCTGGTCGCTTAAGCCAAGGCACTCATCGAAGCGCCTCGGCCACTGCGATATTCTAATCCTGCGATCTGATTTTCCTGAGGAACCATGAAGGTCACAATAGAAGACTTGATTTGAAAAGGAAATTAAAATTTAAGAATAAAAGGCAAGACATTTTTATCCCCGTGATGTGCCGTGATAGATTATTAAGTCGACCTTGTAAAGTTAAAGAAAGGCTTGACTGTCTAATATATTGGGCCTGACTACAAGATCTGGAAATTCTGTGTTTTGAATTTCTGAAGTAGGGAAATTTCACTTAGTTGTGTCATTTTTCAATAAAGATGATTCCTTATAAAATAAGAATTCAGTTAGACTTTTTTTTTTTAAAGATTTTGTTTAAAAAAATAGGTTAGGCATTTTTTGTTTGGGAGCTTTGATAAGAGTCTCAATGGAAAGGAAGGAACAAGATAAAGATTCTTTATCAGACCATGTATTTCTGATTTGAAGATGCCAGAAATATGGTCCTTGTTTATACGTGGCAAGACATAGTACACACAGGCTATTGAGACCAATCGTGAACAGAGTTCTTCAGCAGTCAGTAGAACACAGGTTTCTAACACAGAGATTTCTGCATTCTCTCTCAGATTTTTATTACCCAAAATTAAAAGCAAACAACATTTAAGACACATTTCTCCATCTGTAGTCAACAATGTTAACATTTTGCTCTGTCTCTTTGTGTATATATTTGAGGTATTTACTGAAGCCACGCATGGCACTGCATGCCTTTAATTCCAGCAGAGGCAGGGGATGGGGGCAGGGGACAGGGAGCAGGGAGCAGGGGGCAGGGAGCAGGAGGCAAGAGGCAGAGGCAGGCAGATCTCCAAGTTTGAGGTCTGTGTGTGTGTGTGTGTGTGTGTGTGTGTGTGTGTGTGTGTGTGTGAGAGAGAGAGAGAGAGAGAGAGAGAGAGAGAGAGAGAGAGAGAGAAAGAGAGGGATCCTGTTCCAGCCAGCTAAAGCTGCATAATGAGACCCTGTCTCAAAAGAAAAGAAAAAAAAAAAGACAATTCACCTTTAAATATTTCAGCACCGCTCTCCTAAAAGCTACCATGTTATATATCGAAAATGTCATCTTCACACTTAAAAGTACTGAGTATTTTCACACTCTTTAATAACATATTCAGTCTCCCTATAAGTTTTGTCCCCACACCTAGGTTTAGTAAAGGCCCATACCTTACTATTGTTAGCCCCTCCAGTTTTTTTTCTCAGAGAGAGGGTCTCATAGACCAAACTGACCCTGTACTTGCTTTGAACCTGATGCCCTTGAACTTCTGATCTTCCTGTTTCCATCCCTTGCCTGTATCACCAAGGTTTAGTTTTGTGTGATGCTGGGAATTGAACCCAGGTCTTTGTGCATGCTTGTCAGCATTCTACCAAGTAACTGCACCCCTATATTACAGATCGCTACCCCTCCTAGGGTGTGTGGAGTCTGCTAGATGCAGCTATTTCATACATCGGTTTGATTGACACAGACCATCTCTTCATCTTTTTGATGCTCATTTCTAACCTGCTATCCTGCGGACAACAGGGTAGATAGCTTAGAGAATATGAAATACTTTTGTTTGTACCTGGTTATTCCTCCACGGTATCGGTAACTAGTTTGTCCAGTTTCTGAATTTCTGTTCTACGTTTGGGAAGACCTTTCCGTGAGTGTCAGCTTTCCAATGCCCTGAAGCTGATCCAAGGAGGGCAGGTTTGTCTGAGCTCACAATTCTGAGGTTTGGATAGGCGTTCCATTGCCCACACTGCACTGGGGCCAGTGACAAGGCAAGACTCTGAGGTGTATCATATGACAAAAAAGGCTGCCCACTTCACAGTGACTCACTGAGAGGAAGCTGGTATCTCTGTATCTCCTTTAAGGACACACCCCCTAGTGACCTAACTTCCTTTATCTAGGACTCACTTCCTAAGGTTCTACCAACCCACTATAGCGTCACATGTGGACAGCCAAACCTTTGACACATGGACTGCAGTACTCTAGATTCTAGCTTTGCCAATGGGTGACCCTGTTCATATATACGTGTGTGTGTGTGTGTGTGTGTGTGTGTGTGTGTGTGTGTGTGTGTAAAACATCTCCATTTATTTATACCTTAGTTTAGAAACTATTTTTTTACTCACAGGCCTATTTTTTTTAAAAAAAATTGCATATATTAATAATATGTAATGATGGATTTCGTTGTGGCATTATGGTAGTCCAATTAATATTCACAAATGTGTACACCTTTTTGCCCTCTCTGGTCCCCCTCCCACCTCTGCTGATACCTCTCCTCTTCCAAACTAGCTCCAAGGAGAGAAAGAGAGGAGGAGGGCAAGATCCAGAGAAAGTCATAATGAGCTTCTTTAAGGTTGCCTACAGGAGTGTGGGTGGGGGCAAAGTTTTGGTTTTGGTTTTACAGGGACACAGCATATTACCAGTGGTTGTATCACAAAAGACATGTCTCTCTTTCCCTCGTGATCCATTAACCACACCTAAAACCTTAGGGAGAAGTTTGGCCCATGGTGGATCCAGATTTTTAAAAACATTTATTGTGTGCATGTGGATGTTTTGCCTGCATACCTGTTTGTGCACCCCATATGTGTCTGGTGCCCATAGAAGCCAAGAAAAGAGGGCAGTGTATTCCTTGGAACTAGAGTTACAGGTGCTGTGAGCCACTGTTCGAGATCTGGGAATTATAAGGGAAGCCAGAGCTCATAGCGGCTGAGCCATCTGTCTAGCCCTGGGTCCAGATTCTTAGTTCATGACAATCCTAAAGATTCTCAGCTAAGCTTATATCAAAGTTTTTCATGTGATCCAAATATTCTAGTCTAGTGTAGAAAGATTTGGTATTGAATTGAATTCAGTGGTGAAGACTATCCCTGGAGACTTTTTTGTTGTTGTTTTGTTTTTTTAACATAGAACATATATCTATATACATATAACATATATCTATTCTTTTCCATACTTTAGGACTTCCCCAACTTACTTTAGTATGACCTATATAATATAAAAGAAATTTAAATTTAATGTACTGTATTGTTTAGGGAATAATGACAAAACAGTTTATCCATGTCCAGTAGGGATATAAGTTAGGCTTTTTTTTGAAATGTTTTCAATCCATGACTACAGAACCCTCTTGTGCAGAGCTGACTATATCTAAAAGTTTATGAATCATAAATTATAGCATGCTTGTTTGTCCTGAGAGCTATGATACAGTGTGACAGCTCTGATTGGGGACCTGAAACCAAATTCTAGTCCCACTTCTGTCACCAAACATGTTGTCCCTGGGACTCAGTATCCAGTTTGGGCTTTCACTGACCCACATGTGGTAGCAAGGCTTTCCTCCAGCTCCTCTCTAGTGCCTTAAAGTTTGTCAGGATAGCACCTTGACAGGATTGAATGTCAGTATGAATTTATTATTTCATGTTTTACAGTTTCATACATGTGTGTCCTAGTTTACTCTCTACTGCTGCGGTCAAGGTCATGACCAAAAGAAACTTAGAGACGGAGGGTTTAAATTCCAGCTTACAGGCTGTAGTCCTTCATGAAAAGAAGCCAAAGCAGGATAGGAGGCAGAGTCCATGGGGCAATCCTGTTTATTGAGTTGCTCTCCGTGGCTCGCTTACCCCAGGACCATCTGCTTAGTGATGGCACTGTTGGCTGGGTCCTCCCATGTCAGTCAATAAGCAAGAAAGTGCTTCACAGACTCAACAGGCCTATCTGATAGAGGTCGTTTCTCAATGGAAGTTCCCTCATGCCAGATGACCCTAGCTTCTGTCATGTTGACAAAACAAAACAAAATAAAACAATATATAAATGTGTTGGTTGTGTTTACCCCTCGATTACCTTCTCTCATTCCCCTTTCAGTCATGTTGGACCCCGAAACCTCTCTCCTACTGTGACTCGCCTATCTGTTTCTTTCTGTCTCTTTGTCTCTGTCTCTGTGTCTCTGTTTCTATCTCTGTCTCTATGTCCATGTCTGTCTTTCTGTCTCTGTGTCTGTTTCTGTCTGTCTCTCTGTCTCTCTCTGTCTCTGTCTGTCTTTCTCTCTGTCTCTGTCTCTGTCTCTGTCTCTGTCTCTGTCTCTCTGTGTGTGTGTGTGTGTGTGTGTGTGTCCCACCAACCCTACTAGGTTTAATTGGGTTGCTTGTGTGAACATACACATAGGATCATTTATTGGAGTGTGGGCAATTCCAGTTCCCCAGTGGCCACAGCACAGATCACTGTACCTTAAAGAGCACTGCAGTCCTGCGGCCAACAAGCAAGTGTCAATCATTCTCAAAGTGAAATGTTGCTTACATGGACAGTCCCTGCCAACAGGGCAAAAGCACATTCCGACTCAGCCTGTGGCCGGTGAGTGGCGGGTGAGTGGTGGGAATTACTTTAACTCACATGCACGCAGGGTCATTCTAAGTCAAAGGCTGCTTGGATAGCTAGGGACACAGGGCGATAGGCTGACTTATGAGAGGGACAGGCAGTGAGAGGAATTCCATTAGAGAGAGCAACTGGAAGGTATGACGTTTTGGGATCATGTCTGTGCAGTGTCTTGTCCAAGTATCAACTGACTTCTTGTTGGGTTCCCCATAACAAGGAGGCTCATAACAGGGTTTATTTATTTATTTATTTATTTATTAGAAGTCCATATCTCTAGTCAGATAAGAGGATCTCAAGAAATGTTGCTTTCCTCTAAGCCTGATGACATAGCCTGGAATCCCAGCTATCTGAAGTACCTAAAAAGTTGAAAAGGAAACAGATACTTGTAGCTGCTGGGAACAGAACTCCTGTCTCCTGCAAGAGTACTATAGCTCTTAACCACTGAGCCGTCTCTCCAGCCCTGGTGACTCACTCCCCACCCTCCACTTTTTTTTTTTTTTTTTATTAACAAGGGATTTAGGAAATAATTAGGCTTTATCCTTACCTCTGGATAGTAGGAGGGAGAGGCATGCAGATGGGGAGATGAAAACAGCTGGAAGGCTGACCCACTGCATCATTAATTGCAAGCCACAAGCAATTAAGATAAGAAGTAAGTAAGAGTGCCCAAGACTATACCACTCAGGTTCTGGAATCCAAGTTTTCTGACCTTTAGGGCATCGTGCACAATCCACAAAGGTGAGTTAGACTCTTGCTGGATGGGTGTGGGAGGATTGGGTTAGAACATACAAACAGCTTGGTAGGTTGTTCTTGAGTAGAATTTAC
Organism: Grammomys surdaster; assembly: GCF_004785775.1. Taxonomy (NCBI): domain Eukaryota; kingdom Metazoa; phylum Chordata; class Mammalia; order Rodentia; family Muridae; genus Grammomys; species Grammomys surdaster. The sequence continues at coordinate 15,607,866 of NW_021604567.1, read as the reverse complement.
TTAATTGTTTCTGGCCTGGTGAGTGTACCCAGAGGCTTTATATTGATGTATGTGATTGAACAAAACCAAAAAAGAAACCAATAAGGTCTTTATCGACTCTCGGTTTAATGGCTTTAGATAAATTAAGTTCTTTTGGATCGATTCGACACACTGATGATGTTTTAGATCTATTAACTTTTTAACACGTCTCCCTTCGGTTGCAGCTTTAACATAGAACTTTGGAGAAATGAGTTTGCATTCATCAAGTGAAGGTGTTTCTTTCTACATACAGAAAGACGTCAAGATGCATAGTCATGCACTCACAAAAAAACACCTAATAGCAACTGTGGGGCCTAGATTCTGGTTTTGAACTTAGACTCTTACATGAATTGTTTTTAATTACAATAGGATCCCTTTAAAGATTAAAAGTGTCTGGGTGTGGAAGCATGTGTCTGTCTATAATGTCAACATACGGAAAGCTGGGGCGTGAAGGATAAGGATAGCCCAGACTGCATAGCGTGCTCAAGGCCAGTATGAGCTAACTTGCAAGAAACTGTCGAAAAAAACTAAGGAGTGGAATCATATCTCAATGGTAGGACACATGCCTGGCACACTGTAGGCCACGGATTCAAACTTTACAAACTGCAAGTGTTTGATGCAAGGTGAAGAGCCTGCCTTGTGGATCAGCTGTCTAACTAGTGTGGACTGAATTATGAACTTTCCTCAGTTCTTATATCCAAGGCTAACCCTAATTGTGGTTGTATTCGGATATAAAGCTCTTAGGAGGCAATTAAGGTTAAAGAAATTCTAAGAATGGGGTCATAACCCATAGTACGTATGACCATTTTTGGAGAGGTAGCTTTCTGTATGCATACACATGCACTGGGCAGTGTGTGTGTATATGTGTGTTTGTGTGTGTGTGTGTTGGGGGGGCAAGGCAGCCAAACCTTGTGTGTAAACTACACAATCTGTGGTGTTTTGCTGTGACTGCTCAAGCAGAGTAGTACAGTGAGGCTAAGCACGTTATGTGTATGGTCATTCTGCCTCATCTTGAGAGCACACAAAACTTACGGATTGGGCTAAATAAACTCAAGTTGCCTTTCAATTCTAGCACTAATGATTCTATCTGAATCTGTCATCCTCCAGAAAATAACCAGAAGAAAAACATAACCTGAGTTTCAAGTTCTCAGGAAAATTACAGATCAGCACAAAGAGATTGTATACGAGTTACCCAGATTCAACAACTGTTAGTAATTTTGCAAATTTTCCTATCTACATATGTAATATTCACATGTAAAACATTATGAATTTATGTTGTTATTTTATTTATTTTATTTCCTAGAAACACGGATCATTAGCCACACAGCTAGCTGCCAACCTTGGAAAAAACAACAGCCTGGGTTTCATCAAACGTCCCCACAACTTTCTTTTCCTCTGGTGTGAGAGCTAGCTCTTGATGCCAAGTTACATTAGGATGTCATATTTCTTTAACACCCTTACATGGTAATGGCAGTTCATGAACACAGGTGTGCGTGCATGTGTGTGTGGTGTGTGACGGGGTTCCCAGCTTTTCTTCTAGTTATCTTCTAGAGTGGCTTTCGTTTGGCAATTTTTTGATGCTGCTTCATGGTAAATTCCATGGAGCTGGATTCTAGATTCTGGGCAAGTGTGTGGTGTCTCAGGGCACATGGTACCCAAATGCTCTAATGCTCTTCATTCGGGACCTTAACTTTGATGAGCAAGTCAAGGCATTGTCTGGTTTCTTCATGTCATAGCTTTTACTTTCCCCCTTGTAACTATTAAAGGAAGTATAGAGGGAACCTTTGAAGCCTTGTATTGGTCATAACATTACCCAACCTAGACTTGCCATCTCAGGTGACTTCCCCTCTTTCTGTCATCATCTTTTTCTTCCTTTTTTCTTTTTCTGAAGCAGAGTCTCTCCTGCCCCATGCTGGTCTTGAACTTGAAATTTCGCTGGGGATAATTTTGAACTTCTGATCCTCCTGCCTATAATGCCTGAGTGTTGGGATTGCAAGTGTGTAGCACCACCCATGGCCTCAGTTAAGACTGAGGGTCAGAACCAGGGTTTTCTGCGTGGTAGGCAAGCACTCTTAACAGCTGAGATACATTACCCGATACTGATAACTCTTCACTGAATGGGTCTTTACTGTGAAGCTTAGAAAACGTTGATTTCCAGCCACTGCTTCCTCCACATTTAACCCACAGCACAACTCAGCTCTGTGAGGAGCTGCCGGTCATTATGCCTTTAAGTATTGTAATATTCCCATCAATTTCTCTTCCCTATGACAAATGCTAAAATGAGAGGAAGGTAAAGTGTTGTTGGGGTTTTGTTTGTGCTATAGGGTCACAGGGACAATGTTAAGAACAGATAATCAACTGACAACAGTTCAAAACAACTTCAGACAAGCTTTCTTTCGTTTTTTTGGTTTGTTTGTTTGTTTGTTTGTTTGTTTGTTTTAATTAGTCTTCTGTCTGCTGGCTAGTTCAGTTTTCTTAGTCATCATGAGGAATTAGACTGGGCTTGGCAAAAATCCTTGGGCTAACTGGGAAGACAGGAGTGTGGCCTATAAAAAGTTTCTTTTCAGGCTAGAATCTCCTTCCACGTACTTATCCTTATTCTGGGTCTCAACTTTGTCACTCCCACCCTCCGTGGTTGCTGTGATGGTCCATCTCCCCTCTGTAGTCTTGCCAATGAAGCAAAGTTTTCTCTCAAACCCAGCAACAATGTATCCTTGTGACCAGCTTACTTTGTCCCCAGGACCTTAAGCTGAAGAGAGCAGAGTTCAGTCCATGAAACCAGACTTGGAATTTGGAATGTGAATTTCTAGCCGAGGAGGCTGGGGACCTAAAGTGTGCCAGTGACCTTCTAAGAGTGACATACTTCCTCCAAAGGTTGTACTTTCTAAACCTCCCTAAACTGGCGATAGTTTAATGTTCAAGACTATAGCGGGCATTTCTCATTCAGACCACCACATCTCCAGAAGTCTCCAGGGAGAGGTGGAAAGACTGTAAGAGACTGTGATTGACTCAGAGTAGTCCAGGCGGGCAGCCACAGAAAAGCACACTGGCTAGCTGCCGAAAGAGTCAAAGAAAATCAAGTCTTTGCTGTAGTGTTCTGAGGAGAAGGCAAAAAGTAGCTGGAAAACACATTAAATGTCTTTCCTGTCTCCTCCTTCCAACCCAAGCATCTTTTTGGTTTTTCTCTCCTTATCCATACTGACCTCTTAATTTTCGAGCTCGTCTGTTACCTGGATTTGGTTGACTCTGCTATTGGTTCTACGGCCGGGGCGCCCAGAAACTCGTTCGGAGATTGCAGACTGAATGAAGGGGACCCAATGAAAGTGGCAAGCACTCCTTTTTCTGTTTTTTTTTCTTTTCCATCCATCCATCCATCCATCCACCCACCCACCCACCCAAATTGATAGCGACGCTTCTAGGTAAAGAAAAGTCTCGTAAGTAGGCTAACAGGGCGTCAAGAGAAAGTAAACTGCCTTGAGATTAGTACTATCTAATCGGAGAGAAAAAGGAAATAGAACCTAAGTAAGAAGCAGGGCCCAGGTAGTGGGTGCTTCAGAAACAGGCGTGGCGCGAGAGAGCGCTGACATTGAATTCATGAACTGCCCAAGCGTTTGCCAAACTTGTTCCCCTCAAAGAACTTGTAACCGAGCCTTTGCAGGACACGGGTCTAAGGGATTCTACAGATGCTGCATCTGGGGCTGGACAGAGGACTCTGGCCTCCAGGGACCCAGCCACTCAGTCAACCAATAGCTCTGGGCAAACACTGCCAGCCAACCGGATCTGGAACATTCCCGCACAGTGCAAATGTGTGACCTGTTCACCTAGGAGACCCCCCCCCCCCCAAATCTGGATAGTGGGAACCCGCATCCTCGCTTGTCCCTGCGCTCCGGCTGCGCGCGCAGAGCAGGTCTCAGGAAGGGACCAGGATCTTGCATTTCTGGTCGGGAAAAGTGAGACGGAATAATCCTGATTCAAGCACAGCAAACAAAAATGCGGAACTGAAGTTAATTATTGACGGAGTGCGGCGGGACGCTAAGACTTGAAGTATTCAGGGATAGCGTACTCTAGGGCGACCAGCCACGGCGCCGAAATAGCTCAGTTGGGAGAGCGTTAGACTGAAGATCTAAAGGTCCCTGGTTCGATCCCGGGTTTCGGCAGTTGGGTTTTTAATTTTAATCTGACAGGAATCAAACTTCCTAAGATCCTTCCATCCAAGGACCTCTCTTGAATTCACCTCAAACTCGCTGACTTGGGGTCGTAGAGAAACACAAGCCCCTTTTCTCGACCACCCGTGACGGCTGGCAACAGGCATAGGCGCTTCCGGGTATCGCGAAGGCGCTGCTGCGCGTGCGCAGTGCGGAGCCGGGAGTCGAGAGGCCTCTCGGCGGCCTGGACAGGGAAAGTGGCCCGGTGCGCGCGCTGGCCGTCGGGGATCTCTGGTGTGAGGAAGGAGGGTCCTGTCCTGTTGGGGAACAGGCCGGGTCTGCCCTGGAGGCGAGAAAGACGTGTCCAAATGTCATTGTGCTCCCAACTTTTTAATGCTGATCCTACTGTGCGCTCTGGTGCTTGCTTCAGGATTTTGTAGAGAAGCAAGAGGGCGGCACTGGCGCTGGGGTGGCCCAGGCAGGTCCACTTGCTTAATGATACAGAGGTGGTAGCTTTATAGCTCCTAACAGTTAAGTAAGCGACGGTATTTAGTCTGGACAGGAGTTTCCCACCGTGGTCTGGGGACCAGAGCCCCGCTGTCAGCATCCTTTTGGAGCTAGTTTGAAACGCCCCACAGCAGGCTACTCAACGGAGCCCAGGGCAAGGTGAACAAACACCCTCCCTCCCAGGTGGGTCTCTTGTAACTCAAACTTGAGCTCCACTGATAGGACACGCCCTTCGGAGTTCTGTTCTTATATCTGGTCTGCACACCGCCAACCTATTTATAGTCTCTCTGTAGGTATTTTGCCATAAAACTAAAGTCTATAACTGTAACCTGATAACTTTTATTGTCTTTCCTTGAGTGATGGCTTCTCTAATAGACGCCGTACATGATCAGTTCTTAGGAGTCCGGTGTTTCCTGGGCTGTCCCGCTGGCTCCAGGTAGCTGTACCACAGCGATCTGTAACTAAGGAGGGCATAGAGGGTAAACGGAAGACTGTTTGAGTAGGCTCTTCCTTTAGAAAGGACGTGCTTTCAGAGGGATGCATACCGCACTCATTAAATAGTCACGAGAATAGGTGCCCAGTCCAGTCCTTTTGTCAACATCGAGGCTGTGCCTACCTCCTCAGAGTTCCTCAGAAAGGTCCAAGGTGACAGACATACAAATAAACCCTGGAGTAACCGTTTCCTCCCTAATTATTGTGTATACGCTGCTCATTTGAGCCCAGAACTATGACATGCAGACGCTATTATAATCATTACACGCAGTAAAACCAGATAAGCATTGTGTATGTAATTAGGACCTTCGTGTAATGAGTACGCACACGCATCATGCTCCTTTCATTAGCTTTGGCTATACTGTCTCCCTTTCAGTGGATCATGCTAAGATCACAAAGTCATCATATCTTGATTTGTTTGCTGTTGAAAACTTGACAAGAAATACAATTGCTTGAATTTGCCTCAGATTCTAAGAATATATGGATTTTCCACAATCGTCCTTAATGCATGCTGTGAGGGTGGGTTGCCTCACTACGAGTTCCTCACTGAAGGTCATTAAGGAGTGTGTGGGTGTCCCAGCGAACGGCATCCTAGTAAAGTCTGGGGTGCATTCAAATCAGTGCCATTTATAGGAATAGTCTAAGCCCGGCTCACAGGCCAGATCCATGCTCCAAAGCACAGTGAGTAAGGCATCCCTGACAGACCCCAGGCATTCCAAGGAAAACGGCAGTCACCAGTGAGAGGGTCCTCTCTCGTCACCAAGTGTGCTGCTAAGCACTCTTTGTTAACAATCCCGTTAAGCTTGACAACAGTCCTTCAATGTTGGAAACACAGACAGATATAAATAAGTAAACAAATGCGTTATTACACATGCATGCTTTTGAGAAAAGACAACACAACCCTGAGACATATTTAAATGAAGCCTGCGGCATAAGAATCAAATAGTGCTTCTTTTTTATACACCAAAGATCCATATAGAGAATATTTTTATGTAAAAATTTCAAGAATTTCATAGGTAAGGATTGTATTTACATAGTTCTCACCTTTCCCTCTCTGCTCTCCATAGAGAAGTAATTTGTTTTTATTCTTCAGGAATTTCATATAGATAAACAATATATTCACCCCATGTGGTGATTTGAATAAGAATGACCCCCATAGGCTCATATTCTTTGTTTCCATACACAGAGCATTTTATTCAGGTTTGACTAACTCAGCCTAAAGAGGTTAGCTTAAAGAAGGGGAGAGTCATTTTAAAGTGTCACAGTGAATGGGTATAAAGTAAATGACCATACATTTAGGGACTTTTCCAGATCTATGGATTTTGATGCATTAGCCCTCTGTTTTAAAGTTTTGTTGGGTGGTGCTGTTAAGAGACAAGATACTGTCTACATGCTGAAGTTTACAGCCTGAGTGGTACTTCCATCATGGAGTCAATTGTGCTAAGGTCTTGGGGCTCTGTTACAACTGGTGCTGTGGGTTCTAGAAGGGACCATCAGGGCTGGAATAGCAAGATTTATGAAGACCGTGGAGACAAATGGGATCAACTCACTGGGATGACTCTTGTTATCTTGGTGCAACTTAATGCTACGTACCACCATGTGTCACTGTCCTAATTTAGTAAAACACTGACCAAATTAAACATGGAGATGACTGTGTTTATTTGGCTTACAGGTTCATCCCTGAGGGAATCCAGTGCAGGAACTTCAAGGCAGGAACCTAGGGGTTGGAACTGAAGCAAAGATCACATGGAAACGCTGGCTACCGATCTGTTGACCTACCAACGGATGGCACTGCCCACAATAGGTCGGACTTTTCCACATCAATCAGCAAACAAATGCCCTGTAGAAATATTCATAGACCAGGGTGATAGAGGCAATTCCTCAACAGAGATCCCCTCCTCTCAGGGGACTCTAGTTTGTGTCAAGATGACAAAAAAATAGCCAACCTAGCTATCTAGCATAGGTGGCCACTCCTACACTAGTGGTTCTGTAACATTGTATCACTTAAGGGGTGTTGAGCTAGCTTGCACATTCTTTGATGTTTCCACAGTGATGAAATCATCTAGCGTTCGTTAGACTCTGTCCCGGACATGCATGATGGAACACCTCAAAGCATCTCTTGCTGCATGCTGCTGTAAGACTCTGACTAGCCTTAGCTACCAGGGACCCCCTGAGTGAACCACACAGAGTTGGAGATAAGTGCAAAAGCAAGAGGGTTGGGAGCCAGCTCCTAGGAGAAAGAGGCTATCATCTTTACAGCCATCTCAGGCCATATATTTGCAGGTTGATACTTTTCCACCCTGACAAGAGACTTGTTTTTCTAGCATGATGTTTTTGCAAACAGCCCACAACAGCTGAGCACACTCTGATAAACATCTTGTTTTTCTCAGACATATCCTGGACTTGTTGTTTAGTGCCCCCAGCTGCGAGGCACTCATGGTAAAGTGTCTCCAGCTGCACTCCCCTGCTTGTGCTTATATACCCACAAATGCCTTTCAATAAACAAGACTTGATCAGATAACTGTCTTGTCTCCATTCTTCCAGTCTCTTGCCCCTCCATCCCCACTCTCTCCCTTACAGACCCCGTTGACTGACCCTCGGGCCAGGTCAAAAGAGGACTCTGCATCCAAAACAGAAGCGACAACCTCAGGAAGCCTGTCCGGGCAGTTTTTATACAGTTTTCAGGGGTAGAATAGAGCACCAGCCACTAGGTACAATGTGATTGGAAGAACAGTGTGACTTTTAAACTGATTGGTCCTTAGGGAATGAGGTAGCAGGGGCTAATGGTTGGCCAGCCCTGAGGAATGTGCTCTGTTGCCCCTGTGGTAGTTCAGCCTCTGGAGTCTGGTGGAATCTTCTAAAGGCTCTGAGCTGACTTCTTCACTGCCATTAAGATGAGTTACTGTGGGCATCACAATTATACCTGAGTAGTGTACAAAAACCAAACACATGCATACAGGGACACATTGTATCCTGAGTAAATCAAGACCAATCTCCACAGGGCCACTGGTGTGGTTATTCTCTATAATAGGGCAAGCCAGACAAATTTTATCTGTGTTCATTGTTGATGTCTGAAGGCAGGTGATCATTGGAGATAAGATACCATGGCAAAGTTTGCTCTTTTCTCATTACAAGGCAGACTGTGAACTTGGTAATTTTCCCTCATGTGTATAGATGCCTTTGTGTTCTATTTTGGTTTTATTTATTTCAGTGATTTCTGTCTGTTTATATTTTGTGTTTAAACTAGTCTTTCAAAGGTTGGTGATAGAGGGGACACATGGAAACTTCCAGTAATGAGAGAATTAAAAACTGAGGCAGAGACAAGGACACCCAGGCGAATGCTTTAAAGAAGGCTGTTTCTCAAGAAAATAGGGAAGGTGTTAACCCAGGAGACTGCATGGACACAGAGAGGGAGTAGTCGGAGGAAGAGTCATCTTCTCACCTGCTGCTGTCCTTGTTCAGGGCTCAGTAACTTTCCACTAGTCATGAGAACAGCATGCTCAAATAATGGCTCATCTCAGGGTGCCATTCCTGTGCTGTAGTTGTTTTATTGTATTCCCAATAAGAGAATGAAAATTTCTCAGAATCTAAGTTGAGGGTGCCAATCATTCCTATGTCTTATGTCACCTAGCCTTGTATCACAAACAATCTGTCAAGGGTTCCTTGTTGATGTCTGTTGATAAGCAGGTCATTTCAGAACCTGTGTAAAATACTTTTAATCCAGCAAAATAGACTCTCTGGCAAGGGATCACATTCAAAACCTTTGAAGTCTGTGTGGTACAGCCTGAACACAGACATCCCTTTAATCCCAGGAGACAGAGGCGAGCAGATCTCTGAGCTCAAGACCAGCCTGGTATAGAACAAATTTCAGGTAAAGAAAAGCTTAGGTCTGGGTATGATGGTATACACCCTTAATTCTAGTACCCAGGAGACTGAGGCATGCAGATCTCTGAGAGCTAGCCAGTCAGTTTTGTTGAGTTAGTTTCATTGAGGATGAACAGTGGAGTAGAGTTTGTGGCAGTTCAGTCTGAGGAGTTCAGAGGCAGTTTTTATAGGGAGAGTTTTACAAACAGGTGGCAGAGAGAACAAGCTAGACACAGGTGATCTGGAGAATGAGAAGGAGCCTCAAGATTAGAACAGATTGCCAGAGATAGTTTAAGGTCAATCAAGGTAATTCATCGAGAAGCTGAGAGAAGTCAGTTTGAATCAGTCAGCTTGGAGAGGAGTTTGGACCAGAACACCTGAGTTGAACCAGCCAGCCAGAGTTCAGAGAGAACTAGAAAGGGTGAGCTTATTCAGCAGTAAGCCTCCAAGACAACAATTACATCAGAAGAATAGAAGTTACTTTTACAACAAAGCTGCTTTTATGTTTAACGTCATGAAAGGTCTTCAGGATTTTTCCTTTGGTTTGTATCTGAGTTTCTTTTTCCATTGCATAATAAAAAAGAGGGGAAGAAAAATTGTCCTGTATTTTATCCAACATAGTTGGAGGCAAAAGGTTGTGCTAATCTCTGCATTAGTGCTGAGAAACAACAGCAGCAGCCATGTGGTTGTCTTGGTCTAACAGACAAGAAGAGGCATTTGGGGGATCTTGAGTTGTCAGGACACTGACCCAGATTTATTTAGGTCATGAACCTGGACCTGTGAACCAGCATAGTAGCTACACATGCCATGGCGGCTAGTCAACATGACATGGTAATAAATATCCTAGCAATAGGAGAATTCTCTTCAAGTTACTTACTATGTTTTGATTGCTATTTTTAAATGTAAAGTTCAAAGAACTTTCTAGATAAACAAGGTTTAGAAAAGCTTTCAGTTGTAACAGAGATAAAGAACTAAATAGAAGTTTTGGGTTCAGAGAATTAGAAACCAAACAGTCCAACACAAAGGAGGCTACATGGCAACATTGTATCTAGTCCCTCAATTATCAACTCAATTATTCCTGTGGCGTTATTCATGTGCACAGGTGCTGCCCTGCTGCAGGTGTGCTGGTGTGGGGCGTCCCCTCTGAAGAGCAGCTGTTGGCCATCACAGGCCCTGACAGCTCCCAGAATAATCAATATTTGGTTTCCTGCCATTGTTGTGCCGTCAGATCCTGACCTTTGTTATATGGCATTCTTATGGCTGATCCTGGCAGTCCTGATATTGCACTGTTCCTGTTGGCAGAGTGACCAGGGCCAGAGCCCAAGTCCTCACATCTCCTTAGCAAGCTGAGTTTAGCCATCCATCCTCAGTAAGCCAATGAAGCAAATAATGATGAAAAGCAATGTGCTCACATTGAGAAGAGGGACAGAGATACACACACACACACACACACACACACATATTCACACACATACACATATGCACACATACACACACAATCACATACATATACACATACACAATCACACACACAATCACACACACAGGCACACACACATACATACACACACATGCAATCACACACACTCACATACACACACAATCACACACACTCACATACACACACCACTCACACACGCTCACACATATACACACACTCACACACACAATCACACACACAGGCACACACACACATACACACATACATACACACACACGCAATCACACACACTCACATACACACACATACACACAGAATTACACACACTCACATACACACACCACTCACACACGCTCACACATATACACACACTCACACACATACACTCACACATATACACACATACACACGTGCACACATACACAATCACACACACACATACATACACAATCACACATACTCACACACTTCCAACTACCAAGTCTATCTTTGGGGTTTTGGTTCGAGGTTAGGTTTAAGTAGAGAGTTACAGGAACACATAGCTAAGCGGCCCCAGTCATCCTGTGATCCTGTCCATCACTGACTCTGTAGTCTCAGGGTCCATCAGCATGAGATTTCCTATCTTGGGAACTGTTGTTTTAATAGCCTGACGGCCGAGAGGAGGGACGGGCACAAGTGAGGGTTTAGAATACTCTCATTCAGAATTCTCAACCAGGAGTCTCAAATGGCTGTGAAGCATTTAAATAAATGTTTAACATCCCTAGCCATCAGGAAAATGTAAATCAAAACTACTTTGATATTCTGTCTTATACCCGTCAGAATGGCTAAGATCTGTAACACTAGTGACAGCTCATGCTGGCAAGGTTGTGGAGCAAGGGGAACACTCCCGCACTGCTGGCGGGAGTGCAAATCTGTACAGCCACTATGGAACTCAATAGGGCAGCTCATCAGAAATTCAGAATAGTTCTACCTCAAGACCCAGCTGTACCATTCTTGGACATATACGCAAAGGACTTTCCATCTTACCACAAGGTCACTTGTTCAACTGTGTTCATTGCAGTTTTAGTCATAATAGCCAGAAACTGGAAGCAACCTAAACGCCCTTCAACAGAAGAATGGATAAAGAAAATGTGATTCGAAGAAGAAGAAGAAGAAGAAGAAGAAGAAGAAGAAGAAGAAGTGATTCATTTACACACTGTATTACTCAGTAATTACTCAGTATTACTCAGCTGTTAAAAAATGACATCATGAAATTTGCAAGCAAATGAATGGAACTAGAAAAACAATTATCCTGAGAAAGGTAACCCAGATCCAGGCAAATATGGTATTATATATTCACTTATAAGTGGATATTAGCCATTAAGTTCATGATAACCAAGCTACAATCTGTAGACCTAGAGAGACTGGGTACACAGCAGGGATCTAGAGGGGAAGATGCTTCCTCCTGGGAAGAGAAAATAGAATAGATTTTGTGGGTGGGCTGGGGACACATGGGGACAGGAGTAGGAAAGCTCATATTGGGGGGAGATGGGATGGATGGAGATGGCACCAGACTTGGGGGACTTAAGGGGTTCATATGGAAGCCTAGTATAGTGGAAAGTTCCTGGACTCTATGAGGATGATCCTACAGAGGACTTCTAGCAATGGAGCATATGGAGTAACAACTGGCTATGTCTTGCAGGCAGGTAAGGTTTCCAGTGAAGGTCTGAATAGCATTCAACTGAACTGTTGGCCAGGGCAGGTATGGAGCGAGGGGAGGAATGTCCCATGGAAACCCCCAAACAACCCAGGCTGAGTCTAAGACAAAAGCAAAAGTTGACTCTCTGCAAACTGATGGAATGGGCCCCATTGTTGAGGACAGCACGTGCACAACCCATTTGTCACAGAGAAGTCACGCTGGTGCCTGCATGGAGCCCTTGCTCCTCTGTCCTAGTCTCTGGCACAGGAAGGTATTCTGCAGGCTGCCAAAAGAGAAAGGTAGACACCAACCTAGAAACAAAACCTCTGACCTACAATCTATCCTGCCTGTAAAATATGCTAGGACAGAGGCACAGAATTTGTGGGAGTGGTCATCGAATGTCTGATTTGACAGAAGACTCACTCCGTGAGAAGCAACCCATATCTGATACTGCTAGGACAACCAAGAACCAGAGTCTAGATAGCCCAATGACCTATGATAAAACCGAATACGATTAGTATAAAACAGTAAAATAAAATGACTCCTAGATATTTTGCCATATTCATAGATCAGTGCCTTACCCAGTCACCTCATTCCTCACTAAAGGAGTCACAAAACCATCAGTAGTTAACGTGGGCCCTGCTACACACTCTGACCTACTTGTATAAAACATTGAGCCAACCCGACTGAGGTGAAACTGGCCTGCTTCCACATAGCTGAGAGCAGGGACACCTGTCTCAAGGGATAAAGCTGACACCATAGCTGTGTGGGCTCTCCAGTGCAGGCAGCTGACACAGCCAGCTCCCTGACATTCTTGCTATGCTTTGTGCTGTGTAACCTGTAGTTTATTCAACCACTCTAAGGTGCTACAGCCCGAGGCCATTCCATGTGCCATGCTAACCACAATGTGGAAGACAAATAGAACTATTGAGAATTTTTGATGTAGATGCCAATTATGGAACTCTCTTTGTTGTTTCTGTACATCCAACTCTGAGAAGCCACTTAAGGCAGGGTGCGTTTACTCTGACCCATAGTTTGAGGGTACAGTCCATCGTGGAGGCGGGGTGGCGGGGGATGGTGGTGACTGCAGCAGGTGGTTAAGGAAGCTAGTCATATAATGTCGCAGTCAGAAATCGGAGTGACAAATGTTGAGTTTCTCCTTTGTATTTAGTCCAGGATTCCGACCTATGGAGTGGTACCATCCACTTTTAGGTTGGCCATTCTCAACCTCAACTGGCCCAATATAATGAATCCCTCCTGGACATGCCCAGAAATTAACCTAATCTAGAAACTCCCTCACAGGTGTGTGCAGACGTAGGTGATTCTAATCCTATCACATTGACATTTAATATAACCCACCACACTGACTAATCTGTGTGCCTATCGTGGCTGGTTTGTAGTTGAAGCTCTCTCTTGGAAAGAACAGTCTGGAAGTAGATCATGTTATCCCTGTTTGGGGAGGTATAATTACCATTTCATTTTATTGAATTTAAATCCACAGGTTTAAATTCACTCCAGAACACATCTTATCTTTCCTCTTTCTCTCCCAAGACATTACCTAGAGTTTGTCCACAGGTCTGTATACAGTGGAGTTGGGAATGCAGATGATTACAGTCTGCTTGTTTGTCTTATCACTGTGTCAGAATCCTGACAAAAACAAACCAAGGAAGGAGGTGTTTACCTGGCTCCTGGTTTGTCATGGAGGGAAGGCATGGCTGCAGGCGTGTGGAGGACGAATGCTGACACACCTCTCTCACTTTCTTCTTTAGTCAGACCAGAAGCCCAGCCCATGGACCTCTGTCATGATGGTCTTCCCACCTCACTTAAAACTCCCTGGTAACATTACCATGGATGCTTCCAGAGGTCTGTTTTCTAGATGATTTCTAAGTCTAGTCAAGTTGACAGTGAAGATTATCATCGGAATTATCATGAGAAATTACTTTGATTTAGGCCTGGGAGATAATACAAAATGATAAGAAGACAACATACTCAATATGTCTTCTGCAACTATGATAATTTTGGGTCTTTTCTCTGTGGGTTAGGATGCTAGCACTTCTGACTTCTTAGCGGCTCACTGATGGGGGTGTGAGCACCAGCCACTCACAACTGTTGTGTCACAGAAATGAAATCACTTGCTTAAATGTCATCATAGTGTGCAACAGAAAAAAAGCTCTATTCAGATGGAAATTGGTACTGGGTATTCTTTCATTTTATTATTTGGCGTTAGATTTATATTTTACCAAAATGCAAATATAGTTTATATAGGCAATACGAATGATATCCCGATACACGAATGACTCTTTTAACTTAAGATTTATTTTTATTTTATGTGATTGCTTTGCTTGCATATATGTCTGTGTGCCACGTACATAGTGTGTCTCTGGTGGTCAGAAGAGGGCATCCGGTCACCTGGAACTGAACTTACAAATGGTTTTTTACCACTGTAGGTGTAAGAGTGTAAACTTGGAACCCCAGGAATAGGGGCCAGTGTTCTCAATCACTGAGCTATCTCTCCAGCTCTGCATGCATGAATCTTGAAGACATTGTTAAGTGGAAACTTGAGGGTTCTTTGGAAAGTCAGTTTTGTTGGAAGGTGTTTTGCTGGGCAAACAGGTGAAGGAGTGTTTCCTGAAATGGACACAGGTGAAAGACTAAGGCAAACTCATGAAGGAATGTTTCAACGAAGCAGAAACAGGTGAAAGGATGTTCTGCTAAAGCAAGCACGAAAGAAGACTCGTGATGAAGGATTCTTTGCTAATAACATGCATGTGTTTGTCCACCTCACATTGCATGGTTAGGCTCCTTTTGTCAGGAGTACATAGAGAGAAACACACCAAAAACACTTCTGGTAGTGTGCCTCTGCTTTTTTGTCATTTGTGGAGACTCAGGCTGATTATAGCAGAGTGATGTCAGCTGAGACAAATGAAAGACTCCTGCTGAGGCAAAACACTTGCTGAGGCAAGACCTGTGGAAGACACCTGTGGAAGACAAGTGATGTTTGGAGGGAGTATAAATAGACCCTTGTTCTACAGTGTTGGAGGCTGAGCTAGGCTCACTTATAGGGCTAGTTGTGCAAGGTTTGTTGGTCTTGAGTATTCTCTGATCTTTGCTTTCCAGAAGGAGGCACTGAGAACTTTTTCTGGTGTCCCTCTGGGTCCCTCCGGCTGCTGACTTGTGTCAAAGGTGAGACCTGGCTGTCTCTACTAGGTAATGCCACCACTGACGATTCGTGTTTGCTATCTCGGCTGTACTGAACTGGGCTGCTGGTGTATCCATGAAGTGTTTGTGAGTGGACAGAGCTGCTGCTGCTGACCTGTGAACTGAACTGCTGATTTCCAGACAACACAGATGAGGGCTGCTTCGAAGAACCTTTCTAAACAGGTCCCCCCACCCCCATCCTTTCTTTTCCACTACCTCTGGTGGGTGGTGGGCTACAAGGGAAGTTAAAGTGTTTAAGAACCATCATTAAAAATAAGATTTCAAAAAATTAAAGTAACACATTATGCTAGGTGAAAGAAGCCAGCACAGAATACCTCGTATTATATAGTTTTCTTTATATGAAACAATTTTGAACAGAAAAATCTATAGAGGTAAAAATAATGGCAGAAGGTATTGAACGTTTGTAGCAGCAGTGAAAACCTTCTAAAGCAGACTGTGCTGGAGGGGTTACAATGCCTTGAGTACACTAGAGTCATTGACTTGCTGTTTGAATGGCTGGTGAGTGTGTGTGTGTGTGTGTGTGTGTGTGTGTGTGTGTGTTTTATATCTCAATAGAGCCATCACAGCTCTTTAGGCTGCCCTCCCATACCACCAGCAACTGGAATTCCTGAAACATTTTCAATACAAAATAGTATTTTTTCTTTTGAACTCATGAAGGATATTTAGTTTCCAAGACTAACAAAAATAGCAGATGTCTTAGTCCATGGCGCTACTCTACATAAATATACAAGACCAGGTAATTGATAATGTGTATTTATTGGCTCACAGGTTCTGAATGCTGGAACTCAAGATCAATGATCCAATGACTGCTCACGACCTTCTGGCTGTGGAAGGCTGAGAGAGAAAAGATGAAGACAGCAAGAGCCTGACCAAGTGACCTTTAGCCTCTTTGAATTCAATATTAATCCATTCATACAAATCCCAACACTGTTGTATTGGGAACTGATCCTAACGTATGCTTAGGGGTGAAAACTTAAACCATAATAGTAGCTGATCTTACTGGGTACTCGGGAGGTACGGGGTGCTGAGCCAATCATTGGGTGCTGAGCCAATCACTGGGTGCTGAGACCATCTGCCCTTCATCCTCACAGTACAGATTCTTTTCCCTGTTTTTTGAGGCATGCAAGAGAAGCTCGTGGAAGCTCAGTACCTTCTCCTGTAACACACAGCCCCTCCTCCTTGGTGAGGTTTGGAACCAGGCAGAAGGACTCCAGACCTCCGTCCAAATATCATCTCAGGATGACTTCACTGACGACCTGTCTAAGGGATGAATTTTCGGCTAAGTTTAAGTGGATGTGGCTAATTCTCTTTAAATATTTATCATGTAATTTGCTCTAAAGCATTACAAAGCAGGATCTATCTTTCTGGGAGAGTGATCATCAAAGAACTGGACAACAACTCCATCTGGCTTTACAGCCAGTGTCAATTTTGCTTCCAAACTGGGAAGCCCTGAGTTTCTCATTCTCTTCTCCACCAAGATTTCGAAAAGCTTAGTGCTTTAGTGAAGTCTGGAACATAGTGTGCCTGCTTTCAGACAGAGAAGAAAGCTGAGCTAGGTGGTATATTCTATGGACTCATTAAACATTTTTATTAGATAGTAGGACACAGTGTTTGTGAGACAACTTGTCAGGAGGACAAAAGGAAGAAGGAATGTGCAGTTCTGGACATACCAGCCGTCACTGACCCCTTCGATGCAGGAGCTGATGTTGTTTCTCGCCCTCTGGTGGGCCTCGCTGCCAGAATAGATTAATTTTGTCATTACCCTTTCTCAGTTTCTGCCTTTGACCAGAAAAAAGAGGTTAATTGTGTGCCATTTCTCAGGAGAACGAGGTATCAGCATTTTAATTCTTGATGGTTTATGAATTGTGGGCAGCTAATTAAAACTTAAAGATTAGAGGAGCTATTTTGGCTAAGAGGCCATTTGCAGGACCGTGGAATGAACAGAACAAAGGATTGTCTGTTCTTTTCATCCCCCAAGTTTAAATGTAACTTCGGGCTGAAAGAGCCCTGAATGGTTTTGCATAGTGAGTATTCATTGTATTGATTCTAATTTTAATTTTGCATAAAATGGCACAGTGTCTAAAAGCCATTGAGGGGTTAACATGAAGATTATTGGGAATGTTAAATAGCAAGATGTGTGTGATAAGGCTCCTTTGGACCCTTCCTGACCTCCACGAGACATCATAAAGTCACACAGGGACCACTTAAAGATTCTGTTAGATGTCCTTCATTGCATCTCAGAGGGCTCTATGTATTTAGATATTTTCTATCCAGATAACCACTCAGTCCCTGTCTGGAAGATAATGGACCATCATGGGGTTTTTCTTGATTCATCTACAATGTGGTGGCTTTCAGGCAACTGCTTTTCCTTGGGTGTATGAAACAAGGTGACCAATGGGCCCTGTCATGCCTTTGCACAAACTAGGAAAGGGACATCTTCAACCGGGTGCAGCATTCATAGATTTGAGGCTAGAAAAGTTGAACAGAGTTGGAATTCAGCTCCTAGGTACCTCCTGGCAATGCAAACCCCACACAGACATGGCCACTGAGGGAAGGAGATCTCTTGAGTTCAAGGTCAACCCAGGGACAAAGCAAGTCCCAGATCCAGGAGTGGTGTATACAGCTTTAATCTGGGCCACACCTTCTGCTGGAGACCTACCTAAGGACATTGGAAGAAGGAAGATTCATTCTTTGCCTGCTTCCACTTACTTGCCAGCACATCTATTGGAATCTACTTCTACGGTAGCTTAAACTACTAGCCTCGTGGAACTGAGCAACTACTAGATCCCTAGGCTTCCCATTCACAGCTGCCCATTGTTGGGTTGGTTGGACTACAGACTGTAAGTCACCACAATAAATTTCCTTAAAATATAGAGACATTCCATTAGTTCTGTGACTCTAGAGAACCCTGATTCAGACAGGGATTATACTCGGTTATCAGGCATGGTGGCAAGCACCTTTACTTACTGATCCAGCTCACCAGCCCTCTCTACTTTATTTTATTGTAAAAGTTATTTTTATTTTACATGTATGGATGTTTTACCTGCATGTATGTATGTGTACCATGTGAGTATAGTGACAGTGGGGATCAGAAACAGGTGTGGGATGCTCTAGAACTGGAGTTAGACAATTGTTAGCCATCATGTGGGTGCTAGAAAGAGACCGGTGTCCTCTCCAAGAGCAGCAAGTGCTTGGGGCCACTGGGTCATCTCACCAGCCCTTCCACTTTGTTTTTTGAGACAGGGTCTGTCACTGAACCTGGATTTTGCTGACTCAGTAAGGCTGGCTGGCCAGTGAGCTGTAGATCGACTTCCTTAGCGCTGATGTCACAGTGCAGGCACATGCCTCTGTGCCTTGCTTTTTATGTTTCTGGGAACTCGTGTTTGGGAGACAAGTACTTTACCAAGTAACCCAACACCTCTACATAGTTCTTGGTGTTTTCTAAGATGAGTCCAAGTGTTCAAATGCAAACTTCTTGGAAGTACAACTAGGTCTTGCAAGATCCTAGTTTTCATCTTCTGTCAGAGATGGATTGAAAACCTATCAAGCAAGGTCAGGAGAGAACTTACAGTGTAGGGCTGGTGAGATTAGTCAACAGCTAAAGGCATTTGTTGCTAAGTAATGACCCAAGTTCAGCCTCTGCCAAGCCTATGGCCTAAGTTGAATCTTCAGGAAGCCTATTACCTAAGTTCAGTCCCCAGGACCTACATGGAGGAATGGGAGTACCAACCCCTACAGGTTGTCCTCTGATCTCTCTGTACATTTCATGCCACATAAGCCACCCACCCCAATCAATCAATCAATCAGCCAATCAATATCAATCAATCAATAATAGTAATAGATACCAACCAATCAGTAATAGATATTAATGAAATCACAGCTTGGTGGGATGAGATACAGGAAACAAACAACGGTATGAGAGATTAATCATTTCACCCAGGTACATGTGACAAAGGTAAAATATTGTGGAGTCTAGGAGAATATACTGACCAGATCCCTCCAGACAGGGAGATACTAGAAGCTTTCCTGACATGACACTGATGAAGAGGTAACCTGCTTGAGACTGGGCAAGGGAGGAAAACGATTTCATTTCAGTAGGAGAGAGTGGACAACGACCTTAAAGTGAGAAAAATCTAATGTATTCTAAGAACCAAAATAAAGGCACAGAGTAGAAACTGGTAGATATTAAAGTGGCACAGATCAAGATGAGGCTACGGAGAGGGGAAGAGGCCAAATCACTGTGGTTTGCAGTCCACACTCGGGATGTGAGACTTCAATCCTACAGGGAACTGAAATCTGTTCAGATATTTAGTTTTAGGCAGAAATTTAAAGAAAACTTATATTGTAAATAATATATCTGTCTATGAAAAATGAACCAACTGAGAGGGATGGAGAGTGGCCAAGAGCCCTGTGCAGAGGCCGCAGCCTCTGTACAAGTGACCTGTGACAGCAGGTGCTTAGAATGTGCTAGATTTTTCTCGCTTTGACAAAATCAGTAGGGACTGGAGATGGGTCGTCTAAAGGAAACAGGAGAGTGTCAAGGATTCTAACATGCACAACGGAACACAGTATTTGTGTCATTTCTTGAACTCTGGTTCAAAGAGAGGTGTCTTGAGATGGTGAAATCCCTTTGATTGTTTTTGGTTGATTTTTGAGGCAAGGTGTCTCTATGTGGGTCTGGATGTCTTGGAACTCATTATGTAGGCCAGTCCTTTGGAATTTATGTTGACTTCCAAACTGACCCGGGAGTTACATATATATTGTTTGGAGTGTGGCTAAGGTAGTGGAAAAGATGCATTTGAAGTTCACTGTTAAACAGCTAGGATTGGCAGCACCAAAATGCCTGGTCACATGAAATTTTCTGCAACAACAATAGGTGCTTACACTGATGGTAGATGGTTGTATCCACTGAAGGTGGTGAGTTAATCTGAGGATGGTGGGTGAAGGAATCCTGAGTATTTACAATATGGTATTGATGGGGAGAGGGATTGGGGGTGGGTGGGGTGCTGATGTCAAGTGGAAGAGATAGCAATAGAGATGTTCTTCATGCACAGTTCCTGAAATAGAGGTGCTGGCGCAGCTCCAGGAATTAGAATATACTCTCTGCTTCCTCTCATCTCTGGGTGGCTGCAAGCCTTCTTTGTCTTGCAGGTGTGTCACTCCAGCCTGCCTGTCTTTACAAGAATGTCCCTTCTGTCAGCGAGCAGTCTGTGCTCAGTCTCTCGTGGATACACTGTCCGAAACTGTCTTCATCTCAAGATTGTTGATTTAAGATACTCCGATACTGCTTGTCTTAGTCAGAGTTTCTATTCCTGCACAAAACATCATGACCAAGAAGCAAGATGGGGAGGAAAGGGTTATTCAGCTTACACTTCCATACTGCTGTTCATCACCAAAGGAAGTCAGGACTGGAACTCAAGCAGGTCAGGAAGCAGGAGCTGATGCAGAGGCCGTGGAGGGAATGTTACTGGCTTGCTTCCCCTGCCTTGCTCAGCCTGCTTTCTTATAGACCCCAAGACTACCAGCCCAGGGATCCTACCATTGTAGGATCCACCCACAATGGGCCCTCCCCCCTTGATCACTAATTGAGAAAATGCTTTACAGCTGGGTCTCATGGAAGCATTTCCTCAAGGGAGGCTCCTTTCTCTGTGATAACTCCAGCTTGTGTCAAGTTGACACACAAACCAGCCAGTACACTGTTTATCTCATTATAAGTTAAAATATGACCACATTGTGATGGGGATGGTTTTATAAGTTAAATAACTAGTGATCCTAAGTACATTGCTTTAATTTTAAATATTTGGGCTTATTTTATTTCATTTGTGTGTGCTCATGTGTGTGTGTGAATGTACCAACGTGTGTGTAGGTGACTCTGGAGGCTGGAAGAGGGCATGGGACCTCATGGAGCTGGAGTTAAAGGGAGTTATCAACTCCCACCTACTGTGGGTGCTGGGTTCTGAACTCAGGTCCTCAGGACTGTGCAGCAAGTGCTCTTAACTGCTATGCCATCGGCCCAGCCTGAGGTACATTATTTTACATGTATCATTGTGCAGAATTTGTGTTTTAGGATGAAGGTTTGAAATTGTTTTCCCCCATTTTTATGTGCTTCTTTGGGTGATTTCAGAATTATTTGGCTAGTAAACACAAATCACTTAAAGTCCTCCCTCCCAATGAGCAAAGCATGGAATCACTAGCACAGAAAAACTCCTACGTTCCCTTCTTTCCAATCTTATGATTTCCACTAGACGGTCCAGAGCTTAGACTGAACAGAGGAAATAGCCTACCTACGTTGTCCATTGTCCCTCAAGCCCTTATTTGGCCAGTTCCCTTCTTTTCCCATCCACACTTAGCCATCGTCTCTGCCTACTTGAGCTACCCCAGGCTGGTCGGTGAGTAGCGGTCATCTTCACAGCCCTCATGGATAAACTGGATCCCGCGGTCAGTGAACAGGTGAATGCAGTTCCCACAATTCCCCTGTGAGAAGAAGGAGATCTAAGGTTAGGGATAAGGCCGGAAGCACCAAGAACCTAGGATCTCCGATCATCATTTCCCACCGTAGACACTGCCCGCTGGTACTCCACAGCCTGTGTGACCACAGTTCCGGGTCCCAGAATCCTCGGAACTCTACAGTTCAGAGATCTTCCCCATGCATATCACGGATGTTTGTGAGCTACCATGTGGTTGCTGGGATTTGAACCCGTGACCTCCTGAAGAGTAGTCGGTGATATCTGTGTGCATCAGTCATTCCACATGGAGGTCACACAGCTCTCCACTCTCCAGCTACGCTCCCAGGCGAAGACATGCTCCAGCACCGTGGAAGTCTAAACGGTTAATATTGGGAATAACCCAGGCCTCAGAGGTGGTTTAAAAAGTGTCTAGTGACTGCATTGAAAAGCACAAAGAAACAGGTAAATTTGACTTTAGTGACATATTATTTAAGATAATATACCCAAGTATCAGGCCACAATTTTGCCAATTCAAAAATTATGAAAGTTATTTTACAAGCGCTTCTTTAAAATCTGGTATGTACTTAATGCTTAAGAGTATATATCCAGGGCTGGTGAGATGGCTCGGCGCTTAAGAGCACCGACTGCTCTTCAGGAGGTCATGAGTTCAAATCCCAGCAACCATGTGGTGGCTCACAAGCATCCGTATGCCCTTATATGAGTATCTGAAGACAGCGACAGTGTACTTTGGGCCAGAACAAGCAGGGCCTGGAGCAAGTGGGACCTGGAGTGAGCAGGGCCAGAGCAAGGAGGAGAAGGGAAGTGGGAAGGGGAGAGAGTGTATATCCAGAGGGGGACTTGCAGTCAGGATGTAATATCTGGGAGAAGAATAATTAAAAAAATTATAAAAAAAGAAAAGTAAAATGATGTTGGTCAGGGATATCTTAACAGACACACACACACACACACACACACACACACAGAGTATATCACCATTTGGAATAATCGCCACGCAGTGCTCTGTGGCTGCATGTGGCAAGTGTTCATAGAATAGGATACTTTTATACTCCATCTGATCAGAGGATGAACTGTTGAATATTCTGGTGCTTGGGATGTATCTGAGTCCAGTAACATGGTTGTCTGTGGGCGGGGCCTGCACAGCAAATATGGTCATTACCAGCTTCAGAGGGACTCCTATTATGTATAGAACAGCATAGATCACAATATCATCACCATGACAACCATCAGAAACAAGAGTCCATTGTCCCATGCCCATTGTATCTTAGGCTACTGTTCAGGTGCACCACGAATGCTTACTTGTTTGCCAAAATTGTTTGGGGAGACAGATTACGCACACGCACACGCACCTGTCTTGTAAAGCATACTCATTACTTGCAGTCAGGTAGAGAGAAGCCTATAATTCGTTGTGACCCAGTGGCTGAAGGCTGAGGAGAGCTGCCTAGGTGAATGGAATCTTTGTTCTGTATGGCCAGCTTTGTAGTACAGGCAAAGGGCTTTGTATAGGGGGCAATCTCATTAAAGCATCTTCTGTCCTGTGAGGCTCACTGCTGCTTGAGGGTAGTTTTGGTCCTTTGTCATAAAATGTTTACCAATTAGACCTGTAATTCCTGGAATCCAATGTAACTTCAGAGGAAAAAAAAGATTTAAAACCTAAACCCAAACCAAAACAAAAACCAAGCAAATGATAGGAACAAGAGAGTCAGAGGGGAAGAAAATCGAGTGAGCTGAGACAGTGACTGCTCTTTCTCTCACAGCCTTCCCCTTATCGATGATGAGGGGCCATGGCCTTGAGGGAGATGTATGCGTTCAGGAACTTAGGTACCTTCCACATTACATATTTCATATAGGACTCTTCTGTCCTGGAAGGACGCTGTCGGCACCTAACAGATGCGTGTGGGTCAGCCTCTCGTCTCACAGAGCCTCCAGATTTGCTTGCCTATGATGGTAGCAGCCTCCAACCACACACCAGGGAGTAAGGACTGCATGTGGTGTGTGTACAGGTCTGAGCCGGTGGCAAAGCAGAAGTGGAAGGGCTCTTCAAGGCTATGCACGTTCTTATTCTCTGCCTTATCCTTCTTTCTCCTCCTGGGACCGGAAGCTCCCCATGTCTGTAGGCAGCCATCTTAACTGGACTAGCTAGTGAGACTGTGAACTTCCTCCCAGTGTCTCCATTCTCCTCTCACAGAACAGCACACGTTTCAAACAGCCCTTTGCATTTTGGAACAAATCTTCCATGTTCTTCCTGAGATTTTTTTTCCTCCATGTTAAAGCTCATCAAACTGATGATCCCATACAAAGTTAGGTGTTTCTTTCCTTTCTTTTTAAATTTACTTTTGTTTTCAATTGTTTGTGTGCGTGTGTGCGCGCGCGCGCATGTGCGGCGTGTGTGCGTGCAAGTGCAGGTTTCCATGGAGGCCAGAGGTGTTGGATCTCCCTGCAACTAGAGTTATACAGTCAGTTATATGTGGATGGAGGAACCCAACTTGGGTCCTCTACAAGAGCAGTATACTCTTAACCTATGAGCCTTCTCACCATCTATTTCCTTCCTTTCTTCATGCTCTATGCTTTCGTTCATCCTACAGATGTGTAGCAAGAATGCCAACTGGATAAACTAAATAAAGATATGTAACTAGAAGGAAAGCAATGGACATTGGTGTGACTATATATATGGTCGCCTTCCCAGGGTTCAGGATATCGCCTGATCTTCTTCTGAAGCCAGACATATACAGTGAACGTGTGCTTACTTATCTGCCCTGAGCTTATAGAATTATTGAAGGGCCCCCCCAAAAAAAAGTCACAGACTAGTCTGTTTAATGCCCGATCTATAAGAACAAGCTATTAGTTATTATGCCAGATATTTGGGCCAGCACAGTGCCTAGCAACAGAATACATAGTGATCTGCAGAAGTTGCTTTTTCTCAGTGTCATAGAGTACAGCCTGCTATGCATGTTCTGGACATAGTTGCAGACATGTTTACATGGCTGTGTGCTATGTGAAGATATGACAGATGTCTGGAAGGGCCACTAATGGGTCCACTTTCCCCTCTGCTGGTGATTCAGATGAGCAATTTCTTTTGTCATGAGGTGAAAGACAGAGGCAAAAATTCATAGACTCTTGACTCTGCAGATGAAGAAGAGCTGAATTCAAACTGAGCTGATGGCTCGTAAGGGTTTTAGATTTTAAAAGGTGATGCAGCAGAGACACAAACTCTACTGTTGTTCAAAAGCATCACACCCTTTGATATGGGTTGGCAGATAGACTAAGGAGATACTCTCTTGTAGCTTCCATCAAAGGTCGGGCATGAGGCTCACAGGCCATTGGGATTTCACTCTTGCAACAGTGGTTTTCGTTTTTTAAACTTTTAAGTTTGAACTAACTCTAGACTTGCAGAAAAGCTGCCCCTAAAAAGGAAGAAATACAATGCAGAGAGAATTCCTGTCCACTTTTCAGTCCCGCTCTCCCTATGTCAATATTTTGTATGACTGTAGTATTACTACCACAACTTGGAATCGAGATTGACCGACATAGTGCTATTAGCTCATCTGGGGATCTTGTTTGAATCCCATCAACTTTTCTTTTAGCGTCTCTCCCAATCCAAGATTGCACTGAGTTGGCACATCTCTGAATATCCTCTCGTCTTTGCAGTCTGTAGTCTTTGACTGTTCTCTAGGACTCTGATACCATTGAAGGACATTGACAATCCCAACCTTCTACTGTCCAGGTGGAAGATCCTCCAAGAACACTTGGCATAATAACATCCCCAGTGTATCTGTCTGATATTTTTCGTGCATTAGTGGACACGAACAGTTTTGGCTCCTGCTTATTGAATGCCAGTAGCAGGTACTCCCTGGACCAAAAGCAAGCGGGCAGTGCTGCCGGGGCCATGCACTCCTTGGTTGAGGAGCAGCCCTGAGGTTCAGAGACACTGAGACTCTTCCTGGAATTCACCATGAGAAGCAAGGAATTGCAGAATGCTCTTCCCAAACATTGAGGAGTATAAAATGGGAACAAATGATTTTAGCAGAAGATTAATTATGTTTCGTGATGTGCCAAACACTCCCATTACATTCTGTAAGAGCAGCCAGGAGCGTGCCACGCAACAGCAGCGTTTTATTAATTCCGTATCTCGGATTGGGATGGAATATTTATTTTTCTCCTTGATTTTGATAAATGAGCTCACCATGCAATAAACAAGAAAGAATGTTACCTCCTTTATGCACAATTGATGATATTCATTTGATTGTTAACCTGTTTATTAAGGATTCTAATAAGAAAGTCACAGCCTCTCGATACTATTAAACAGGGAACAATGGGCAGGATTTGTGCCCTGGGCTACTGTAACAAAGCACCGGGTACTGCGTGGTTTTAAACAGTACAATGTATTCTCCCACACTTGCAGGAAAGAAGTCTAGGATCAATGTGAGGGCGGGGCTCCACTGCTGCAGAAGAGGCAAGGCATGTTCCTTCTCTTCTGGTTTCTGGTGGCTTCAGGCTTTCTTTGCTTGTGAGAGCACCCCTATAGTCTCTGCCACCATCTTCCACGTGACTTCTCCCCTGCACTTCTCTCTGTTTTCTTGTGTTCTTTCTTTCCCTTCTTTTTTTTTTTTGACTGTTTTTAAATTGTATATTTTATTTATTTACATTTCAAATGTTATTCTCTTTCCTAGTTTCCCCTCTAGCATCCCCTTAACCTACCCCTCCCCCTGCTTCTATGAGGGTGCTCCCCCACCCACCTTCTCACCCACCCCACTCCTGCCTTCTTTCTTTTTTAAAAAGAGATTTATTTATTTATTATGTATATGAGTACACTGTAGCTGTCTTCAGACACATTAGAAGAAGGCACTGGATCCCATTACAGACTGTTACGAGTCATCACATGGTTGCTGGAAACTGATCTCAGGACGTCTGGAAGAGCAGTCAGTGCTCTTAACCACTGAGCCATCTCTTTAGCCTACATTTTTTTGTTTTTTGGAGACATGTAGCTTTGGCTGGCCAGGAATCCACTTTATAGAACAGGCTGACCTTGAACTCAGACATCAAACTGTCTTTGCCTCCAGATTGGGATTAAAGACTTGCATGATCCACCATGCCCAGTTATGCCTTTTCTTTGATAAACATAGCAGTCATATCCTAAGGCATGTCCTATGGCTAGGATTATACCATGATGAGGTCCTGAACTGGGAGTGGGAAGACTCTGTTTCCAAATAAGGTAATTTGCATGGCTTTTTCTAGAGAAACATTAAGCAATATACATTCATCTAAGATAGAAAGAAAACTTATTCAAAAAAGGAGTCTAAGTCCAGCTCTGTGAACAGTGAGTGTATTGGAGTTACAGGAGCATGGTGCCTCAGTTATATCACTAAGAACCGATCCATCCAGTCCGTTGTTCACCATGTCCACAGTGATATCTGAGGGATGGGAGGGGCCTTGTGCATCTGGGCACCCTTCCTTTTCCCTTTACAAGAGAACATTACTAGCTCTTATCTCCCTGTATGGCTCTCTTGGGTTGCCCACAGCTGCTTTGCTTCATGTACAACCCAAAGGAAACAGCCACGCAGTAGTCACACCTACAGTGCCGGAGCTTAGGATTTTAGTGGATCTATTTGGCAGGGTCTTTTGAGAACTGCTCTTTGGGGCTATTGGCTCACGAGAGCTGTAAGCTGGAGAATGTGTTCACAGGAGCATAGTGGGCTGGTGACAGAGTCAAGAGAGTGTGCTGAGGAGAGGGAGGCCAGATGCACAGCTGAAGGCTGCTCCATTAGGAGGAACACAGTGTGTGTGTGTGTGTGCGTGTGTAGATGACTAGAAGAGGTAAAGTGGACAGACAGCAGGGAGAGTTTAGAAAGTGAGGAGGGCCAAGGTGAAAAGCTCCAGACGTCAAACCACTGCCGGAATCTCAAGTCCAGCACCCTTCACAGCCAAGTGTGTGTTGACCATGACACTTGAAGCTGGAGGTGGTAGGTGAGAGACGGAATGGAAAGAAAGGGTATGGGGGTTCACAGAGTCTGACTGGAGGGATATTCTAAGAATGGCTGTAGCAGAGAGAGGAAGTCAACTCCTACCCTTTCTTCACCCACTTTAGGGCAAACTAAGAACTCCAGATGCAAGAGAGGTGCATGGATGGAGAGAAGGAAGAATTCAGGAAGCGGTTGGATGGTGGGGAAGACTGTCAAATGGTAGCATCACAGCTCACATACAAACAGGAACACAGTGAGGGAGACAGTAAAGAGCCTACATGCCATCCCGGTGACTGCTCTCATCATATCTAGACCTGAACTGAAAGCACAGCAAGCAATGGGGACAGCACAGAGGTGGGGCCGGTAGCCTCGCAGTCATTGCCCATGCTGGAGAAGGGTAAATGGTCACTGTTCTAGAGCTAGGAGGCAGGCTGGCTCCTCCAATATTACCATATGGCTTCCGGACACATCAAGGAGGATAACATCCAAGTGTTGCATAGTGGTGTGTAACAAGGGAGTTGAGGAGGAAGAGTAAAACAACAAGCAAACAAACCCAAACCAGCATTTCTCAATAAAGGCAAGGAAGAAAAAAACATGGGAGAATGCTGAATGCCTCTCCAAAGGCCAATCTCAGGAGTGTAGGGTGTAAATCTGTGCTCTGGATGGGGAAAGGACTGGAGGATGTTGGGACAAGTGATGGTGTGGGGGAGGGACATTCCTTAAGACTAAAGAAAGAAACCAGAGATGGGGCGATCAGCCCCGTGTCTATCACCAGTGCCTATGCTGGATCCTTCCCCCTACTCTGAGGAGCTACTCAAGCTGGAGGGGGTATGACACGGGAACAGAGGCAGGAGGGAAGGGGAGAAGGGCCAGCTCTGGCCTGTGATCAGCAGCAAGGTGAGGGAAGGACATGTCTGGTCTGGATACAATCTCATCAGATACACCTTATCACCCCTGACAGAAGCTGACTTAAATACACCTTCTTGGAGTCGGAATTTCAGCTATGACAGCCATGGTTACAATTGGCAGGATGCTGTGGATACAAAGTAGATCATTTCCAGGATCTTGAGATAGATCACCTACGAGTGGGAGCTTCCTTTCCAGTACTTGGGATGCTGTGTGATGTATCTAGGAAATTGACTACTGTGGGGGACAAAGACTGCTTAAATTGAATGGGGTTGGGGTGGTGGAGAGTATGTGGTTTTTCTTCTTGATAATTTCCCATAATAGTGTTCTTCAGCCAGCTGAGGGAGTTTCTTTTCTTTAGACATCATTAAGTGCTTGTCTCTGACTCCTTTCTTGACCCAGTCCGTTCAGGTTAGTCAACAGGGTCTAGCAAGAGAGAGAGTAGGGATGGAGGGGCAAGAGACACAAAGAATGAAGACAAGACAGAGAGTCTGATCAAGTCCCGTTTATTGAAAGGAAATCATGGGTATATATAAGCACAAGCAGGGGCGTGCAGCTGAAGACACTTTACCACGTGTGCCTTGCAGCTGGGAGCACTAAACAACAAAACAAGATAGGTGAGAAAAACAAGATGTTTATCAGAGTGTGCTCAGCTGTTGTAGGCTGTTGAAAACACAGTCTCTTGTCAGGGTATATGGCTCGAGATGGCTGCAAAGATGATAGCTGCTTTCCGCTACGAGTCGGCTCCCAATACTTTCTAGCCCTTGAGTTCTTATGAATGTCAGACATAGTGAGACACTTTTTGCTCTATCATATGTGGGCCAGTCCCTCCTTCCTTCCCTCCTTTGCTCCCTCTCCCTCTTCTTTTCTCCCTCCCTGTAAACAGTAATTTAAAATGTTATTTAATAATTCTATTAGTTATTGATATCATCTGGCCAGCCTCCCAATAATTGAGGCAGGGATCTATGGAATTTTAATTACTGGGTGAATTATCCTAATCTGTTCTTCTGTATGTTTTACTATTAATTCCTCATTTACTTGTTGTACCTGTTGTTTGAACCTCGCCCGGGGGTATTTCTGCTCCGTTAATTCATCCTCAGGGGGTATTTCACTCAGCCACGGGCTCCTGGCCCATCATGATTATTGGACATGTCACTCTGTCTCCTTTCTCCTTCTGTCTCCTCCCTCCTTCTTACTCCTCTCTCTTTCTTCTTGGTACCTTCAAACCCCAGCCCATAACTGAAACCCTGCCCACCTCTATTCTCCCCAGTAATTGGCTGTAGCCACTTTTATTTAACCAATAGCTTTAAATTGAGAAGCAAGGTTTATACATTGTTTGGTGTATTTAAGGGTCTGCTAGTCAGGGCACCCAGATCTTGGGGGCTAGTGTTTAGCATTTGCATACACAACACCAGACCAACCTCCAGCACCTTTCTCTTTCCTTTCTTTCTTTTTCTCCCCTATTTCATTCCTTGCCACATAATCCAGGCTGGCCTAAAACTCCCAATTCTCCTGCTACACCCTCAGTGCTGGGATTACAGCTGTGCACCACCGTACCTAGCTTCTCTGATTTAAAAAAGGAAATCACCTTTAAAGTGAAGGCCAGCGTTCACGTAACATTATTATTCACTATAAACAAACTGTGAACAGACAAAGATGTTGAAACTGTAGCATTTACTCGAAATGGATGCTATTCAGACTTTAAATAGGGGAAAATAATCCTGTTGTCAGAAGCAGCATGGGTAAGCATGGAGGACACGGCACCAAGTCCAATGTCAGGCATAGGAAGAGCAGGACTGTATGATCTCACTCCTGTACCCAGTCTGTAAATCATAGTGTTCTTGAGAGCAGAGTGTAGAGTGGTGATTACTAGAGCTGGGATGAGGGGAAGTGGAGAGATGACGGTCAAAGTGTACAAGCAACACTGCACTGCTCTCTACTGGACATGCCTGCACATGCTGCCGTTATGGTTATGCAGACAGGACAGACAGCAGTCTAGGAGCAAGTTGGAGCAGCAGCCTAAGTCCTTGGCTTATAATACTGCAGCTGTCTGTTCCTCTTCCTGTTGTGGTAAATCTCCAACTCAAATAAGGCCCGTCAAAGAATACACAACTCAATAAGAATGAATACAAACTGCACACCTAGATTGGGCAGATCTACCATTACACTACTCTATTCCCCAGCTATGAGATACCTTATAACTTTCGAGTTTTTCCAGGCCACGTGCTTCTCCTCCATCGTCCTTCCAACTCTTCCTCCTCTGCCATCCCCCCCTCTTTCTCTCTTCTCCCCCCAACCCTTTTTCTGCTCCACCTCCCCTTCCACTGCCCAATCACTGGCTCTAACCTTTATTTTACAAATTAAGGTGGGCAGAAGGTTCACAAGTCACCTGTGTACTGATTCACTCCTCCTCTGCAGCCCCTCCCTGGAAAGCAGAATTAGCATCAAAATACAAGACCAGGGCTATCCACAACATCTTCCTGTAGGGAAACAAACCATTGTTTAAGTATCCTAGCAAGTGCTCACACCCTATATTGGTTGTACCAGGTTGAAATGTTTGGGAGGAGTAAATTCTAGAGATCCCATGTACAGCATAGTGACAATAGTCAATGACACTGAATGAAATGTGCTAAGAAAATAAATCTTAATTGTCTTTTCAAAAACAATATATTAATTAGCTTGATGTTGGTGCCCATTTCACTTCCCATTAGTTGTGGACTGTACCACACATGGCCTATGGTCCCTGAGAAATACAAAGAGAGCTGGGCATCAGTGTTCAGATCTCTGTGGGTCCAGACTACAGACGCCACATGTGCAGTTGCCTCATGTTCTTGCCTTCGCCACCGTGGCGGACTGTGTGACTGCAAACTGTAAGCCACAATAAACATTCCTTAAGTTGCTTTGTCAGGTAGTCTGTCACAGAAATAAGACGAGCAACCGATACAGGGTGTGAGCCTTGTTAAGATACTTAAACAATGGCTTGTTTCTCCACAGGAAGAGGAACAGACAGCTGCAGTATCATAAGCCAAGGCCTTAGGCTGCTGCTACAATAGGTTCCTAGAAAGTAGTCTGTTTTGTCCACATTAACATAATGACAGCATGTGGGGGCATATTCCAGTAGAGAGGAATGTGTTGTTTATCCAAGACTGAGACCCTTATGCTCCACAAAACTAGGATGCCGTCTCCAGAACTATCTGACAGTGTTAAAAATATCCCATAAGCCAGGCTCGAAAAGCCAAAAATCCTTTAGTGGTTTGCAGAAGAACACATTCTGCTTCAGATAGGTAAGTAATTTAACGATCTCAGTTGGCCGAATACGGAAAGGCAAAACAAAATTCGCCATTGTTGCCTTGAGTCTAAATGTACCTATATCTAGCTTGAGGCTAGGTCTATGAGGTACATAGATATAGGTATTCCCGTAAATTAACTTAATGTTCGTTTTTGATAAGGCATTTTAAACTGCACAGAGTCACAGGTGTCAGCCACAGACAGGGAGAATGGTGGAACACAGAGGGGCTGGCCTCACTCCAAGAGCTTCCCCAACAGGGTTTAAGTCACTGACTCCATCGGCCCCCAACTGACCCAGACAACAAACAATACTGCAAACATCACCACAAACAGACTTGTCAATCTACACCATCGCTTATGGTGGATATTTGCTTTATGAGGTCACTTTCAATCTATTTATTGTTTCCAGCATTGACTATGATTGATTATCATAACATATGCATGACTCGTGGGTCCAGGCATGAGAGAATACATGGCATAAGACTACCGCTATGCCTTAGCTTAGTTTGTAAAACTTAACATGGGCAATCCAAAGCAAGTGAAGTGGGTTGTTACATTGTTCTCTTAAACAAATAAGCTGAGCACACGGTAGGATATCAGCCTTAACTCTTAACTGACATCCAGTTATGTTCTTAGTTCTGTCTGTCAAGTCCAGGGGGAGTTCCAGTCGCTTAGAGCATAAGAGGTATTTTTATAATATTGTATTGGCACAGTAGTTGAATGGTTTTCACGCGCAACTTGTAACAGATCACAGCAGTCCAAATGGTTCCACAAGGGGAGGTTTATTCAGGAGATAGGAGGGAGAGCGGAGAGGTAGAGGAGTGGAGGCCGGCCATGACCACGTGGAGAGAGGGGGAAGGGAAGGGGGGAGGGGAGAGGACAACCTGCAGGCTCTGGGTCGAGGAGAACAAGAGTAAGAGAGAGAGGAGGGGACAGGCAGCCCCTTTTATAGTGGGCAGGGCTACCTGCCTGTTGCCAGGTAACTGTGGGGAGGAGCATACCTGGTGGTTGCCAGGTGACTGTGGGGGTGGAGTTTAGACAGAATACTAACAGTAGTCGAGTGAACAAATGGGTGAGCCACAAGGCAAGAGCCACAGAGATCCAAAACACAGGACTAGGTTTTGATGAACCCTAAGCAAAGCTGAGTTAGGCACTGGTGTCGGTGGAGGCGTTCTGGAATCTGGTGGTAGCTGTATGAACTCCAGCTTTACCTCTGCATGTTGTCTGCTGGTTTTCTCTAAACATCAACGTGGGTAAGCTAGGTATACTGTGGAGAAAGTGATACAGGAAGCATTTTATTATTGAGTATTCAGAAGAAAACAAGGTGGAAGGAAGGAAGGAAGGAAGGAAGGAAGGAAGGAAGGAAGAAAGGAAGGAAGGAAGGAAGGAAGAGCTGACTTTATTTTGGGGTCCATTCTGGTTTTGGGCAATTTTCTTGGGCTCTAGGTCAAGTCTTTTCTAGAGAGTCCTCAAACACATTGAGAAGAGTTAATCATTCTTGGGAGTCATTATTTTAAAATATTATTATTAAATATTATTTTTAAAGTTTGAGAATCATTTGCTTATTCACACACACACACACACACACACACACACACACACACACACAATAAACCCACAGCTCTTGCCTGAAAAGAGGAAAAGAGATAGCTTATTCTGAAGTCAAAGATGAGTAACCTTGGTTCAGGAACACGTGTTCTATTATGGTTATAGTTTGATGAAGTTTTATAGTGAAAGAACAAAGAAAGCTATTAATCAGGGTACTTTTAAATGAAATGCATTGGTGGAGACATTACATGGGTATATTACAGCAATGTGGGGAAGTTTCTGTTATGAGCCTTGGGAAAAGTTGTTTCCTGGCATAAGGCCAGGAGCCAGGACTCCAGGAGGTACAACCCCACAGATAGTGTCAGTGTTAGGATTCAGACACCAGGAGGACATGAAAGCCCTATAAGGCACACACACTAGCCATTGAGACTTTGGAATTTGGAAGCAGATTTGATGGAGTTTCTGGTCCTTCAGTTCAAACCTGAGATTTGAAACTTTAGATGGAATCTCCTGTGTTTACCACTGTTCTATCTTCAACTGTTTTTACGAAGAACCTCCTAACAACTGCTGTTTGGTTCAAACTTGAGATTCTCCTGCCTCGGCCTCCCAAGAAGCTGCTGTTACAGGCATTCACTCTAGAACCTCAAGCAGTTTTAAGTTTATGGAAACCCTGAGTGGCAGGCAGAGAGCGCTCCCATCCACAATCCCAGCAGTTTCCAGCCTCAGTGTCCTTCCCTTGCTAGGGATCTAACTTGGCCCTCATGTAGGAAGCACTTTTCTACCGAGCTGCGTTCTCAGCCTAGGTGTCTCCACCACTAACTCTTGGACGTGGCTTACTTACTCCAGTTGATGAGTGAATGCCAGTGCATTACTAAGCACATTTCTTGTGAATATTCTTCACGTTATAGTCTTTAAGTTTTGACAGCTGTGTGATGAGTATTCACTGTCACAGTTTGGTATAGAATAGTTTTGCTGCTGTAAAACTGTCCTGTGGGCCACCTCTTTTTCCTCCCCTTGTTACTCTGAGTCTTGGCAACCACTGATATCTTTACTGTCCCATAGTTTTGAACTTTCCTGGATGTCATGGAGTTAGAATTGTTCACTAAACCACCAGCTTTGCATGAGTTCTTAGAATTTAAACTCAGGCCCTCATGCTTCCAAGCTCCTTTACCCACTGAACTATCTCTCTTCAGCCTAGGTTTTCAAACTCTCTAAGATTATGTCTCTTGTTAACAGAACCAATATGAAACTAGTTATATTAGGTCATAAATTTCAGAAGACATGGCTCCATAATTAAGAGTTCTCGCTGTTCTTCTAGAGGATCTGGGCACATGCAGAGCCACCTGTAACTACAGTTCTAAAGGATCCGATTCTTTCTTTAAGTTGGGAAGGAAAGGGTTTATTCAGCTTACACTTCCACATTGCTGTTCATCACCAAAAGGAAGTCAGGACTGGAACTCACACAGGGTAGGAACCTGGAGGCAGGAGCTGATGCAGAAGCCATGGAGGGATGCTACCTACTGGCTTGCTCAGCTTACTTTCTTAGAGAACCCAAGACTACCCAGGGATGGTTCCACCCACAATGGTCTGGGCCCTCCCACCCTTGCTTACTAACTGAGAAAATGCCTTACAGCTGGACCTCATGGAGGCATTTCCTCGAGGGAGGCTCCTTTCTGTGTGATAACTCCAGCTTGTGTCAAGTTGACACACAGAACCAGCCAGTACAAATACAAATACACACATGTAAATATAAATTAAAAAAAATTAAATTTTAAATAATCCATGTTAGCTTTAAATTAGAAGAAGTAACCAAGTCTTGGGGGTAAGGTGTCGTCTCCAGCTACCCCGGCCCCTATACGGCAGTACTTGTTGCTTATTATACTTCCAATCACTTACTCTGACAGCACACACTGCTCTGTTATTAGCTGCTAGGAACCATTTTACATACGGCTACAAGCAAGATAAAAGCAGTCTTTCTCCTCCCTAAGGAAGATCATCTCACAGCCAGTAGTGCACTGTGGCATAGTCTATAGAATTTAATATGGAGAAGGACAAAGAGGTGACAGCTTCAGCACTGAGCTGTCTTTCACATGTCACAGGCATCCATCCTTTCCTTGGGAGGTTTCTGACATGATGCCTCTTTTTCTTTTTTTACACTTTAATGAAGGGCTGTCTCCAAATAGACTTTTCTTTACAATTCAAACATGTCTGAAAGGGTTGCATGGCAATCACCTTAAATCTGGACTGTTTTCTCACATGTGATGAATACTTAATAAGAAGGAGTCTCCAGTTGTGAAACTGTAATAATGGACCAGTGAACCCAATGTTAGTCGTTGTTTAAGGTGTGTGGGGAGGTCTGCTAGAAGCCATGGTTAAAATGTTTTAGGTTTATACACTGGAAATTTCATTCATGTATACATGTCCTGGTGGTTTGGATAAGAATGGTCCCCATAGGCTCATATATTTGAATGCTTAGTCACCAGGGAGTGAAACTGTTTGAAAAGATTTGAAAAGGTTAGGAAGTGTAACTTTGTTGGAGGAAGTGTGTCACTGGAGGTGGGATTCGAGGCTTCAAAAACTCACACCAGGTCTCCATCCCTCTGCCTGTGGATCAAGATGTACCTCTTAGCTACATGCGCCAGCACTGTGATTGCACCGTGCTCCCCACTATAGTGAAAGTGGACTAAACCTCTGAAACTGTAAGCAAGTCCTCGATTAAATGCTTTCTCTTGTAAGAGTTGCCTTGGTCACGGTCAGCAATAGAACAGTGACTGAGACATACGTATACATACGTATTTTGATCTTATCCATCTCTCTTTCCCTCTCCACCCTCACCCATGCTGAAGACTTCTGGAACACACCCTCTCCTGACTTCATGTTTTCTTTAAATTGTTTTATTTATTTATTTATTTATTTATTTATTTATTTAATAACCCACTAGGTCCACTTAGTGCTACTTATACGAACAGAGGTATGGGACCATCCACCAGAGTCTGGGCAGTTGTAACAGTAGCTACACTCCCACAGAAAAACTCCCTCAGTAACTATCGTAGGTCTTCAGTGAGGAGTGCAGCCCCATGATCTGCTCTCCCACCTCTTCTGGAATTTTGACCGTTTTGATCTTGTTCAGGTAGCATGGCTGTGTGAGCTCATGTGTGTGAAGGTCATACTGTGTCCAGAAGACAGCATCTGCCAGAGTCTCTCCATGTCCTCTCCCTCTTCTCTGATGCTCCCTAAGCTTCGCAAGGGCAGAGTTGATAGAGGCGGTCCATTAGGGCTGAGCACCCCATCATAATTTGATCACACTGTGAACTTGAGATTGTGTTGTTTACTGGAAAAAAAAAATCTGTTTCTAAGTTGTGGTGTGGCACAGTTCTAGCACACACCTGTAATCCAAGAGCTTCCTGTTTACTGTAAACAGGATTAAATAAAGGCAACCATAGGATGAGAGGTGGAGCAAGCAACCGGGTGACAGGGAGTGAACACAGGGGAAAAAAAAAAACATAGAGAAATGAGAGGAAGTAGGGGGAATGGATAGGAAGACGCACAGGAAGTAGGGGGAATGGATAGGGAGACGCACAGGAAGTAGAGAGAAGGGACATTCAATTTGAGGTTTTTAGCGAGAGTGCGGAGAAGAATGTCTTTTCTCCTTTTGGAGTGTTGGCTGTGTAGGAAGGTCATCTAGGTGTTTCTCTGCCTCTCTGAGTTAGCCGACTTTCACCCCAGCAGCTGGCTCCAAGTCTTCGTTGGTAAAATTGAATAATTGAGATTTTTCTTAGAAAGAACATGTATTCTCTGCATTTTCATGAGTTCTGAGTGTCTGCATTAGCTGCTGCCAACTGCAAAAAGAGGCTTCGTTGACCAAGGTTGAGAACAGCACAAATCTATGTGCACACACAAATGTTTGAAAGGCAGTTTAGCAACTTGACTATTTGGCTTCCACATGTACTACAGATTAAACATTCAAAGCAAAACGTTCAAAGCTAAGCTCCACATATGAGCGAGAACATGTGACATTTGTCTTTCTGGACTTTGGTTGCCTCATTAGGCATAACTTTCTCAGTTTAATTCATTCACCTGCGGATCTTTTGATTTAAATTTTCGTTGTAGCTGAGTAAAATGATGTTATGTATAATTACTATATTTTCTCTATCGATGTCTCAGCTGATCTAGGTTGGTGCCACTTCCTGGCTGTTGTGAGTAGAGCAGCAATGAGCATGGATGTTCAAATGTCCATAAAGTTTTTGGATTTATGCCCTTGTATGGCATTGCTGGATCTATGTTAGTTATATTTCTATTTGTTTTTTGAGAACTCCCTGGATTTATTTACAATGTTGCTGCAGGAGTTTACACTTCTGCAACATTGTAGCATTCATTGTCAATTGAATTCTTGTGGTAACCATTCTGACTTTCCTAAAATGGAGTCTTTAAGTAGTTTTACTGTAGGAGGTATCAGTATACCTGATTTCAAATTATATTACAGCACCACGGTGACTAAAAAACACAGCCTAAGCACAGACACATTGATCTGTGGAATAGAATAGGGGACCCAGATCTAAGTCCATGCAACTATAGTCACCTGATCTTTGACAAAGATGTAAAAAGTACATATATATTACTGAAAAGACAACATATTCAACAAGTGGTGATAGGAAACCTGGATTTTAGTATGCAGAAAATGAAACTAAGTTATTAGCCCTCGCCCTGCACAAATCTTAGTTTCAGGTGGGTAAGGACCTTAACAGAAGACTTGGTTCCCTGACGTTGCTAGAGGAAAAAGTGGAAGCATGCTTTAACTTATTACAGGCACAGGTAAGGACTTTCTGAATAGGACTCCAGTAGCACAGAAAACAAGATCAACAATCATTAAATGGGCATCTCATGAAACTAAAAAGGTTCTGTCCAGTGAAGGGAACTGCCAGTTGTGTCAA
This sequence comes from Grammomys surdaster, assembly GCF_004785775.1. NCBI lineage: Eukaryota > Metazoa > Chordata > Mammalia > Rodentia > Muridae > Grammomys > Grammomys surdaster. Next base: position 15,569,405 of record NW_021604567.1, on the reverse strand, counting down.
CCAACTGAAGAGGTAGCCTATAGTACAGGAGAAAATCTTTGCCAGCTATACCTCCGAATGTAGAGTAGTGTCAAAAACACAAAGAGTCAAATCAAAAACTAAATGTCAAGGAAACACAGTACACAACTAAAACAAAGGACCATGAAATTGAATAGACAGTTTTCAAGAGAAATACAAATGACAGGAAATACTTTAAAAAATACTCACATCCTTAAACATATTCTTTCCTTCTCTTCTCTGTTCTCTTCTGTTTTCTTTTCTCTTCTCTTCTCTTTCTTCTCTTTCCCTTCCCTTCCCTTTTCCCTTCCCCTCCCTTCCCCTCCCTCCCTCCCTTCCTTCCCTTCTTCCCTTCCTTCTTCCTTTCTCCTTCCCTTCCCTTCTTCCCTTCCTTTCTTTCCTTCCCCTTCCCTTCCCCTTTTCTTCTCCCCCCCCCTCAGAAAGTTTTCATGAGCAGGCTGGCTTCAAAGTCTATATTGTAGTCAGTGATAACCTTGGACTTCTGATCTTCTTGTCTTTACTTTCTGAATGCTGGGGTTATAGTCATGTGCAATCACATCCTATTTTTTGAAACGATGGAGAGCAAATCCAGGCTTCACAAGTGCCAGATAAGCACTCTACCATCTGAGCTACATCCTCAGGCAGATAGAAGGTCTACCCCAGAAGAATATCACACAGTGTGATATCCCATGCCTCTTTGAAGGCATGGGAAGTGCAAGCCAGCACAAGACAAAGCAGTCATGTTGCCATGGGGATACGGAGGTAGAAGTATCTTCTCTAAGAAGAGACATTGCCACATGGAGACACTCTGATGATTTCAGTTCAAAGGTAGAATCTAGAAGAGGAAGAAGGGAAAGTTTAACTCAGAAGAAAAATCTACCTCCTCCAACTCAGAAGGAAGAAGAGGGGTGCCTTGGATTTTGCATACAGACAGGTGGAGCATGTCCAGAGGCCAGCTGGCCGTCTCAATATGAAACTCAGCATTACAAAAGCACATTGCTTCTCTGCCCTCATTCAGATCACAAGTTTATCTATCAACTATTTAGCACTTACTGTCCGCCTGCTCCCAACTGCTTAGTTGGTGGAAAGATGAATTAAAATTGACTTTTATACAAAGAGGCCTGAGACAAAGGTAAACAAGGAAAAGAACGTCAGAATCTTCCTCATCCTGGCAACTGGTTCGAGGAAGGAACATTCCACAAGGACTCAGAGACGGGATCTCTCCTGCGCTCTGTGCTGTTATTTTAGACTCTGTGTGGACTTCGGTATTCTAATATAAGAGTCTAAACGATCTTCAACTTGTCTCCAATGCAACACTTGTAATAACGCAGCTCAAAGAAGCAGTGAATAGTACGAATTGGTAGTACTCACTGGCGTTTAGTACCATCGGTATTTCCGGTGGGACCATTGGCACTTCCGGTACCAACTGCTACCCTTGTCCTCTCAGACTTCTTTTTTCCAACCTGGAGTGCCAATGAGATAAGTGGCCATCTGGGTGTTGCTGGAAAACAACTAAGACTTTCCTTCTTTACTTCTTTCCAGTCTTTTTTTCTTCACTAACATGACTCCGAGCTCTCTTTTTGAAGCCCCAAACTTGAAGATGTGACGAGGTTGTCAAAACTAAACAGGTTTCTGAAATTCCGTGTCCAGTTGTCCTGAATTGTGTCCCATCCAATTTACATGCTGAAATACAAATCTCTGATGCCTCAGAATGTGTTTTTTTTTTTTTTTTTTTTGGATGCAATTCGCTAAGCTGAGGTCATACTGGAGCAGGCTGGGCCCTTTATCTAATATGTTGGTGCCCTTATAAGAGGGGAAACCTGGATACAGAGACACAAAAATAGAATACTGCAGGGCAGATGACTCCGAAAGCCCGATAACCACCAGAAACTTTGGGAGGGCCCAGGAACAAATCCTCCTGATACTTTTCCCACTGGCTTCCAGCCGCTCGACCTGTGTTGTTCAAACTATTTAGTTGATAGGTCATTGTTACTACTGCCATATTCTTCAATTTAGATTATTTCTGTAGTCTCAGATTTCTTTAGCAGAAATGTATCTTCTAGATTATCTACGAACCTTGAGAGTTTCCCTTTTATTTTCACTACTACGCCTGACTTTCAAACTCATTACCTGATGGCTCCTGGTCCCCATGCATACCATGGTCTTATTTATTCACTCATTCCTGAGTCTTCAGAGAGGACTAAATGTTCTCACAAGAAGCCCGTTTCTCCTCCATTACAACAGTACTCCACTGAGCTCTGATCTAGCCTTCAAGTCATTGCACAGAGTGAAATCTGTTTCCCTGGCACACAGTGAACTTTCATAAACGTTACAGATTTCACGACTATAAATATGTTCTGATACTATACATATCTTTATAACTGAAGATAAATCAAAACCTAAGAAATTACCTTGATTCATACTGCTTTTCTGTTTGTTTTCCTTTTTTTATAGTAGGATGCTTTTAAAAACTGAAAAATTCATAAGGGTAAACTTTGTACATTCTACACAGCTATCTATAATGATTTACAAGAACATAATTCTTTTCTGTGGCATATCAAATGAATAGAATGTTTAAGAATTACTTTCTTGATGTGTGTGTATGTGCATGTGTGTGATTGATTCATTGAGATTACAGAACTAGTACAGATGCAATTAAATGAAACAGAGGCATTTGCAAAGAGAGTATCAGATGGACCTTGTGACTTTCTGACAGCCATGATAAAATAATGAGTTTGTATCTACATCAGATTTAGGTCAAATAGTTTTGGGGCACTATTTTTTTTCTTGTTTTTAATGATCGGATTTATTTCTGTCAGTTCTTGAACTTAGTTATTTCTCACATCTGGTTTATCCCCATGCCTCTGTGGCTTATTAAAGTTTGTCCTCATATATAGCCATTATAATTAATGATGGAAGGTCTAAAGTTCTAAGTTGATCAGAGCATATTTGTAAATAGCATTTAATTCAGTAGAATAGAAGAAAGAACAGTTACTTCTGTTTCTGGGTAGAAATATTGTATTGTGGAAGAAGTATTTTTCATGTTAGAGTTAAAAATACTGGTTTTGTTGGCAGAAGAAAATATTGAAATAAGTATTTATAATTAGATTCTAGGGCTTGATGTGTATGTGTGTGTGTGTGTGTGTGTGTGTGAGAGAGAGAGAGAGAGAGAGAGAAAGAGAGAGAGAATTGGTAATAAGAATCAAGATTTTTCTTGATTTTTGGAGATTTTTGGTACTGTACTGTGATGTCCAACCCTTCATAGGTATCCATTGAAATAATAATAAAATAGTGTATGATTATCAGTTAATTATTTCCTAAAAATAAACAATGGCATAATAGTGATTTGTCAGGTTATAGGGTCAAGGCTGATGTGGTTACAGTTGAATGTTTTCTGGCGATAATAATTGTAGCCACTGTTTGCTGGACACTGACATTTGCTGTCCTATTCTCTGCCAGGCTCTATGTATATAGTGCGTGCTTAATCCTTAGCATGAACCCTTAGCATGAAGTTGGCACTATTCTCTAGGGTTTACGTATCAGAAACCCGAGACTGATAGAGAGAGGTGGCTCCACGTAAAGCCTATTTGCTGCTCTTGTAGAAGGGTTTAGTTTCCAACACTTGCATGTCAGCTCACAACATCTGTAATTCCAGTTCTAGAGAACCCAACATCTTCTGCCTTCCATGGGCACCAGGCTTGCATGAGGTGCAGATACATACATGAAGGCAAATACTCATGCATATAAAATTAAATCTCTCTCCTCTTCTTTGTTTGTTTGTTTCTCCCCTCCTTCCTTCCTTCCTTCCTTCCTTCCTTCCTTCCTTCCTTCCTTCCTTCCTTCCTTCCTTCCCTTCCCCCCCCTCTTTCTCTCTCTCTCTTGAGATAGGTTTTTCTGTATAACCCTGTGGCTATCCTGGAACTTCCTCTGTAGATCAGGCCAGCTTTGAACTCAGAAATTGGCCTATCTGTACCTCCTGAGTGCTGGGATTAAAGTTGTGTGTCACCACACCTGGCTCCCATAAACTTTAGAACCAGTTTGTTCTTATGCACAGAGAAACTTGTGGGGCCTTTGATTGACATGCTCACCTTTTACCACTCATAGGAAGCGCCTCGAGTTATGTCATGCACCGTCATAATTATTTATCATTAAACATTTACAGCTTTGTTTGTTAATGAACGTGAATTTTAAAGCAAATTTTACATATCCACAGTTCAAAGTCAAAATGTACAGAAGCATGGAATGAAAGCAGGTGGCTTTTTCTTCCTTGTTTCTCGGTCTGTTCAAGTCCTTGTCCAGTGACAGCCACATTCCCTACTTCTTGCTATGCATTAAATTTCCAGAAAGGCAGCAGCAGATAGAGAGATGCAGAGACCTGCTCTCAGCTCACATACATTTACAAAAAGAAATTAGAATAAACAGTGTCCCTGTTGTTATGTCCCCTGACAAATATATATGTAAGTATGTGTGTATATACACACATACATACATAAACACACACATACATACATATAAAAGATATACTTATCCTTTTTAGGACCCCAAGTGGATAGTGTGTGTGTGTGTGTGTGTGTGTATGCATGTGACTTTGCGGGGTGTATGTGCCTATGCACACACATGTGGAGGCCAGAATAGGTTGTCAGCATCTTCCTCTACATTCTTTGCATTACTGTCTTGAGTTGGGTGGGGGCTCTCAGTAAACTAGATGCTTGCTGTTTTGTCTAGGCTGGCCAGCCATAAGCTCAGAAACGCTGCCCGTGTTCGCCTCCCAATTTGGAGGTTACAAGCCTGGCTTTCTAAATGGGTTCTGGGATTCAAACTCTGGTCCTCATGCCTTCACAGCAAGCACTTATTGAGTCATTCCCTCAGCCTTTCCCATGTGATCTTAACGGTACTTTTATAAGCCAGGAGCCAGTGCTAAAGTTGTCTTGATAAGCATAGCATCTTGCAAGTGCACAGGTTCATTTCAGAATGGGTCAAGGAAGAGTTTTTCTCTCCCTCCCACAGATCTCTATTTTGAAGCAGAAGCCATTTAATTGCTTCTCCAAATCACTCATTAAACTGCAGAGGTGCATGTAAGAAACACCCAAAGTGAATTCCCATGGATCAGAAAAAGGATCAAAACCACAGAACACACCGAGCACTAGGGGGCCCGTGAGGGCAGACCCAGGCCCGAGGTGGGCACCAGCAGGGGTAGTGCATGGCCTTCAGGACAGACTACCAAAGATGCACAGGAAAGGGAAAACCTGACTTAACCGAAGCCACACAGCTTGTTCCCAGCATCTAACTCCTTTGTGTGTGTGGGGTGGGGGTGGGGAGGGGGGAACCTCATTCCACCAGGAAAGGAAAAGAACTTAGACAGAGAAAGCACAGTCATATGAGGACAGATGCCCAGCATCTAGAAAACAATTTGGGCACTGTAGGAAAACAAATTTAACCCATGTCCCCACGATGTGCAGTAGAGAAGAGATATAGAGAGTCCAGCAGGGGACTGAAAAATGGGGACAGTTTTCACAGTCAGAGGCCTGTGAGAAAGGAGCAAGCAGCTTGCTGAAAGGCAGAAGAGAGACGCACATGTTTTCTCTGCAGTAATATTAGCAACGAGCCTAAGACACCGACTGTCTTAGTCAGCAGCTCACCCAGCGTCAAGCTATCTTCCTGCTATTGGTTGGAGGAAGGCCTGAACTGCCATCCTAGTTGCCAAGGGTTTGCACACTACTTTGAACCACCTGTGTGTGGACATTCTCACTGTCTAACTCACCTCCCTTGACATGCATTCAGTCCTTAGGGAAGTGCAGTACTGGGTGCTGGCAGCAAAGGGGATGTTCACAGAGGGTCCTTTAAAATGCATTCCTGCCTCTACTATAAGAAGACTTTGCAATGCATGGCTTCCTAGAGAGGGTTTTCTCCTACTCTCAGATTACTTAGCTCTGTGATGCATGGTGGCACCTCTTCTCAGGGTTCCTTTATTTTCTTTCTTAAACATTTTTAAAATTAGGAGATGACAGAGTTTGCCAAAGTAAGCTTCCAGAGGAAATATATCCAAAAGCGCAACAGAAATCCATGTTCAAACATTGGCAAGTTTCACAACATTCTTTATAGGAACAGTTGACTTTTATAGTTTTTATTGGCAACAAATAGTTTCAGTATACCCATGCTCCATCCTCCTGGATTTTGCTTTTCAAGGCCCTGCAGACTTTCCCTTTTGTAACGACGTGGTGGTGTCAAACGCAACCATGCTGCTCGAAGATCCCTCTGCCTTACATCTGCATTGTGAGATACCTGCACCCACGTCTTTGGGAAAGATTTGAATTCTTTCCTAAGTCATGTCTCACTAACAAGCAACAAAGCCATGCATTCACCACACCTAGATTTATACAGAAAATCTATATGCGCATAAATACATTTTCTCTTTCTGCTTCATTTCTCAAAGATTCTGAGACCGATCCCACAACACACAAATGTACAAAATGACAAAATAAGATGCTCAGAATAACAGACTGGCTTCTGCGGAGTTAGTTGTGTATTGTGAGGTCTATAGGTTTGGAACTGTCATCCTGGCCAGGGCAAAGACAGAAACATAATATGGAGAGTCACAAGGCTAGAAGGCCCAGGACGGGCTGGAACCCTGAGGAAGCACAGTTTTTTCTGGCTACTAGGCTGACAGAGAAATTCCTCCAATGAGAAGCACAGTAGATGATTTAGTAAATCTCAGGGCCACATGATACTTCATTATAACAGACTTCAGTGTGGGCTGACATCTTGACACCAAGAGTAATTCAGTTTATGACAAGCGGGAGGGACTGGATCCCTTATTCTCAAACTTGTGATCCTCCTGCCTCCACCTCCTTCCAAAAATCCAATTGGCATGCATCATTACAACAGACAAAGACCCACTATTCTCAGCTGCCATGAGCTGCCTCTGTTGTGTAGCAACATTAAAGTCATTTCTACTAGAAACACCTACATCTCAAGGAGAAGTTCCTTTGGATTTGTTTGTTCATTTAGAAACAGAATCTCAGGTAGCCCAGGCTGGATTGACTTGCTATGTATCTGAGGAGGACCCTGAGTCCTGTTACCGCCACACCAAGTGCTGTGTGATGTGTACCGTCACCGACACGCATGCCTGCATTATGAGGTGTTGGGATTGAACCCAAGGCTGCACGCATGCCAGGCAAGAGCGCTACTTACTGAACTACATCCCCAGCCCCTCTTCATGGTTTAAATGAGATGACAACAGGTAAAAAAGTAAGCTTAGTTCAGTACCTGACATAGAGTAGGAGATTAAGAAATCTAAATTTCCACGGGGCTGAGGAGATGGTCTCGTGGTTAAGACCATGTGCTACCTCCAGAGAGGACCTGGGTTGAGTTCCCAATATCAACATGGTGGCTCACATTGCCTTGTAACTCCTGACTCAGGGGACTGGATGCTCTTTTCTGGCCTTCTCAGTCTCCTGCACGGAACCAGTGCATATATATTCACATAGACTCACACACATATACATTAAAAGAAATCATAAAAGAAATGTTTTTCTTCTTTTCCTTATTTTGAAGCATTGCAACGAATTCCTGAGAGAAGATAAATGCATTAACACAGCTTATTGCGAAGATTGGAACCTTGGGGTCAGGGAGACACAGTTCTTCCGATGCTCTGTTATCTGAGGTCCCAGCCTCCTCTTCCTCTCCTGTAACCTTGGGGTAATACCAGTGACTAGAAGGACAATGAAGAAAATGAGCCTCGCACTGTGATAGGAAGGCGTCCTGGTTGAGGAGTGCCAAAGTGAATGGCAAAGGATGGGTTCTCTCAGCAGGTGACACTCCAGTGACAAGACGCCAGGAGAGGATATTTCAGGCAGAAGAAACAGCAGTACAATGGCTTAGAGTTTCCATGACTAGGTCTGTCTGGGGAGCAGTGACCTCAGCACTCTGTCCAGCAACGGAAGACAGAGAAAGGCAGGCAGTGGAAGATCCAGCAGGACCTTCTAGTCCAGCTCTTCCAAACTATATGGTACAGAAGTTTTGAAATACAGTTTTAAGGCCAATGTGGTGTCAATGCAAATGAGCCTCCAGGCTTGCATCTGACCGATCACGGGAGTGAGCGTATGACGATGCCACGCTTCTAAATGCTGGATTCCACTTTCTGTCCTTACCGTGTCCGTCCTAATGTACGTCAGAAGCACACAGACTGGGATCTGCTGACCACAGTGGGGAGCACATGGAGCGATGCTTGATTTCACTCTATGTGCTTCAGAAAGCATTGGTGGGGAAGGAAGAAAGAGAAACCAAAGATCCAATGACTACGGTTGTGTTCAGTCCTTGGAGTAGAGGACAATTGTGATGAGATAGCAAAATTCTGCTCTGAAAGATCTAGACCCTTCTGGGAGGAAGTTGGCTATGAATCTGAGATTCGCAGTTCAGAGCAGGACCAGGGAAGGAATCCTGGGGTGAGCTGAGAACCCCCACGTAAAGCCTCAGATGATCTGACAGCATGTGCTACAGTGAAAAGGAGCCAGGTCAGTCTGATGTGAGAAATGTGGAAAGTCCCTTAATTTCAGGTTCCTAGAAATTTGATAGTGGCATCTCCTGAACTTCACCGCTTCACAGAACTCCAGGCTTCACAGTGGTAGCATGAAGTAGAAGTCACTAGATAGAATGAATGGAGTTCAAAAAGCCTTTACGTCTTTACAACGGTTAGGTATTGTGATTCTAGCATAGTCAAGTCTAAGAAAGGAACACACCTGGTCCCTCAGCTGACACTACCACAAGCATCTTCTGCAGCTATAGCTCGTTCTCACACTGTGGCTTGCAACTAGAAGACACTGACGTGACTCTGGGGTGGTGGCTCAGTCAGTAACATGCTTGTAAGTGGGGGGACCTGTCTCCAGATCCCCAGTACCCACATAAGAAGCCAGGAATGGTGGTACACTCCTGTAATCCCCATGCTGGGGAGACAAAAGAGGTCCATCCCTGGAACTTTCCGGTTAGCCACTACTCAACGGTTCAGTGGGAGACTCTAAAAACCAAAGTGGAACGTGAGTGGGTAAACAGTTTATGTTGATCTTTGGTGTCCGCTTGCACATGTACATACAAATGTGCACATGTGTACCTTCCAAAACTGTACATGCACACAGCTGCATGCATGCATGTGTACACACACACATACACACGCACATGCACACGCACACACACACTGCTGATGCCCTGAGCATATTATCAAGAGTCTGATTCAATGTCCAGAACCCAGAGTTACAAACTGCTATTGAGTTAGTCACAGCTTAATATCACAGGGCTAGCTCAGAGCACATGTGTAGGGACACCTGTCTTCCTTCCTTCCTTCCTTCCTTCCTTCCTTCCTTCCTTCCTTCCTTCCTTTTCTTTTTCTTTCCTTTTAAGATGGGGTCTCTCTACATAGCCATGGCTGACCTGAGTGAGCCTCACGATGTGGACTGTGCTGGCCTACAATTCACACAGATCCCCCTGACTCTGCTTCCTAAGTGCTGGGATTAAAGTCGTGGGTCTTTAGCCCACAGGAGTACACACTTGGCTGCTGTGTACTTTTCTCAGCCATAAGAATTCCTTTGAAATGAATAAGACACTTCACATTCATGTACAAGGTACTCTTGACTCCAACTGGAGAAATTTTAAGCCAGCAATTTGTATAGATCTCGTGACACCAAGACAGTCCTATTTGCACCAGGAAGGAACAAATGTTCTCAAAAATGGCTGCCACTGTCCATCTGTCCATCTGTCCATCCCATAGTATACTAGAAGAAGCAGGTGGGGCACTCTTTCCTAAATTAAAGCTTGATTATGCCAAACTTCGATGTAATGAAAAGATTTCCTTGCAAGCCTCATTCCAGCTTGCCTCATTGCCTTCCTTACAGAGAAATGACAATTGTGACTAATTGGCAGCATAGTCTTCCGTGCAAATTAAAAAGAAATCTGCTCCATGGATGTGCTGAACAAGAGAGGAGGGGGCTACTATTTGAAAGCAAGAGGATTCCTGATTGTGCAACAAAGCAGCTCCTTGTACACTGGCTTTAAATAAACGTTTCTTTATTTGGGGGGCTGCGTGATCTCCTGTGGCGGTCTCTCTCCCATGTCAGGCAGCAGTCATGAGGGAGAAGCACTTAGCAAGGCACAGGTCTGTAAAGGGCCTTTGACGGAATGCTCGCTGTGTCTATTGACGCACTGGGAAGTCTGAGGTCACAAGCTTGGCTGGGACACATGAGCCCAATAGAGAGGCTGATTTTGCCCTCCTGACACAAAGCCAGACACTTTATCAGCTTCATTGTGCACTTAGGGTCATGTGTTAACAAAGAGGATTTCTCTAGTTATAATCCCCTTAATGACGGCTTCTCCCAGCCCTTCCCCCATGCCCCACCAGGACCCTGTGACTTGGCAAGCCAGAGAGAATAAAGGCAACACGGTGCTTGGCTTTTGAACTGAGTTCAAGGCAATTAAGGTCAAGGGCTAGGGAGAGAAGGAGGAGGCTTAGAAACAGCAGCATAATAAGCACCATGGCGGAGGCACTCTGTAAATTAACTCAATTAGACAGAGCCTGATTTAACAAGGAAGGCTGGCGAGAAGCGCTCCCCTCATTAAACTTACTGTTAGAGGAGCTTCTGAGGAAATTAAATTTGTGCTAGTTGTTTGAGTCACATAAAATTGCATGTGCACATACACATGTACACACGTGTAGGCTCTGTGATTTAGGTGGGAATTTTGAGAGAGGAGAGGAGAGGAGAGGGCTAGAACTAAACAAGAAAAGAAGAGATTGGAGTTAGTGAAGGCTCCAGAACTCAAGAGTGGAAGACAAGGAAGAAAGGCAGACAGAAATCAGGTGGGAAGCCGGGCCAGGCCTCCCAATTAAGAAGGCATGGGCCTTGTTCGATGGGGGCTTCTGCTCGGCTGCCTGGCCTGTGGAATTCTGCTCGGAGCACGGGCTCAGTTTCCCCGGGTCTGCATGACCTTGGAGGGCGTGCTGAACAAAGAATGCTGCCCGCCTCTGGGCCCCGAGGCAGCCAACATCTGTGGATTTCTAGAGGGCCGGGGGCAGTGCGCAGAGGTACAGACAGACACCAGGCCCTGGAGTGGCCCTTACGTCCTTCGAAACCAGGACGACCGTGAGCAATGGCCAAGAAAATTCTTCAACCGGACATGCAAATGCACAGGTGAGGGCCCTTGGGCAGACCCAGCTGTCACTCTACATTTGAGCTTGGTGGAGAGTCGACACTAGTGACAAATTGTTAGGCTAGCTGTTTCAGGTGGCAAGTCTATTCACTTAGTAAGGCCGATAGATTGCTTACATGTTTCACGCCCTGTACATGTACTTATGAAAACTAAATCAACTTTGCGTGGGCCACGCCTGAATTTCTGGACACATGCCAACATACCTTTGGCTTGTTTGTTGGGAGAGGAGGCTTCAGGGATGGGGAGCCGGCTTTGAAACTAGAACAAGTCCTTTCAAGATGGATCGGGCCTCTCCTGCAATGGGTTCGCACTTGCTGAGGTGCTGGGTGCGGCTTGGCATCCAGCAGGCGCAGAGGAGGCAGGTGCTCTAGAGCTGCTCTCAGCATTTCTCAGGATTTCAATAGACCGCAAGCAGGGCCCATCTGCCTTATTCAAGCCAGGACTGGACCGTAACTTTGCCAGAATTGAAACAGACCAAAAAGACTTCCTCAGAGAGGTGTTATTAGGGACCAGCGGCTTCTTTCTACCGTTGTCTGAACTCCAAGTGGGTAGTATCAGACCTGCTCACTGGCCTTCCTTTACAACCAGGGTCTCTTCCAATACTCATTTCCATGAAATCTCTATTTTCTCTGCTTTCCTGGGGTTCTTAAGTCCTCCTCTATCCCACTTCTGGTTTCCAGAAACCGTGCACAACTGTAATAACCACTCAGAGTCTGGCAGGTCATCTGAAAAACAAAAATCCAGCAAGCAGCAGTCCTCGGACGTTGTTCCTTGGTGGCCAGCTGCGTGTGGCTTATTTCTTCTTTCCCACGTGCTGCTGACGCACAGGAGAGTACGGGCACTCCAGCTATGTCAGGGTCAGAAACGCTATCAGAGAGGGAAGCTGTGAGAAGGCCAAAACTTCTGCCCTTATCATTTTGTTATAGAATAGATACTGTTGTGTTAGCAGTACAATAGATCGAACCCAGAACGTTGCACATGCCAGGCAAGTGCTCCAGCACTGAACTACATCCCAGCCCTTGTAATCATAAGTGATCTGATTTAAAGGAATTGTCAGGTCTAGTTCAGCTCTAGATCTTGTGACAGAAGTTATGATAGTGTGTTGAATATGGATTATCCATCTTTTTCCTGAGGCACTAAAGCATTTGCTTCACTAGGCATTGCTCATGGTTTTCAGCCCCATGGGGGGCATTGGATTCCACACGTGTGGTATTGGGAGACACACTAACGAGGGTAAGCTTTGTCTTACACCTCCAGAACCATCTATGGGAATTATCTCCAGGTCAGTAGATGGCAAAATGCTGTGTTTTTCAAAAGCTGAGCACCTGTGTTTTAGAGTCCTGGGGAAGAATGCGTTAGTAGGTCAGATGAAACAGTTAACTCATCCTACCTCATCTTTATAGTTCTCGCTTGGAGAGTGAAAGCATATTTGCTTTTAAGAAGTGGAAGTGGGAACCACAGGACACAGCAGACTAGAAGGCATGTTTGCTACATCTCTTTGTTGAAGAAATATTTTGAGTATTCCTCAGGAAGGGACAGAAACGTGTGTCAACCTGACCTACTTTAGGAATGAAATATGAAATTGGTCTGGCGTGGGGCGATTCACAAGTTTCAGATACAAACATCACATTTCCAGAGGCCAATTCCTTGAAGCAGGACTTCCTTCCTCAAGGCTCAGTCTGCATCTCCAGCCGCCAATCAGCTGTGACTACCCTCGAGGGTCCAACTCCTGCCTGTGGTTCACCTCCTTTCTATGATTTATTTGTCTCTGTCTTGCTCGGGACCACTGCTCGTTCTGCACTGCATACACACGTGTGTTAAGGGTGCGTAACATGTGTTGTTCATAATACTTAGTTTGATAGATTACTCCTTTTATCTAGCTTTAAGTATGATTTCCACACAGTTTATACAACAGTAAATTTTATACATCACAGTCCTGCCCCTCTCAAAACAATCAAGGAAATGGACGTGTCCACTACCTCCAAGTTTTCATGTGTTCTTGCTTTTTTGTTTTCAAGAATACTTACTTTACATGAGCTTTAGCTTGGTAGCACACTCCTAAGTGTACAATACCATGCGATAGAGTGGATATCCGAAACTCACCATCTGTCACTGTGACTCCATAATCATTCAAAGTGGAGCCTCTACATTTCTTCCTCTGCCATCCTTCCTGGTAACCACTGTGCTCTTGTACTCTCTGGTTAGCTGACTACTTTAGATGCCTCACTGAGGATGAGCTAGGCATTGTTGTGCAGCGGGGACTTAGTTCACTGAGGACAATGTCTTGCAGTTTCACCTGCAGGTTGTAAGAGGTAGGTAATGATCCCCCTACCTCTCCTCCTCCTCTTTCAACTTACTTTTTTTTTTTTAATTCTGGGACTTGAACCCAGGGCTTCCACACATTAGCAGACATTCTACCCCTGAGCTGCATCCTCAGTCTCTGTCCCCCTCCCCCCCTCCCTGAGTCTTGAGACACGAGTCTTAGAGACTTGCAATGGAAAGCTGCTTTGCATACGTACTTGCCATCATTTGGTGTTGTGCCAACTATTTCAAAGACAGACACATGTTCTATTTCCCCCTTTAAAGAGCAAGCGCTTCATCTTCCTTGAGTAGTGTCTTTGTAGTTCTCAGGTACAACACGCAATTTATACCAGACTTTGTGCATCCCAAAAGACCATTGGCTCTGGGAGCTGTCTAAAGCATTTGCAAATGGAGCATCTGGGACACTCCTGGCCAACCTGAAGTTTCTAAGGCAGGGATGGGAATCAGTGTTTGGCTGGCAGAATGCTGGTGACCTTTGCATTGACTGATTCCTTGAGAAAACAATGGCACCATGCTCTACTACAGGCTAGAGAAAGAAGCCTTAGCCTCATGAAGGAAAACTAAAAAACTAACACAAATTTTCTGTCTCAATTCTCTACAGAGGATTTCTCTATAATGGGTTGGGATAAATTGGGAGAAAGGTGCTGACTATAATTACCAGAAAGAGCCATGCTTCAGGAGATTTTGGTATTGGCCATTTTGTCCTGAGCCTCACCTGACAGTTAGCATTTATGAGCAGATGCCACTTGCAGCTGTATCTTTGGGCTTTTTTGAAATACTTGGGCACTAAATAGTTTTTGAACAGTTGGCTGAGAACTTCTTGTTTGTACAAGTGACTAAGTGCCTCATTTTCCAATCTCTGAAATGGGGATAATGATGAAACCACACTTGTAAAATCTTTTTGAGCTCTGCAGATGAAAGAACCTGTGTGGGCATAAAGTATTGTTATTAAAATAATAGAATCTCTAATTAAAAGGAATAGGCTATTTAGAGTTCCTTGTAAACTCACTAATCGGTGGTCGTTAAGCTTAGTTAGTCTAATAGCGTTTTGAGTTTAAGCCGTGGAGTACATGCAGGGACCTGTGGTGTGTAGATGTTTTTTTTCTCCTCATCCTGGTTTTAAGTTAGGAGAGGTTCTTGACTTTTTGAATTTAATTTTTGCTCCAAGATGATTTCACTCAATGTGAGATAGATTGCAATCATCCCATCCCTCCTTCCCCTGTTTCCCACAGCAACCAACATAATCTTTTAAAATTGTGTTCCACTTGAATTTCTTACCACTGATGTGCAAAGAAGACTAACTCATATTAAGTTGGTGCAAGATACAATTGGGGAATTGAAAGAGCTACAGAGCATGTTGCATTGTGCTAGCTGTTTGCAGTATTTTGATACACTGTTTAAGCCATGTCTGTAGGCTAAACATAGGAGGGAACTTGTGTGTATGTAGAGAAGGAATTTTTTTAACTGAGTAAACTTCTGGATTATCAAGGATATGTAGCAAGTATTTTCTGGTGAGTACTTTGTGTGTGTGCGCACATGTGCTCGTGCTTTCATTCCACGCCTGTGCTCATGGGTGTTGTGAAGCAATGAGGGTCTTCTCCAGTGTCAAGAGTGTTTGTTTTGTCTTTTGACATCCAATAACACTTTGTTTCTTTCTGTTTCGACTTCTCTGCAGCTCCAGGTGTGCTGCTGCCTCACGCCCCTGTCCCCTTCCCTCTACTCCCCAGCGGTACCTTATTTGCCTGCATCCCCAGTGTCTAAGACTTGCCTCCTCCCTCCAGTTTCCAGTCTTTCCCCTATCACTCACTCACATGACATTTATCCATACTAAGTGCGCTGAGCCCATGACGTGTGGAGAGGGGGCAAGGGGCGTGATGTTCAAGGGTTCACAGTAGCAATAGCCGAGGACAAGTCATTTCTCTGCCATTTGAAAAGCAGGATTTTCTGAGACTATCAACAGCCACACTTGGCATGGGTTTTGTTGAGCCCTGGCACCATTCTCTGGGCTCTATAACAGCACACTTACTTTCCCCCAAAACTCTGTAAAACTGAACTCTTATTTTGATGAGGTAAGCACCGAGAGCTCAAAGCCACCAGCAGTGACAACTTGTCTGAAAATATAAAAAGCAGCGAGGCGGAGGAAAACATACTGAAATTCCTTTTTAAAATTACTTTTTAGAATAGAATATCTTTTATTTATTCTTTGGCAACTTTATGCTTGTGAATAATGCATTTTTATCTTATGTACCCCACCTTCAGAAGACCTCAAATTTTCCCTTTTGCTTTCCACAGGAGAGAGTAGTTTTCCAAAACAATTTTAAGTTCAGATAACAATTAAGTCGAGAGTACAGAGATGTCCTGTGTACCCCCTTCTATCTATGAACCTCCTCAATTTCACCCCCCCCCCCGTTTAGTTTTCACTGTAATTAGGTTATAGATGTTCAGCAAGTTATTTACTACATAAATAAATGACAAAACAAGTTATTGATGATAGTGTTTCCATCATCCAGAAGAATCCTGGCAAGCAGTGTGGCATAGAGATTCTCACAAGCTGTGAGTGGCTCAGATTCTACATCAGGGACCTCAAGAGTCAGAGATACTTCACGACTTTTAATGTAAGAGTGTATTAAAGTGACTGCTAGAAAATTTAAGTGTTATGTCTTACTATTTAAAAATGTTTTTAGGAGTGTTTTTAGTCCATAGAAAAATTAAATAGAAAGGATGGAGGAGATGGCTCAGCTGGTAAAACATTTGACATGCAACCATGATCCCCAGCAAACCACAGAGGGCCAGGCTCATAGTGTCCTAAAGACAAAACAAAACAAAGCAAAACAAACAAAACAAACAGATTTTACTCTTATTTTATTACCTTTTAATAATTTTAATATCTGTAGGAACCATTAGTGAGAGGAACAGAATCTACTGACTATGTTTTATAACTTTATTGACTTTACAGAATTGAGTGTTTTATTTAAGATAGCATAAAGTCAATTATCAACTTCAAAGTGTTAAAACTTTTAAGTTTTGACCCTGGTGCCTATCACTTGGGTCATTGTAGATGAAGGTCTTTCATTAAGGTCCATCAAGCAAAATGAGCTAGACAGTCACTTCAGACAACCTGGTCTACTGCCTTCCATTTTCCTCTGGGCTCTCCTGCAACAAACAAACAA
Source organism: Grammomys surdaster (assembly GCF_004785775.1). Lineage (NCBI taxonomy): Eukaryota > Metazoa > Chordata > Mammalia > Rodentia > Muridae > Grammomys > Grammomys surdaster. Next base: position 15,552,723 of record NW_021604567.1, on the reverse strand, counting down.
ACAAACAAACAAACAAAACCCAAACTAAACCAAAAAACCAAAACCAAAACCAAAAAAAAAAATAACCTTTGTTACTTAAAAACTATTTATTTTTATTTTGTGTCTATGAGTATTTGCCTTCATGCATATTGCATTGATTGTGGAGGCCAGAAAAGGGTATCAGATCCCCTGGAACTTCAGTTACCTACAGTTGTGAGCTGCCGCATGCATGCTTGGAATTGCACGTGGTTCCTCTGCAGGAGCAGAAGTGATCTTGGTCTATAAACCATCTTCCCCACCTCTCCATGTGCACTTGGGATTAAGGGCTGCAAAGGCAGAGGCAGGTTGGTTCCTGGAGCCTGTGGGCCAGACAGGCAGTAAGACAGGCAGTCTAGCTGAATTGGTGAGTCCGGACTCAGTGAGGCTGTTTGAAAAATGAAGTGGAGAGAGATATGAGATGCTTGATGACTTCTTGTGTGCACATATGTACATATGCACACACACGTAAACCCACAAAGACTCCTATGGACATGAGAACACACACACACACACACACACACGAGTGAGCAAAAAGCACTCACATCTTTTGCTTGTGTACATACCTCTCTGCCCACCATTGCCAGCAGCCTGCTTCTCATTGGTCTTGGGTTCTTTCCCACTGAAGAGAGATGAGTGTCTGCTTTCTGAGCAGAGACTTTAGAAACAGCTGCAAGTTTGACTGTGTGCTCAATTGAGTAGCAAGTCTTCTTCGGACATAAAATTTTATTTGATCATTTCTCAAAAAAAAAAAAAAAGCTATTTGTGTAAAAGCTGCTCCAGTGGGTAGTAGGTACTTTCTTTCTTTCTCTTTTTGTCCTGATGATGCTGGGCATGGAAAACAAGGGCTGCCCGGCTGAGCCAGGCCTCCTTCATGATTATACAGAAATAAAATAAATGAGATTCCAAGTGGCGGAGGGAACAGTGGTTGTTCTGACGTTCTGGGTCCCAGGCTGGGGATGCAGCTCAGTGCTGAAGGTTCCATACCCCTCAACCAGCTCCGCCAAAACATGGCGTAGAGATGATTTGCCTTGAACTTAAAAGCAAGGGTGGGTAGCTCGTGCAGGGAGGGATGTTGGAAGACAAGGAAAAGTGATCCAGGCACAGGAAAGAGACTGTAACGGTCCTGACAGCCATGAGGCGGAGGCGGAGGCAGAGGCTGAGCAGGAGCTACTCACTCTGTGTTAAATACTTGGAGTCAGCCCTTTAGTCTTCTGGTGATAAGACTATTATCTTCTTGTGGGAATGACAACTAAACTTTCCCTCTCAACTGTACCTGAGGAATGAACTGTTGCTTATGCCCGAAGCAGTAAACCCACAGGTTGAGTGCAAAGGTGAGGGAAAGAATTTAGGCTCACGGGCATTTCAGAGCATGCTCTCTAGCTCTTGTCCTTTGGGGTGGAGAAGCAGAGGTACTTTGTTGCAGACAGGAAATTCTAAAGGATTTGCATTTCTCCACATCACGCCCTTAATTCACTTTTATGATTGGCCAGGCAACATCGATTTTTGTCTTAATGCTGTCTCCTTTGTGAAATGAACCAGCATTTTAAAAGTTAGATACCACCCAAATTCTGCAAGTCAGCTTGTTTGTCATTGTTTTATTATTATTATTGTTATTAATTATTATTATTTTCCAGACAGGGTCACACTGTGTAGCCCTGGCTGTCTCATCCTGGAACTCACGATGTAAACCAGGCTGACCTCAATCTCACAAAGACCCACCTGTCTGTGCCTACTGAGTGCTGCGATAGTTCATTAAGTCAGTGGGTCAGTCTGTGCTGGCCAAGTAGTGTGAGCTGGCATAAACATCGGAGTTTAGCAAGGTCAGGCCAGGTTAGGGTATACAGAGGATGTTAGAAGAGATAGCTCTGGGATACCCAAGGGCAGAAGACTTCCTTTGCTAGGGCCACTGCAACAAATCATTTCAGACAGAGATAGAAGGAACAGAAATGCTTTTCTGCTAGTGCTGGAGGTATTGGCAGGGCTCCTGCCTTCTGAGACCTCTTCCCTCGGCTTCCCATTGATCGCTGTGTTTTTAGGTAGTCTTCCCTGTAGAGTACAATCATACGGGGCTAGAGGCTGGTGCTCCCGTGCCCTTATTTTACCTTAATTGCCAAGTTCAAAACATGATTTCCAAAACTAGTCACAAGCTGAGTTTCTGGGGACTAAGCCTCCTCCTCCTCCTCCGCTCCTCCCCCTCCTCCCCCTCCCCCTCTTCATCCTTGTCTTCCTCCTCCTCTTCCTCTTAGTCCTTGTCCCCCTCCTTCTCTCCCCCCTTCTCCCTTCTGCTTTTTCCTCTTCTGCTTTAACAATAAAAAATGATTTTCATATAGTAGTAGAGGCGGCAAGCCTAAGAACGAGGTAGCAGCGCGGGACCTGGGTTCTCGGAGGCCCCTGTGCCCTATCAGGTGCTTTCTCTCCGTTTCCTGTCATGGTCTCCTATGTGTCAGCGCCCCTCGTTCCCCCTTATAATCATCTGTTCTTTTCCATTCTACCTGGAGTTCCAACTGAGAACTTTCTTTCAAAGTATACAGCCTCATACTCATTTCCTATCTCCCCCCCCCCCCTTTTTTAAACCAGGAAACTTTGCTGGTTATAACTGTGGAGGCTGCAAGTTTGGCTGGACCGGCCCGGACTGTAATCGGAAGAAGCCGCCCATCCTAAGGCGGAATATCCACTCCCTGACTGCCCAGGAGAGGGAGCAGTTCTTGAGCGCCTTAGACCTGGCGAAGAAGAGTATTCACCCAGACTACGTGATCACCACGCAGCACTGGCTGGGGCTGCTCGGACCCAACGGAACCCAGCCCCAGATTGCCAACTGCAGCGTGTATGACTTCTTTGTGTGGCTTCATTATTATTCTGTTCGAGACACATTATTAGGTGGGTTTTCCCCACTGGCTTAACACGCATCATTAGAGGCTTGTGACTGGGTGGGGGTATGGGATGGGAAGTCATTTGATACAAGTTAATTAACGGGGAGCAACCTCAAGCCAGGTTACTTGTAGGTCTGCAGAATTATCAAACACCGCCTGTAGCTCAAAAGAGGCCGTTTCTTTCTGTTCTGCAGTTACTTTAAACCTCTCCAGTTTATATTCCTGGTTCAGAGTCTAATCCTAGCTCTCTGAAATTTAATCCTCAAAGGCCTGAGCAAAGTGGAAGCAAATTCCTCTGATTCTAGGGAAAAAAAAAATCAACTTTGGCTTGAAACCTGGCTCTGGCCTTTTCTTCAAAGTAGAGAATTAACTGAACATATTCCAAGGAGCACCGCATCTCCTTGTCCTGAATGGCAGTATCTGCACTAGAGATGTGGGGACCCCTTAAACTCACACGTCTTTAGACCTTCAGTTGGAAGTTCACTTGAAGTTGCCTCCTTGTAGGACACGCGGCTTCTTCTGATCTCTGTTCTCTCCTTCCACTCTGACGTGGGTTTCGTGGATCTTACTCGGGTGTCCAGCTTACACGGCACGCGTCTTTGTCTTCTGCTTGCCACGAGTGTAGGCTCATTTCACCACCTTTTAAAGCGTGCAACACAGCCATAGTCATCCACATGGCTAAGCAAGAAGAACTCTACGTTGCTATGGCTCCACTTAAACGTTTCCTTGACAACACAATTCCAAAATGTTGGGAGGCTTCTCGGATTCCGTGAAGATGGCCTTTGACCCCAACACGTGCTGTGGGGTGCATGTTCCCCGCCTTTACAATAATAACAAAATGATGCTTGTGAAATATCGAGGACTCTCCCAGAACCTAAAACGTGCGGACGGGTGGGATACGGCACAGGAAGTTGATAGACCATCAATCAAACAGCTGCAGCTTTGTCCCCAGTTCCCCATGGACTGAGGAGAAGCCATTGGTTTGCTCTAGGAGACTGAGTCCATTCTAGATTCTTTTCATAACAGTCTGTACTCTTGGCTATTTCTGCTGCTGTCCCTACTTCTGGGTCCCCTCCCTGGGCCAGTGTGAACAAAGTCATTGAGCGCCCCGGGGCTGGTGCAGCTCTCTCTCCACACCTCACTCGTTCACATGTCCGTCATCAGTCCACAACCTTTGTAGTTCTTCTCTTCATTTTGTGTAGAAAACTCGAAACTTTTCTTTAGTCAATCAAACAAACCATGTTTTTAGAAAGGCTGTGTGGCCAGCAGCAGTGACAGAAGCTCTGCTTTTAGTGTGAGTGTTGTTAAAACCTGCCTTACAGGGACGCATCCATCTTCCTTTATCTGTAGATGAGGCTAAAAGCCTTTATCGTTTTCCTGTCATTACTCTGAGGAATTTTTTGCTTTATGAGAAGATAGCTTCTCAAGAGGAAAGGAAAACTATAGTTTCTAGTCCCATCTAGGAACTAAATTTATATTCATGTCTGTTCAGCTCTCTGAAGTTATTACAGGTACTTTGAAAGAACTAAAGTGAGCTCAAGTTTCTGCATAACCATCAAAAGCTGCTATGAAAGGCAGAAGACAGATGGAGCAGGCAGCAAGAAGGGCGTTAAATTGCCCAAAGCGCTTCACTGGAATTGGCAGTTCCAGTGGCCAGCTAAATTGGTTCCAGCATATTTTTTTCTCTTTTGGTCTCAGTGACCATGCTTGTCAGCTAGTGGCTCTAACTGATTGATGGGTGAGGCTGCATTCTCGAAAAGTTCTTTTAGCATGCATAAAGGCTGCATTAGCACCAAACGTGGTTGAAGTTGCTACATTATTAAGTCATCTCTTCTGTTATAAATTTTTTCAATCTTAAAGTCAGAAAATCTTTAAAATGCATTTCATTTAGGTCTTAGGGATTGACACTTTTAGACAGCATTTTATTGTGATGCATTGTTGTGTAAAAATTAAAATATGTAACAGGACCCTGACTGCTGAAATTGACTTGAGTTTCCCAGCTCTCTGCTAAAAATCAAAAGTTTGAGGAACGAAAGTGATGACTTTGTGAAAGTGCTGTTTTTGAAACTCTGTTATCATTATTCTTATTGTTACTTTTTTTTAACAGATACATGGTTTTTAAACTAAGACTCTGTGGGCCTTTTGGACACAGACATACCTCTGATAAGGTTTAACTTCCTAAGTATTCTGTTGTCTGATCTCTATTTCCCAACTGTTTTAGGTCCAGGACGTCCCTATAAAGCCATTGATTTCTCCCACCAAGGACCTGCCTTTGTCACGTGGCACAGGTATCATTTGTTGTGGCTGGAAAGAGAGCTCCAGGTTGGTCAAAATCATCTGCTCAGTATCTAAAAAGGATCTTCATTTAAGGAGTATATGATGTTTGAATGTTTGATACACTTATTTCAGTGATAACTAGTAAAAAAAAAAATCAATACTCTCAGTGTTTTTCTTTCCCTCTGTGTTGAGCATCTAGTTTCTCTTGTCAAATTACCTGTGCGTGGTGACCCAGTATGGATACTTTTGCCCTCCTGCTGTACATTTGATCTCTAGGCATTTGCATCTTTCAAATTCCTTCTACATTCTATACACTGATATTTTTCTTTTTCAGATCTTATATCTGAGTAAGATTATGGAACATTTTTTAGAATCTGATTTATTTCACTTAGCCCAGTGTCCTCTAGGTCCATCTACATTGTTACACATTGGTGCACATTGTAGCACATTGGTGCACACTGTAGCACATTGGTGCACACTGTAGCACACTGGTGCA
>NW_021604567.1:15545225-15547052 GCF_004785775.1 Grammomys surdaster | reverse complement strand
TAGCACACTGGTGCACACTGTAGCACATTGGTGCACACTGTAGCACATTGGTGCAAATGGTAGGATTTCCTCCATATTAAAGCAGAACAATTGCATTGTGCTTATTTATACATGTGCACAGATACATATGTGAGACTTATATATTTATGTGACTATATACAAACAGATTTTTATATATTGATATTTCCTTGTCAATCTAATTGGTATTTGTAGTTTTGCTATGAATTTGGCCAAGAATCAGGCCAGTCTTTGCCTACATGCTTTTGTATAGCATTCAACACATACATAAAGTGACAGGACCTCCCTTTGCTTTTAGAGACTCACTGGCAATGAGTCCTTTGCTTTGCCCTATTGGAACTTTGCAACTGGGAAGGATGAGTGTGATGTGTGCACAGATGAACTCTTTGGAGCAGCAAGACAAGATGACCCAACCTTGATTAGTCAGAACTCAAGATTCTCTACCTGGGAGATTGTGTGTGACAGGTAATGCAATGTAACTCCCGACACTGCTTTCCCTTAGTTCTGGGTGATAGATACTATGTTTCTCTATATTTTTTTTCCTGTGGAACATGGAGTTATGTTTACATGTTTCTGGAGGCAGTTTTCCTGTGGGAAGCAGGAATTTAAACGTTAAACCTCTGAAATTAAAAAGTAGTTATATGGAAATCCTATTTTTGAGTTGAGTGTACTTGGGTATCATTTTGAGACCAGGAATACCATCTCACAACCCGGAGTGGTTCTAGCATTTGGCCACCATTTACTGAGCAGCAAGTCAATCCTTGGTGATGCAGTGCTGCTGGGAACACAAGAACGAATAAGATCTGCGTTTACAGAGATCAATTTGTGGTAAATAAATTACCAAGCAGTCTGAGAAGTTCTATAATAGTTGTGTGTGTGAAGCCAAGAAAGGAGTCAGGACAAGTCCTCAAGGGCGTGGAGCTGTTGGTTCTGAGACAGAAAGAAGTACATACAGACTCTGGCTTGATGTGGGGGAAGGCAGGGAGGTATGGATAGATGGCAGGTCCTAGGTGTGGGAGCATGATGCACCACTCTAGAGAAACCTCTGGAAGGAAGGTGGTGGATCTGGGTCACTGGCTGAGGAGTTGTCTGGGACACAAGCACAGGCCTTGGATGTGGGAGGCTCAACAGTAGCTGTCAATCCCTGAAGGCCACATGACGAAATAAATGACCCAGAGTCCTGGAAGAATTCTCCCTTCAAAGTGTCCTGGGACTTATTTCTCTGTATAGGTGCAGTTCAGTAATCCCATCTGGCCTTTGGAGGTCTATTCCAGGATTGCCAGGAGTACCCGACGCCTCAGATAGCACCAAAGGATATGCACTCTGACTTTTCCTACTTAGACAAAATTTAATTTATGAATTAGGCACAGGAAGAGATCAACAACAATAACTAATAATAAAATGGAACAATTATAACAGTGTTCTGAAAAAGACCTATGTAAGCACAGTCTCTCTTCTTTCAAATGCTTCAGTCTTTCAGCACACTGCCGGAATGTTTTAGACCAGTTGACTGCAGGGAACTAATCACGGAAAACAAAATTGTGGATGAGGGGAAACAATTGTGCCTCAGAAAAGGATTCCCTAAGAGGTTTCTCTGCCTTCCGTCATTTATTTTTTTTCTCTCCAAATTCCCATGTTTTAAGTTGTGCTCTGCTCTCTTGTTCCATATCACTCAGGGACAACAGGGCCTGACTCCCTGGCCAGCACTGGCTCTAGGCACATAATTGCTCTGAGGGGCCTGCCCTGAGGTGGATGTGTGTCGGGGGGACCTGCCCTGAGGTGGATGTGTGTGTGGGGGACCTGCCCTGA
>NW_021604567.1:15459635-15545215 GCF_004785775.1 Grammomys surdaster | reverse complement strand
GGTGGATGTGTGTGTGGGGGACCTGCCCTGAGGTGGATGTGTGTGTGTGGGACCTGCCCTGGGTGGATGTGTATGGGAGGGGCCTGCCCTGAGGTAGATTTGTGTGGGGAGGGACCTACTCTGAGGTGGATGTGTGTGGGGAGGGGCCTGCCCTGAGGTGGATATGTGTTACCTGCCTTGAGGAGAGTGTGTATTCTGAGGGGTCTGGGCTTGCCACAGGAACATCTGTGTTCTGCACACACCCTTAAACCTGCAGTCAGGCCTCAGCTAGAAGGATGTTCTAGATACTGTTGCTCTACTTCACTCAGTTCCACAGAGCACCATTGGTACTGTGCCTTTGTCTATTCATAAATGACGTGAGAAGAAGTTTCTGTGTTCATATAAGTCTAAAGAATATTGAGTTCAAAGTGTGTTTTTCAAAAGTATTTGGAACATCTTCTAGCCGCCATAGATGAAGATAAATACATTACTGTTCATCTCTGGGAACCCAAACATGTCTGACTCTGAGACTCTTATTTCACAGACCATCTCACTGGAACACACTTTGGGAATTGATGCCTGGCAGGCCTTTGTTGCTGAGGTTGGGGTCCTCCCTGGCACCCTCTGTCTTTGCCATTCTCCTCCTTTTCTACTCCCCACTCTTTCCTCACACTCTGTAACCCGTGCACTGTCTTTAAGATCTACCTCCATCAATGCATCGCTACTCTGATGGTGAGATTCCAGGCTGCCAGTGGCCTACGACTGTCTTCACACAGTTCCTTATATGGTTTTTATTTTTGCACTTTTAATAATTACTATCTCACAGCACAGAGAGAAGGCTTGGTGGTTCCGAGTACTTGAGACTAGAATTTCGTCCCAGCGCCCACTGAGTAAGCTGGGCATCCCAGGCAGGTCTGTAAGCCCAGCTCCAAGGAGAAGGAGCAGAAGAGGCTTGCTGGCTCTTGCTGGCTTCTAGCTAAGGAAACGTGACCCTCAGGTTTTTGTACCCCCACACACATGTGCACATACACTCATGTAAATAAGCATAGGAACTAATATTATTTTTATTATACAAATTATGGGGTATAATATTGATAACTGTGTGCATGTATGTATTCAATGCAGGACAATCAAATCAAAGTATTTAAGACTTTCATAATATTTTATTACTGCATTTTATTTGTATAATTATAGCTGTTTCTTTGGCTTCCTACGAGTCTCCAGTTGTCCTAAGTGCTTTCCCTGGCTGTGTAACAGAAGATACTGTTTCACTCCTTTAATTTTTTCAAGCTCAATTACAATTACAGTTGTCACCACCTTGCTTGTAAACCTGTCACTGTCTTTTGAATGGAATGATAATTAATATTACATTTACTCCTGTATTCTTGTTTGGGCAACCACGTTTTTTGAAATGTCTCTGTCCATGATTATTTTTAAGGGTGACATTTTTAACACCTAGTTTGGACCTTGTAAAGTAACTAAGGACCAGGGTTCTTACGGATTTGGATCAAATTCGTGATACCATCCACAAAGTTAAGACATATTGTTTTTAATCTTATGACTCTTAGCTTGGATGACTACAACCGCCGGGTTACGCTGTGTAATGGAACCTATGAAGGCTTGCTGAGGAGGAACCAAGCAGGCAGAAATAATGAGAAACTGCCAACCTTACAAAACGTGCAAGATTGCCTGTCTCTCCAGAACTTTGACAGTCCCCCCTTCTTCCAGAACTCGACCTTCAGCTTCCGGTAGGCAATGGTCTCCTCTGCTACCCCTCAGAGCTGTGGTTCCCACCTTTCCTCACACCTGTCTTTGGGCAGGAAACTCTAAAACCAGGTCATGAACATTTTCTTCTATGCTTCCAAGGTTATCTTCTTTCGAGTATCACTGTGGCAGGGTGTAGATGTTTAGAATTTCTTGGAGCTAGAGAAGGGATCAAGAGAAGAATAAGGAAAATGCTGGGGTGTGTTTAGAAGAATAAGTGTCTTCCAGCCATGAAGATAGTCTATTTCATTAAGAAATATGAATGTAAGGATCTATGTTGATTCAAAATTCATTTATTGGACACAGGTCATGTATAAGGAGAGAGAAAAAAGCCCCGGAAATAACATTATGAGGGAAACGTAGTCCTTGTCTTTCAAGCGTATAGATAAGAAGAATAAAGATAACTAGTTATACTGTGCACAAAAGAGAACAATGTAACCCAGCAAGTGCAGGGTGGGGACACTGTGCACAAAAGAGAACAATGTAACCCAGTAAGTGCGGGGTGGGGACACTGTGCACAAAAGAGAACAATGTAACCCAGTAAGTGCGGGGTGGGGACACTGTGCACAAAAGAGAACAATGTAACCCAGTAAGTGCCGGAGTGGGGGTATGGTGTGGTGGGAGGTGGAGGAGCAGCACTGATTGAGTTCCTTCCCCTTGGAGAAGATTATAACAAAAGATGGACTTGAAAGAATCCTTAGTCAGTTAGTGGCAGAGCCTCTCCTATCCTTATCCAGCCTTAGAGGAGGAGATGACTGGGTAGTGTTGAGACTTTTGACGATCTTTACTGAAGTCACCACACTCTGGCTTTTCTCAGGAATGCGTTGGAAGGCTTTGACAAAGCAGATGGAACCCTGGACTCTCAAGTCATGAACCTTCATAACTTGGCTCACTCCTTCCTGAACGGAACAAATGCCTTGCCACATTCAGCTGCCAACGACCCTGTTTTTGTGGTATGTGAAACTCAGAACTCATGAAGCTGTTTCTACAAGTTATGTTGGATTTGTTGGCTTTGCAGTGAAGGTTTGGTGATGTTTTACTCTGTTGTAAACAATACCCCAACTGCCTATATACTTCAATGTTAAGCCACACGGGCCATATGGGTAGGTAGCATATGAAGCCCCTAATTGTAAAACAATCCTTTAGGAATGGTTGGATTTAGATAAACTTAACCAGGAGTTTACAGTTCAGAGGGGAGTTTACAAGTTAGCAGAATTCTGTCAGAAGTCTAACAAACTGTATATCACAAATTAGTATAACTATAAATGGTGTTCTTTGGTGAATGAACAATATTGGAGAGTGTGCACTGCACACAGACATGAGAGAGACTTGGTACTGTTCACTCAGGGTCCCAATGGCTCTTTAACATCCCAAGTGGAATGAATTTCTTTGAGAAATATGGTTTCAGTATTACTTCAAAACAAGGACATCTTGACCATACTTGGCAACGGGGTTGTCCATTTTAAAATCTGAAGCTATGCTGGTTCTTAAAGATGTTTACTAAGGAGTTCTCTTGCGACAACGCAAATAGGGATAGTGCCATCTGGGGCCACAATACTCAGCTGCCCAACATGGTGCCTGTTACCCAGAGATGGTCCTCTGGGAAGAGCTATAAAATAGACCCCTTTACTGTGGCTTAGTTACTCGTGGTCATCCATGGTCTGGAAGAAGAGAAAATATTAATATTATATGAGATATTTTGATAATTCACACTCACATCAATTTTACTATAGCATTACAGTATTCATTGTTGCAGTATTTTATTAGTTTGGTACTTATTCCTGGTTGATAAGTTAAACTTCATCATAGGTACGCATGTAGAGGAAACACATAGCATACATGAGGTTTGCTATCAACTGAGGTTCAGATAGCCAACGAAGGCTTGGAGCATGTGGTGTCTGTTTCCTTCTCCCACAGATGAACACATTGAGTTATTATAACTCCTTACAAAGGAGGTTGGAAAAGCCCTGGCCAACGGACATTAGAAAAGATGGTTAGGTTTTGGGTTGGTGCCCTGTCGATATTTTGTGGAGAGAGAATTAGGGGAGTTTCACTTCGGGTCAATCCTGTCAGGAAGGGTGATTCTATCATTGGCTACTGAAAGTGCGTGCCCATAGGAAGGCAGACTAGATACTGCTTATTGGTATATCAGCAGCAGTCATTTGTAGCAGACAGCAAAGGACACTGGGTATTCTGTCTGTTCTCAGACATGCCTTACAGGGTTATCTTGGTTTGGTCCTGATCCAACAGTCACAGAGGGCCCTGTCCATTGCTGGTGTTCTACCGAGCAGTGTTGCCTGAGAGAGCATGTCTAGGCCTAGCTGACAGTACCAGGCCAGCTCCTGGGTGTTGAGGTTGCTTTTCCTTCTGAAGAACAGCTCATTAAAGTTGGCTGAGAAGATTTATAGAATGGCAGGCAATACCGGTTTTCAACTGCTCACCTCCAGCAAGGTGTCTGCTTTGGAGGCTGTCAAATCACACTACTTATTTGCTGGCCTTCTTCAAAGCTGTATGCCTTAGGTAGATGATTTAGGACCCATCATAAAAAATGTCTCCCTTTGTCCTTTACAGTTTTGATAGTATTTTGCACTTAGATTCTTCCAGAATTTTCCTTTCATTTATTGAATTTTACTAATGTATCTTAGCTTGCTTAGATTTTTGGAGCAACACACTACTGACTTGTTAGTGTGAACAATAGCCACTGCTCTGGGCAGGCGTCAGGAGTGTAAGATCAACACGTTTAACATTGGATGAAGGTCCTGTATTAGCTTTTCTTATCACTGTGACCAATGTGCCTGACAAGAAGCAACAGGAAGGTTGAAATGTTCAGTTTGGCTTACAATATAAGGGGATACAGAGGACCGTGGTGGAGAAATCACCGCAGAAAGAGAGTGCTCTGGTCCCATCACACCCACAGGCAGGAAGCCGAGTAAACAGGAAGTGGGATCTGGCTATAAAACCTCAAAGCCCTCCCACAGTGAGCTACTTCCTCCAGCAAGGCTCCACCCACAAATGTTCCATCAAACCTTCAGGAGCGACTAGGTGTGTACTAGTTATTCAAACACAGCAGTCTGTAGGGGATGGTTCACATTTAATCTCAGTCGGCTTTCTTCCTGGGCCGCCTCTATGTGAGTTTGAGTAATGGGAAGAGGCAAGGAGTAAACTCTCTTATGCTGTTTCCTAGAAGGACGCCAATCCTGTCACACCCGGGACCCGCCCTTAAGACCTCAACCAACATTAGCAGTCTCCTTTCAGGTCGTGTCTCTGAATGTAGGCACATCAAGTGAGCATGAGCTTCATTGTCTGCAAGTTTGTCTTTGAGGGCTCCCGGGAGGCTGTGTGACGCCATAAGAAGACACTCAAATCCAAATCAAGTTGGGGCTAAGCAAGGCAACTTGACTTAGACTTGCATCTCCTTCAAAAGAGGCGATGATGATCATTCCTTCTAGAAATTGTTTTTTTTCTCTCAGGTCTGTGTAGCCGTAATACACAGCTGGGGTTGTCAGCTGTGTGGACTGTTGGTCCCTGCCTCTGACAAGGTGGGACTCATCTGTGAGGCGACAGCAGCCACTCATGCCATTTGCCTCAGGCATTGCCTGAGTTCTCTGGCTCCAGGGTTCAGATCATTTCCTTGGCTACCACCTCAGCCATCAGCACATGTCCAGGTCTCTGGTACCTATCTGCCTTCCCTGAGACTCTATGTCTCTAAGAAGGTCTTGTTCAAGTACACAGCATCGACCATACATTTGTGCACACAATCTCTCCTCATAAGGACATTTTTACAGCTTCTCTTCTCAGTACTTCCAGTTACTTTCAGTAGAACCATGAGGATCTCTGACAGATTGAGGATGAGGACACAAACTTTCCTCTGTTCCTAAAGGAAATAATAGCAATGGCACTAAATGTTTTTTTTTTTTTTTTGTTTTTTTTGTAGGACAGCTGTTGTTTTGAGGAAGCCCATAAACTCAATTAAAGCCTACAGGGACAGGTCACATTTTTCTGTAAGTGACCAGATAGCAAAATTCTGGGGTTTTTGGGCCCTAGGGCCTCAGCTGCACCTACTCGATTACTTGGCTCCTGTCTCTCTGTTCCACCTCCCCTGCTGATCTCTCTCCAGCCCTTTAATTTAATTTATTTTTCCTCTCTTTAACTTATTTTCTGATCAGTACTGGGAACTGAACCTGAGTTCTAGTGCATGCGCAACAAACATTGAGCTGTATTCCCAGCCCTTCCTGAAGTGTGAAGGCAGCCATAGGTAATACACAAACGCTGAATGTGGTATCTCAATAAAATGTCACATAGACACAGGCCATAGGCCCACGTGGTACATTCCACACTTGTCTTATTTAACATAGCACTATGGTCTCATGGTTCTTCTCTTTCTTTTCTTTTTTTTAACTTTGCTGGCTCTTAACCTAAGGGACCAGCATTCTTTGTTTGCAGTACAGGACACTCTCCCGATCTTCTCAACCTCTCCTTCTGCCTTTCTTATTTTTAATTTTGTAGTGAGGTCTTACTATGTCACCTACGCTGGTCTTGAACTCATAATCCTTCTACCTTAGCTTCTGGAATATCACTGTAGTCATATGCTTTTCCTGTCCTAGGTGAGAACCCACATGATAATTTTGTAATCAAAACTAAACAAAACACTGCAGCTTACATGTAGTTCACAGATACTAGGTATATAGTTGTCTTGGTCTTCATTAATTTTAATATCTCCATATTGAAAATTTTGGGGAGTAGTAATATATTATTATATGCATAAAACAAGAACAACAACAACAACCAGAACAACCAGAAAGCCAGAGCCTTTCTTCGAAGGAGGAGGGAACAGCATTTTGTCACTGTTTTCCAAAACACACACTTACTTAAGGCTGTTTACAAAAAGGTTTATGTTGAAGCCAAGTCTGCTTTAAATAATTTTGCATCCTGAGATTTAGGGTAAACTATTTTAGTTGACAGAGTTACAGCTTCAGGAATTTCAGATTTGTGAGGCAATTTATGCAACTATGCTGCATACTGCTTTTATTAAAAATTATTTTGTAAAATCTCTACAAGCAATAGAACTTCAAAATTGTGTAGGATTGCAATAAGAAGGAAGAGAAGGCAGAATGTTAGGAAGGAGGAAAAAAAAAAAAACCTCTGAAGCAATGTCTGAAATTCTAATAATTCTTAGGAGTTGCAGCAAATCCACGCATTTATCATGGAAAACGAGGATAGGCCACAGGGAAGCTAAGCATCACTCTCCTCTGTATTAAATTTAGATATAGTCCAGAAAACGTGAAAAATGGGGAAACCAATACACTGTAAAATTCAACAGTTAACTGCCAAGAAAGAAGCTGTGTGAGAAATGTGGCATTCTACCCAGAGCCTCGGGACACTTGTCCCGGAAGCATCTTAGAAATGGGCTGGGGAGTTTGTCTCTCTGTGCCCAGCAGATTCCACCCCACTCGTGTTTGTCTCTGTGCCCAGTTTATCCCACCCCTCGAGTGTGTTGCAGACTCACCGGTGTTATTTTTAAGAACTAACAGTAGCTTGAGTGTTGTTACGCATATGTAATCTCAACAGTCAGAAGCCAGGCCGTCAGTGACTACATAGGAATTTCAGAGCTCTCCTGGTCTACAGGAGACCCTATGTTAAAAAAAAAAAAAGAAGTAACAGTCTTCCGTTGTACATATACAGATATACAGCACTTTTTAATCTAATTTAATCCCATTTTTCAAGACACAGCTTATGTGGTTTGGGGAATTACATCCAGGGCTACATGCATGTATAAAGTCTACCAACTGAGCTATACCCCCAGCCTGTGCAACACCATTTAAGGGCACGTCCTCCGTTATGCACGGAAGTTATTTCCTATGTTGGCTATTGTGAACAGCATGGTGAGAAACTGCAGGTGCCCTTTGACATACTACCCCCTTTAGATCTAATCCCTGTGGTGGAGTTCAGGAGCACACAGTAGTCCCACTTCTCAATTTTGAGGACCTACTGCGTTGTTTTCCACCATTGCTTTACTAAAGGAGAAGTGTTCACCTTTCTCCGAAGCCTCACCAGTCCTCTTAACATTCATCTTCTTGGTACAAGTCATCTGGCTGAGAGGTGGCACCGCTTTGTGCTTCAGAGTTATCCTTTTACAAGCTACATGCGATTCTTTCTAAGCATGTCGAGATGGTTGGGAAATCTGTGAGTTGACTAGACAATGATAGCTAGCTCATGTGTTTTCCACCAAATGTACTATAACTAAGTGGACTAAGCCTCCAAAGCCGGTCTTACCATCTCCTCTCTCTGCCACTGTCCCTGCTCTGTCTGTCTTTCTCTCTCACACACAGACATACATGCACACACACACTCACAAGCACACACACACATACACGCGCACACACACATGCACACACGCATGCACACACATACACACACGCGCACATACACACACTTTTTGACACCTGATGTAAATTAGAATCATCTGAGAGGAAGGAACCTCAACTGAAAAAAAAAAACCAAAGTCTTCTCAAGGCAGACCTGTAGGTTAGCCTGCGCCGCATTTTCTCAGTTGATGATTGATGAGGGAGGGCTCAGCTCATGAGAGGTGCTGCCACCCTCAGGCAGGCAGTCCTGGGGAATATAGGAAGACAAAGTGACAAGGTGAGCAGCCGGGAGGAGCAAGCTAGCACTCCTCTGTGGTCTCTGCCTTAGTTGCTGCCTTGCGTTCGGACTTCTCTTGATGGGCTTCAACTGTGAGCTGAAACAATGTTTCTCCTCAAGTTGTTTTGGTCATAGTCCTTCCTTACAGCATACTGCAGTAACAGAAACCTAAGAAAGACAGTGTGGATGTGAGTGCGGGTGCGTGTGTGTGAGTGTGCCTGTGTACTCCAGAGATCAATAGAAAGTGTCTCAACTGTTCCCCGCTTAATATTTGAGACAGCAGCTCACACTAAGTCTGGAGCTCACTGATTAAGCTAAGCGGGCTGGTCAGTGGAGCTCTGGTACGAATCTGTTTCTAAGTTCTCCAGAATTATAGGCATTCACTCATTAGCACCTGGCTTTTATTGGGGACGTGGGGATCTGAACTCAGGTCCTTCCGCTTGTGTGGCAAGTGCTATACCCACTGAGCCATCTCTCTAGCCTGAAAAAAAGCTTAAAAATCCTCACAATTACATGTTCAGTTTTTCAATTTAAAATTATAATTTGTGTGTATGTATGTGCCTGCATGTTCATATTTGCATTATGTGCATGCAGTGACCACGGAGACCACAAGAGGGCACTGGAAAGCTGGAGTTGCAGCTCCAGAACGCTGTGAATGCTAGGAACAGAAGCCAGGTCTTCTGGGAGAGTAACAAGCACTCTTAACCACTGAGCCACCTCTTTAGACCCCATTTCAATTGTTATTCTTAATTTTCTTTCATGTTTCAAGTTGTATATAGTAGCAATTATAATATATTAGTGACATATATTTCTATTTGTTTCACTTAATTATAAAGTTGTTACATTGTTTCTTAATGTTTCAATTTCATTTGGTGGGGAGGAAGCCAGGGCATCACGCACACTAACCTCATGCTCTGCCACTTGACCACACCTCCAACCCTCCCTAAAAATTTGGATCTTAAAATTAATAATGTACATATAAGGTTCACAATGAAAAATGTCTAAGTGAAACATTGTTTCTGTCTTTCAGCCACTTGTTACCATTTTTCTCTAGGTATATTTTATAAATATAGAAGCAAATAGGTTATACATTCAACTAACGTTAGTTGAATGTATAACATAGTATTAAAATATACTATAGACCCTTGTCTTCCCTCACCTCCTGCCTCCTCCTTTCTTTCTTGTCCCTCTCTTCCCTGATTCCCTCCCCTTCCAATTCCTTTTCTGTTCTCTTTCATTCCAGAACATATCCATTAATGAAGGCTGATCTCGTTCCCCTTATTCTGGTTGGTTGGTGATATATTGTATAGATTTATCATCAGAATTTTAACCAGTCTCCCATAGATGGGCACTGCTTCAGTCCACTATACATGACAATGGCAGAAATCCCGAGGCTAGGCAACTCATGCAAAACAGATTACTATAGCTCATGGGTGAGAGGTCTGAGGATGTGTTGCTGTGATATAACCTTGAAGACCTCAGGTAACATGAACCCCTGGTGAGGACAGACAGCAAAAAGCATTTCTCAAGAGAGGAAGCAAAGAGCCGAGGAAGCCTTCAGTAACGGCCTATATAGGAGTTGGACTCTGGTCCTGCTAGGCCGCTCAGCCACATGCTGACTACCAGAAAGAGAGTGCCAGCCACTCAGGAGGTAGGTCCCTCACGACTTAGTCACTTAGCTCCCATTACCTCTCAACACCTTTACATTGGGAATTCAAATTAAACATGAATTTTGATGGGGACATTGGAAGTCACAGTGGGCATTTAGCAGTCCCTAATCTTTTCATTTACCAACAATATTAAGGTAAACAATGTAGAATAGATAAGGTGAGAAGACAGGATAGAGCCCTTGGATGGAACAGCCAATAAAATGTTGGACATTTGATAAAAATTCTGAGTTTTCCCCAAAGGCTGAAGGACAGTCCCTCCTAACTCCTGCATGGCACAGTCATGGTCACGGCTAGCCCCTCATTTTGACATTATGCTTTGTGTCCCTATACTGTATTGCCTTCTCCTCTTTGCTAATTTGGTAGGAGAAGAAGTTTTAATTTGAATTTCTCTTACAAATGAAGCTCAGCATCTTTTCTATGCATTTAAAAATCTTACTAACATTTGCTTCTATATGATGAATATATTCATTTCATCATGACTCCTGTTTAATTTTGTAAAGAAAAAAATCACAACTATCCAAAAGAACCAGAATTAGTGAGACTAATTTGTTTTCTAAGTGGTCAACAAACCATAGTGTCCTCTGTTTTTGTTGTTTTTCATGGAAAAACTAATAACACATTCAGGTAATTTTTAAATGTTCATCTTATTCATTTATTTTTAGTTTATGAGAATCTGGTGTGCTCACTGACACCACATCCAGTTTGGCCCAGTCACATGTGCAGTGTTTTATTCTTAGGGTTGGGCACAGGTTAGTAGAGTGTGTGCCTACTAGGTGTGGGTCCTGGGCTCTGGCCTCCAAATGTCCTTTTCCATTTTATTTTCTGTTATTTAGAAGCTGTTTATTATTAAGCATTTATTCAGTGACAGTTCCTATTCTATAGGTGTGGACACAAACATAATGTTTTAACCTCACAAAACTCTCTAGGCTAAACTATACTCCTCGTGTGAAACACAGAGAACATAAGATTCAGATTCACTGAGATGTACGTTCATCAGCTAGAAAAGGTTCCCCGATCACAGATTTCCTCCATCTTGTTCTTCCAACGATTTTGCTTTTGTCTGTTGAGACAGTTCGTAACTCGGTCCATCACAATGGCTTTCATTATAGCTGAGCCAGTTTAGTGCTGTTAGGTCATGCTAAACGGAGTCAACACTAATTGGGGAAGCATGTCTGAATTAATTTTCATGGCTTTTGAAAAGATGGGGCCATTGGTTTTACTGTATTTATGCTTCATAAATGCAGTGCTGACTTTTTAAATACGCAGTTTAATGTAGCAGACACACAGTTGCTACCTCTAAAGTAGCATCGTGTGTGGATAAGATCTAGAAGAACTGAAGTACCAGCGAGGATGGGTGACCACCATGGGCAGAGGTCTCTGTGGGTTCTGTGTGGTCTGGGGATGTTACTTTGGCAGACACTAACTGTCTTTTCAACACTAGGCTTTGTAAGTTCAAACACACACTTTTGAGAACTAAGTCTGTACCAAGGACTGAATTAAATGTACCTCCTTATCAGTCAGATAAAAAATGACTTTAGCCCCAAGCCAAATTTATGTGCACTACTAGAATAGTCTAGCATCAGCTTCAGTTTCCATCTCCTGGGGCTTTGCCGATTCTACAACAGAAAAATAGCCTGAAGGTAGCTCTGGGCAGACTGGACCCTCATCCTACCACAAAGCTCTCTTTTCTGCCCTCACAGAGAACGCTTGCTGAACTGGTTACACCTCTTACAAAGTTGATGCATTAATAGCAGAACCCCATTGCACCTAATCTTGGTGTTTGCTCAAAAATTTCAAAACCATAAACATTTTTCCCGTCAAGAAATTAACTACTGAGTTGCCAGGGTTCAGTTTTCTCCACATGTCATATTATATACAATATAGTCATAGGTTTATATATGCATAAATATTTGCATGCATATATTTCATATTGTCTTAGTTTGGGTTTCATTGCTTCAAAGAGACAACATGAGCAAGGTAACTCTTATAAAGGGCAACACGTGATTGGGACTGGCTTACAGATTCAGAGGTTCTATCCATTATCTTCATGCCAGGAAGCATGGCGGGGTCCGGGCAGACATGGTGCTGGAGAAGAGCTGAGAGTTCTGCATCTTGGGTAGAAGCAGTCAGGAGACTGACATTGCAAGGCAACATGGGGAGGCTCTCTTCCAAACTGGGAGGAGCTTGAGCAAAAGAGCCTCAGAGCCCACCCACACAGTGACACACTTCCTCCAACAAGGCCACACCTACTAATAGTGTCACTCCCTGGGCCAAGCATGTTTAAACCACCACACACATATTATATCCATTATATAATGTAATGATGATTTTTATTTTCTTTTTCTTTACGTGTATATGTGAGTACTTGCATGTATATCTGCACACCGTATGCACTTCGGTGTTCTTCAGTGTCAACAGAGAGGATCAGATTCCACGGAGCTACAGGCACTTGTGAGCCACCATGTAAATGCTGGGTAGCGAACCACGGTTCTCTGTAAGAGCAACACATCCTCTTAACCACTGGGCAGTCTCTCCAGTCTGTCTCATCACTATACAAATTTAACCAGGAGAGTGTCTTTTTCTGATAAAACTTCTCCAAAATGATAGAGAAATCCCCTCCCCCCTACCCTGTGTGTATGTTCATACGGGTGAGTGTAAGAGCCACAGGTTGACATTGAATGTCTTCCTCAGTCACTCTATGGCGTAAAAACTTATTTCTCTATTTTGTGTTTGTGTGTACACACACAAACACTCGTCCTGTAGTGTACAATAGTCCGATGACAACTTTCTGGAGTCAGATATCTCCTTCTACAATGTGGGTAACAGGGTTGAACTTACCCACTGAGCCATCTTACCCACCCTTTTAGTGCTCAAATGCTCTTTCTACTACAATTGCACACTGGTCCATTTAGGATGCTGTAATGAAAATACCGGAGACCAGGCTCAACCAACCAACATTTATTTCTAATAGTTTCTGGAAACTAGGAAGTTCAAGGTGGAAGCATCAGACAGTGGTGTGGTGCTGCTTCGTGGTTCATAGAAGGCTGTGTTGTTGTTGTTGTTTTGCCTTCACATGGCTGAAAGTGAGAAAACGTTCTCTGGGGTCTCCTCTATAAGGGAACTGGTCGTAGCCTTAAGTACTCCATCCTTATGGCCTGTCATCGAGCAGAGACCTATAGCTTCCAGCCGTCACACTCAGGGTTAGGGATTCAGCCCATGAGCTAAGCGAGGACGCATGCATTCAGTCTGTACAAAGTTGTTTCTTGTCCCTCACTGAAATGTGTTCCTGCAGCACAGCTCAGCCACACAGGTAGAAGTCTGGATGCCCTCTAACCGTTTCATGTATGTTCTATACGACTTGTTTCAGGAAACATGAAAAGAACACCCTTACTATACAGTGTTTCAGAGCCTTGGTAGAAAAAGGCAAGAATTAAAAAAAAAAACTTTCATGGAAGATCAAGCTGATTAAATATGGTTTTGTTTTCAAGACAGGGTCTTATTACTATGTAGACCAGACTGACCCAGAACTCACAGAGATCTGCCTGCCTCTGCTTCCCCAGGGCAGGGATTAAAGACATGCACCACTACCTTAAATATGTTTGAAAGGGGACTTTTATTTTTAGGCTTTTTGCCTTAAGTTTTAAATTAGAGTGCAGTGCCTGTATGTCTGGGTCCAGGTATGTCTTGTGACCTTTACACAATCACATTTATCCTTACCTCTGAACTCTGAATCTAGAACCTACAACAGTAACATGTCACCATCAGACGAGCCTCTCTGATGATAAGGAATGTCTTCTGGATGGTCGGGTTGTGAAGGTCACAGTGTGCTGGTCTTTGATAATGTATGAATCTTTTTGCAGCTGGAGTCAGCTGTTTGTGGCTTCTTTTCTCCAGGTACAGAAGTCTTTGAAATTCTCCCGTACGGCAAGAATCTGAATTTATAGCCAACCCAGTTCAAGCCCTTTGGCTGGAGCCTTATCCTTCTCTGCATTCTTGTGTGGCGTTCTCTTGCCCGTGAGAACAATGTGCGCTGATTGATTGCTTTCTCCTGCAAGGATTACATTAAAATGATTTTTAGCCATGCGCTCCCATTTTCTTCAACAGTGCTTCTGATTCGAGACTCAGCATTTCCCTCCCCGCCTCTTATATATGTCCTTATTTTGCTAGGATAAAGCAGAATGGAGCTGTGCAGGACTTTGTCTCATTATTCCTAAATGCTAAATTTTAATAACAACCTACATTTGTCCCTGGATAGTGGAAAAAGGTCCATAACAATATACCTCCACTTGACTTTTGCTCCTCCCACCTGACTCTGAAATAGCAGTTGGCCATTAGAGCAACAACGCCCAAGTTAATTTTCAACTTGTGTCTAACAAAGATACAATTAGTGTCCCAGGAACAACACAAGGTTTCTTGTTGAGGAGTAGCATCCATAGCTTCAGTACAGACGCTCACTATGTTGGCTACACTGTCTCTCTTTGTGGCTGTGGATACGTTACTACTTGTAGTCAATTTATTATAGTCTGCATCTTTTCAGAGCACATGGCCCTTCCTCATTTACTGTGCTCTGTGAATTGGGTCCTCTGTATGTTGTTTCTACCAGAGCATTTATTGTATGTTTTATGGCCCTTATGAGACCTATTGTCTTTCATTATTTTCCTCCTTTCTTTTATCTCTGCTGATTATAAATTGCTTTAGAGTTTTGTCTGCCCTTTTAATTATATGCTTTGCACTGGGAGGATTCACTGTGTTCCTACAAGCTGTGAGCCTCTTGCTGTGTTGACCTCAAGTCTTCAGCTGTCCTGAGATTCTCTAGTCTTTTTCCTAATCATACTTTCATTTCTGACATGGGCTCAGAGATCATGAAAGTTCACAATTGGCATAGAAATGCCTGAGCTGAACTCTACACTTTCTCCTCCTTGTCAGAGGTAAGACTAATTTGCTATTGTGGTTGGTCCTGGGACCTAGCTGAGTGATTGATGCACAGCGTGATTTATTGTATGGGAAAAGAGATATGTGGTTTTAGAACGTTGGCTTTAGCACGCCTTTAATCCCAGCACTTGGGAGGCAAGGGTAGGCAGGTCTCTGTGAGTTTGAGGCTAACCTGGTCTGTAGAGTGAGTTCCAGGATAGCCAGGGTTAAACAGAGAAATCCTATCTATAAAAACCCCAAAACCAAACCAAACCAACAAAAATGACTCTGGCTTTATCTGTAAAGGCATGAGAATGGAATGCAGAGATGCAGAGATGGCTCAGCAGCTAGAGTGTAGTCTGCTCTTGCAGAAAACCCGGGTTCACACCCATGTTGACAATTGCCTGATGACCCCAGCTCCGGTGCGTCTGGCGTCTCTGTAGTCATACTGGCACACATGCACATACTTTCCAGCCCTCAGGCACACATGCATACATTGAATTAAAAATAAAATAAACGTTTTATTGTAGAATGAACTCTGGTGTCAGAGGTGGACTTCCTGGGCTCACAAACTCTTGCTCTGTGGTATGGCAGCTGTGTGCTTCTGGACAAATCTCTTAAGGCTTCTGTATCTGACACTCTGCCTTACATTGTGCCTCCCACTCACTGAGATACTAAGTTCCTAATCCTCACTCACTCCGTACATGATTTTGTTTATATGTAATTAGCTCAGGTAAGGTCATATTAGAGGACCGTAGGTGCCTCATCCATTATGCAAGGGGCCTTAGCCTGCTTCAGAATTCTACTCTGTGTTAATTGTGTACAATAAAAGTTTGTTTTGTTTATGGCTCTGAAGGCCAGAAAGTCCAACAGCACAGCACTGGCATCTGGCAAGGGTCTTCGTGCTGTGTCACCTGGTGGTGGAGGAAGGGCAGTATGTGAGTTTCTAACAAAGGAGAGAAAACAGAAGTTGGTTTTTGTTTTTAAATGAGAAATGTCGTCTAGCATAACCACTCCAATCACAGCATTCCCCCATCCATGTGCTCAGACTTATGACTCATCAGTGGCAACCGAATGTCAGCATGAGTTTCAGAGACACATTCAAACCTTAGTAAGTGATGTCCACAGAAGCAGAAGGAGTCTGGATGTGGCCAGTGTATGAAGGCAGAGACCCACAACCAAGCAGTGGCAAAGGCCACTGGGAGGAACCAGCTCTAGCAACATCTTATTTTGGATTCCTGTCTTCTAGAACTGGGAGACAACGAGCTTGCACTGTCTAAGACACCCAGTCTGTGGTTCCTCTTTACAGTAGCCTGAACATTTAATGAAAGCGGCAGCCGTTAAATCAGGTTGTTCTAAGGCTCCAATGTGTTGTTCATAAAGCTCTTAGGGTAGCGTTTGACACAGAGCAAGCACTAACAATATTAATTATTGTATTAATGCATGCTAATTATGTACCACATGCCTCCCTAGATGCTCACCTTTTATTAGCTAGCCCTACAAAGTCATGATGCCAAAGGATAGTAGCCTGCATATACCCATAAGATAGGAATTCCTTCATGCTTCTCCTATGAGCCATTGTTTCAAATTAAGCTAGTAATAGCACTGATGCTATAGTTGAAGTGACAGTCACCATTTGCTAACGTTTCTCACACAACAGAAGCTATTATAGGTTCTGTGTTGTCAACTCTATCTCTACACTGCTACATGCTAGTGTCCACTGCTGATGTTTGCAGTGCTTCCCTTGGTCAACACTCATAGGCCATGTCCTCCTCATCTTCAGAGTTACTGATCCTTGACCCCCCCACCCCCAGTGCCAACACTAGGGTTCAAGGAACAGCCTTCTCTGTGTGTGGTGAAGTGAGTGTGAGTCTGTCCTGAGCTGTTCAGACCTATTCCTTTCCCTGTGGTTATCTACTGCTGCGTTAGAAAGACCCCAACACTTCAGCTTGAAGCTGCGTGACCATTTAGTTTCTTGTGATTTCTTATGAAACTCTGGAATGGCTTTACTCAGGCAGGGCGGGCCATGATCTTGAGGGATTTGTAGTCTGTTGGTGGTAGACAATGGAACAGCTGTGGTCTGGCTAGTCTTTGTTCCCTTTGGCTTCTCTGTGTGATGGTGTTGGGCTTCCTGACAAAATGGCTGCCCCTAGAGAGGTGAGGCTCATCTACTGTGACCCTGAGTCGACTATGTCTAAGATATAGGAGGAAGGACAAAGGCTGTCCTTGAGCATCCTGCACTTGCAATCTAGGAATGAAAGAGAGTCTCACTGCCAGATGTGACGTCTCTACTGAAGTCTCCTGCTTTTACACCCTGTTAGAAAAATCAACTGAACTCTTGCTTTTATACCTATTTAAAAAAAAAAAATCAGGGCTGTGCATATGGGGATTGCACTGGTGATGTTTTGAAATATATAAAGATTGCAGTATTTGAAAAGGATTTTACAGCTTCTCTGAGAAAATAAAAAACGAGTGTTCTGTGTATTCAAACACTTTTAGACTTTTTATTGCTGTGCAATACTAAGAATTCAAGGGAAAGGTTTGTAAAACGAGTAGGCAAAGGGCAAAATCCGAAAATCCACTTTTGATGTTTTTATTTCTTTTTTTTTTATTGCTCATTTATTTTTCAATAAGGGTGACTGCTACCTCTTCTTTTCTGGCAAACTCAAGCATCTAAATTTTGAGTAGAATATGTATTTATCGTGTTTGCGTTTCTCCTGGAAGCAATAATTAGCACAATATCCTGAAGGTCTTAGATGTTCCCAAACCAGTGTGAAATTTACAACAATTTATTCACTTGATAAAAGGATTCAGTCTCCCTTGAGGAGGAATGTCCGTATGTCATTGCAAAGTTCATCTGGAAACGCCAGTCAGTGTGTGTGTCCTCAGGGCCAGGCTGGGCACACACATACTCCTGTGTTAAGACTACGTTCCATTGCAGAGAAGGCCGGGGTTGGGTGAGTTGGTCAGCACTATGTTCATCTGTCTTGCAGGTCCTCCACTCTTTTACAGACGCCATCTTTGATGAGTGGCTGAAGAAAAACAACCCTCCCACAGATGCCTGGCCTCAGGAGCTGGCACCCATTGGTCACAATCGGATGTATAACATGGTCCCCTTCTTCCCACCAGTGACTAATGAGGAACTCTTCTTAACCGCAGACCAACTTGGCTACAATTATGCCATTGATCTGTCAGGTAAGGCGTACAGCTTTTAAGTGGGTGACTCAGTCAGCTTCTGAGGCAGCTTTCTTTCTCTGTTTCTTTTTAATGTAAGCAAGACTGTTAATTGAAGCATTCAGGCCGAGTTAAGTTTATTGGCCATTTTGAGAATACCTTGGATTTAACAAGATAAGTCATTAAGCTACCAATTAAACATCAGAAGGGGACTAGCTGCAGATCATTTGGGAAAACTGTAAGTTGTGACAAGACACTATTCTACAGAGGCAATGTCAACTCATCTGCCTGATTTGACAGTTTTTATCTGAACTAGCCAGATCTATGAAAACTGTCCCATGTGTAACCGATAAAGTCCAAGTGACTTTTACTTACGTGTGGACAGGGAGGGGCTAGTGATTTTATTTGCAGCAGAGCTGAGATTATTGAAACATACTTTGGACTGTCATAAGCTACAGAGACCAGGCAACAGCAAAAACCCAGTCATCATGGAAAACAATAAAATGAAGCATTTTAAAAGACACTTACTGGTAGTGCAAGACCTTCATGAGATTCCCCACCATGGGTTTGAAGGTCACCTGTTGTTTATTTGATTGATCCAATGAAATTACTTTGCAACTGTACCGGGTACTTTGAATCAGTCTTGGCTACACCAGTGCTTTATGGACAGGTCTACCCGGGATGACTGAACCTCAGAAAAGATTGGGCTCCATGGAGATTATGGCATGTTTTCAAATCCAGGCTATCTTTATTAGTATGCGTGGCTACCTTTTCTTCTTTTGCCCAGACTCCAATGCTTCACTTGCCCTTCATGGAATCTTAGGGAAGCTTGAGAAAGGAAAGATAAAACAACAGAAATATTTTAATGTGTGGGGAAGCTGCAGAATAGAATCTGCTGGTAGTTTCTTCCTGTCTGTCACTGCCCTTATTCTTAGCCTACAGGGTGACTCCAGTGCTCTTCATGTTGCTCTCTGACATGGAGAATATTTTAGTATTGGCATCTGTTTTCCCCTCTGTTTGGCACTGACTGCTTCCCGTCTTCACTAATTTGGGATGCCAAGGGCATCCTTTTAACATTTCTTTCTCTTTGTTCTTGGATTAAGCATAATAATAATCAAAGATTTGGACTGAGCACCCCGGTCTGCTTTTATTCCCCACCTTGAGAATCAGTTAGCATAGATCATCTAAATCCCAAATATGTCTAAATCTATTTACCAGATGATAAAAAATCATGACGGGTGATAGTTTGACCATGAAATATATACTTCTGCTTGGGGAGGGGTGTAAGTAAAGGGTGTTCTTCTCTGCTGACTCCTAGGCTCGTTGGTGTTCAGCAATCCAGACGGACAAAAGAAAGATTAACAGGAGAAATATGATGTCCCTCTTTATGAGACATGGGACTCTTTCTAGAACAGAAAGAAGGGAAGTCTCAGAGAAGTCAATAACTTAGGAGCTTAGATCCCACTTTAAACCAGGAGTTGGAAGTCATAGAGATGTGACTGACAAAGGCAAACTATGGGAAGTGAGTCCTCAGGGAAGCAACAGCAGAGGAGGCTATCTTTCTAAGTTGGTGAGGTTTCACGCTTTCATGTGACAACTCCCCCTACCCCCGCCAGGAAGATTTCTGGCAGTCCTTGTTTCTTTTGAGTTTCTGCTTTTGGTCAGTTAAGGAAGCTCTAGGAAGTGACATCTGCTGAATGCTGAGTGCCTTTATCTTAAAATGACCCTCTTACCCGTGGACATATTGTGGGGAGAGATATTCTGCTCCTCTTCCAACTGAGGGTAAAAGGCACTAAGGGACTTGGCAAAGACTGTGTACAAGATGGATCTGAAACTGGAGTTGAGGAGACTGGTGGATGCTGAGTAACTGAGCAGGTGTTTTAGACTGTGGAAGGAGAGGGACAGACAGGGAACTGCACAGGTGGCTTAATTGAAGTCTGGGAGAGGGAATCTTGGCTCTGCCCGAGTTATCCCTGACTGTGAGATGCTGGCAAGCAGAGTGCTGTCAACTTAAAGAGAGCCAAGACATCTCTGATGCCTCCTCCCCTCCCTGTCATCTCTTACTGCCCTTTCCTTCCCAAGGTGCAGGAAGGGGCTTTCTCTGAAATCCGTTTCCCTAAAAGCCAGACACTCCAGAGGATCAATAGAACAGACTAGATCTCATGGCACATTCAGAGCCCAGCAAGCTTGTCCCCAGAACACCATCAATTGTCCCTGAAAAAACCCATGAAATCTTTTCCTACAATTACTCTTCAACTCTAACCAGATGTCGCTTCTCAGTGTTTTACGCTTTGTGGAACTCCCGTGTGCTCACATATTCATGGGTTTGGATGCTGTTTCTCCTGTTAACATGCTTGTTGTTGGCCTTATGTTTCTTTTACGTACTCAAATGATTCTATGTTCAGAGACTGAAAAGGAAATCCTTTCGCCTCCACACCTTGCTGTACTGGAAGGGTCTAGGCAGAGAGTCACTGGGCATTATAGAATAGGATTCACTGTATGTTGGTTTCTACATCTCAGTTTTATAAAACAAGGAGTCTTCTATAGTCAATGGTAATGGCAGACACATACAAATGTGAAGATACTTTAATACCACCAACTGGAAGAGGAAATAGATATGATGGTAAAAGTCTATATTATATGTATGTTACTACAATTTAAACATGTTTTTAAAAAAGTCCAACAGGAAAAAAAAAGGCCATCATTTTTGTCATCCCATTAAAGAAATTCCAGAATAAAAATCTGTGGTTGGCTTGGTTTTGAGACAGGATCTCACCATGTTGCTCTGGGTGGCCTGCAACTTGCTTTGCTCTTTGTAGATCAGGCTGCCTTCAAATTCATAGAGAGCTCCCTGCCTCTGTCTCCCAAGTGCTAGGATGAAAAGTGTGTGCCAACATGACTGTTAAAACTTCATGTTTTAAGAAGCTATAACCAGTTCACACAAGGCCTGCACAAGATCGTACAAGACCTGCCCAGTATCACACAGGACCTCCACAAGGTCACACAAGACTTGTACAAGATCACATAAAAACTGCACAAGATCAAGCTGTTGACAGTCTATAGTTTAAGTTTAGCACTGAGTGGAGTAGCCTCATAAGTTCCCGCCCATAACTGAGATATTGTTGACAGTCAATGGCTTCTGGAGGGGGAGAAAGAGAGAGTCATTTTTCTTAAGAGTGTGAACCCTGATAGTTCTACCATGCTGTAGTGGATAGCCCGCGAGTATGAATACCACAAACTGGACTCAGTGGGTGACTTTTTTTTTTTAAAAAAAAAAAGGAGATGAAGATAGGGGTGGGTAGGTAAGTAGAGTAGATCTGGAAGGACCTAAGAGAAAGGGTGAAAGGTAAATACAAAAACACAATGCATGAAATTATCAAAGAATTAATCAAATGTTGTATTTTATATAAAATTATATGTCATATTGCCAAGGATTAGTCTTGGATTGGTTGATGGTCCTAAAGAAGGAGTGTTCAGGAATGGTGAGAAGAAAGACTTGAAGTCAAATTGTAGGTACAAGATGACACCTTCTGTGTTCTGCTTGAGACAAGTTTCTCTGGAGATCTCCAGACAGCTCATCCTGATAGCTCAGCTCTTGCAGACCAAAGGCCAGTCTTCTATTTACGTATAAATTTAGTCATTTACTCCAGTTCCCCTTTGATTATCCCATGAATCAGCATTCCTTGACCCCAGCTCCTTGATCCTTAGAAAAAGACAGCAAGTACATTCTCTTTTCTTTTTTCTTTTTCTTAACAATGCAAATGAATTCAGAGATCTGCCTGCCTTTGTAAGCACAGACAATAAGTTTAGCTGGGTGGGATCCTATCCTGAAATTACTATTCCTACCATTCCTGGACCTAGACCTAAACTTCCTCTGTCCCTGGCTGACCACCATGAACTCAGGAATCTGCCTGGCTTTGTAAGCACAAACAATAAGCTTAGCTGAGTGGGATCTGGCTCTGAGATCACTACTCTCTAAATCTCTTTATCTCCTTCCTTAATATCTTTCTGAGAAGCTGGCTGACAGTTTAGTTTCCTCTGTTCTCTTAGGTCCATGAAGCCCCTCATATAATTCATATTGCATCCTTATATTTTTGCATACTTGAGAAATTATGTCTTTTTGAATTCCCATTTTCAGAATTCTTTTCCACAGCCTTAAGCGCACTTCTGGCAGGGCAGTGGTGGTGCATGTCTTTAATCCCAGCACTTGGGAGGCAGAGGCAGGTGGATTTCTGAGTTCGAGGCCAGCCTGGTCTACAGAGTGAGTTCCAGGACAGCCAGGACTACACAGAGAAACCCTGTCTCGAAAAACAAAACAAGAAAAAAAAAAAAAACCAACCAACCAACCAAAAAAAAAAAAACCCCAAAACCAAACCAAACCAAACAAAACAAAACAAAAAAGGCACTTCTGAAGGTCTCAGCATTTACCATTTTGCTGAGACATTAGACACACCCTTTCCTTCTGGACTGGTGCTGCTTCTAATTATCACAGAGTCATTAACCTTGGCAGGAATAGCATTCCTTGATAACTTTGGAAGGGAGATTATTTCCTGAAGGAGGAACACACACACACACACACACACACACACACACACACACACACACCTACCTTATGCCCAGCAGCAATCAACACTTGTGGAGGCCCACATCCTGTTGACTCTGTTCCAGAGGTAGGAACCATGTCATGCTGTCCCTTCCATGACCATGCTGGACTTGGCATCATATAAAATTAATAAAAAATTATGAAAAGAAAAAGAAGTTATAAGTAGTAACAAGTTCTGCTGGATCGTACCAAGAAAGGACAAAGAAACTCCTTTTGGAGGGATACAGTCAAGATGGGCCCTGGTCCTTGGGACTAAAGAAGGTTGAGAAGGTACTCTGTCCTTTAGGTGAGGGTCAGCTGTTGAAAGACAAGATGGCTTGGAGACTTCTACAGCAGCTGATATGGTTTAAGGAAATGTCACATAAGCATAAACATATTTCAGAAATACACTATAACATCATGGGAGAGTGATATTAAGGGTGAGTAGAAGATTAGATGTATCACGGGAGAGGCTTAGATTTTATTCACAATGATTTAAATAGATACAAAGAGATCTGCCTCTGCTGGTGAGTGTTTTTGTCAGGAGAGTACATCTGTTCTCTAACATGCCTTTATCATCTGCCACAAGGGTAGAGCCAATAGCAGAATTTCCTACCGAGAGTGTCTTTCGTTTAACCGTTCCCCAAAGATCATCTTAGCTCTCATGTCTACAAACGAGTCTACAAATGAGTTTCTAACTTACAAAAGCAGTTATGCATTTCCTTAGAGGTTTTGTTCTGCATCTAAACATTTATTGTGACAGATTTACAAAATGCAATAAGCCTGATTTAAATAATGGGACGGTGTTTTCCGCTTCCTTGAAAAACAGTTGTGGCTATGATAACAGCGAGAAGAAAGAAGATAAAATTCTAGCAACGGTAGTTTTGTTTTGCAAACAAATGTACATGAGAAAGGGAAGTATTTTCATTTTCTAGCGGTGTTTGGCTGATGGAACTGAAACCACAGAGCCTCCCTCTCTGCTTTCATTTCAGTGGAAGAAGCTCCTGTTTGGACCACAACTCTCTCAGTGGTCGTTGGAATACTGGGAGCTCTCGTCGGACTCTTGGGGTTGCTGGCTTTCCTTCAGTACAGAAGGCTTCGCAAAGGATATGCCCCTTTAATGGAGACAGGTCTAAGCAGCAAGAGATACACAGAGGAGGCCTAGCATGCTCTTACCTTTCCTGACCCAGGTAGTAACTAAATGCACCCTCGCTCATCTTGTGATAGGTGAAAATCTCCAGCATGTGCTCCTTGGTAGTGATGATCATCCCCCTATAGAAGACACTTAGCTCTAGTCGCTGCTTTGCTTATTGCACACAGACAAAATGCTTGGGTCTATCACAAAGTATATGTGACTTTGAATTAAAAGTCCTTATATTGATTAAGTCTCTTTCTATTCTAAAAGCACAGCCACCACCATCATCACCATCACCACCACCACCATCACCACCACTACCACAACCACCACCATCACCACCACCACCACCATCACCACCATCACCATCACCATCACCACCACCACCATCACCACCATCATCACCACTACCATCACCACCACCACCATCACCACCACCACCACCATCACCACCACCAGCAGCAACAAAAACATTGAGTGTATGCCTTTAAATTTGCAGCTAAATGTATTTTGAGGTCAGGATACCAGCAGTCAAAATACATACTTGAAATAGTGTTTGTCACAAGTGTGCTTGTCAACATTTCACTGTTATATTGAAACATGTGAAGCAAGCTAACTTCATGAAGAAAAGAAGGGTTTTCTTTCTAACTTTCATGATCTCTGTTTTATAGGTACAGGGACAAGGGACTGAATTTGGTGATTGTGATGTTCATAGAATCCCAAGGTGGTATAGAACACCTTATGGATCACACGGCAAGAATTAAGGATAGTGTGTGTATGTGTGTGTCTGTCTGTCTGTCTGACTGACTGTCAGGCCACTGTCCTTCTTTTTATAGAACCCAGATCAGAATTCAGTTGGGGGCTTCGTTCTGATGACCTTATTGAATCCTAATTACTTTCCCACATCTAAAGCAAAAGTATAAGTTTTCCCTTCTTAGTTCTTCATGCTGGGGGTTAGATTCTAATCCATGAAGCTGGGGTGGAGAGAGCACACCCAGACCATGTCCAGCCTGGGAGTAGATGGATCACACCCAGATCATGTCCAGCCTGGGGGTGGTAAGATACACACTCAGACCATGTCCAGCCTGGGGGTGGTGGGACACACACTCAGGCTACGTCCAGGCTGGAGAGGGTAGAACACCATGGCTACAACAGTGTACCGTCACTACTCGCAGTCCACAGTCCCTATAGTTGAAGACTGTTGCAGGTATCTCATCCTCCGCTGCTTTGGGCTTTGTTTTTCTCACATCTTTTTCCTTCATCCCTGATAAATAAGAAAAGCCTTTATTTTCCATATAGGATGAAGAATGAATAAATGAAGCTTTAATTCAGCTTCACGGGTTGAAGTTTATAAAATTGTTTAAAGTTGTCATTCTTGATAGTTCTACAAGACACAAGAGCTGCATAAATATTGACTCCATAGGATAAACAAGCAGACGAGGGACTGACTCTAGTTCCCTCATTCATCAGCTTATAACTCAGGTGTTGATGGATGCAGGATCATGTATTTGCAGGGAAGGCTGACTGGAGGAGGTGTGTCATGAGGCAATTCATTAAGAGCCCCATGACCCTGAGGTCTCATTCCACTGATGCTGAGCCCACTCCTTTCTTAAGGAGCCTTGCATGAAAAAATCTTTCTTCACAGTTCACTGAATGGTTCGTAAGAATTGTCTGTGGATGTATTCATGTGGTACTGTAGAGACAATTATTCAAGAATACTAGCCAATTAAGTCTTACCATCCTAAAGCAAACCGCCTATTCAAAGTATGGCAATTTGGAATTAAATGGTCACATTCTACTAAGAGATTATCAGATCATGAAAAATAAGAATGCTTAGTATATTAATCATTAATACAGTGTTTAGGTTGATTATGATTGGTCCTGGGGAAATAAATGGCTGGGTGTCAAGAGCACTGGTTGTCTTCTTGAGAAGCCTTGATCAATTTCCAGCACTCACAAACCTGGAACTTCAGTCCCAGGTTTTGATACCTTCTTTTAGCCTCTCCAGGCATGACTTGAACACAGTACACATGCATGTCTATGCATGAAAGCAGGAAACCCAAAACCATAAATCTTAAATGTATCACAGTGGTCCCCACTTCTGAGAGGTTAAATGTTACTGATATCTCAAGTCAGAGACCCGTAAGGTGGGGAAAGCCACTTGCCATGCAAACCTCGTGGTGTGAGTTTGACCCCGAAAACAATGAAAAATACAGGATGCGGTGGTACGTCTCTGTCATAGCAGCTTATCTACGGACGGATGAGATGTGGAGACGAAAGTCTGTCAGAAGCTGAGGGGTCAACGAGGATATAGTATGCATGGCGAGAACAAGAGAGACCCTGCTTCACAGACAAGGTAAAAGGGGAGAGCTACCTTGCAAAAGATGTCCTCTAGCCTACGCGCAAGTAAATCGATTTTTAATAAGTGTTAAACTGGTTATCATGGGAGTCATGACTACAGTTCTCACTCCTGGGAGGCTGGAACACGATTGCTCTGAATTCAGGGACAGCCTGAGCACAGTATATCTCAAAGGGAAAACAAACAGAAACAAAATTTAAGGTGACATCCATTTGTCTAATATCTGATGTATGCCCATCAGGAATGAGGTTGGAGTGTACAGGGCTCCCCTGTGAGCTTGTTTGGCCCCCTCTCTGCTGACACGGCTGTGTGTAAGAAGAGGCTCGGTGTTGGGAGGTCTGTGGAGCTGCTGTGTGGCGGGAGAGCGGTGGGAGGCAAACAGGTGCACACTTTATCCAGTTTCTTTGGAACAACTGCTAAAAGGGATAATGGCAGCTGGAACAGAATTCAAGTCCAAGTCTCATAACTTTACAGGAGTATCCCAGAGAAGATGAAGCAAACACAACCCAGATAACCCCAGCATCCTTCCTGGAGTGAAGGTCTGCCTGGGCACAGCCACACGCACGTATCAGGATTCTGTCATGCACAGTGTTCATGAAGCCCAAACATTGTGTCAGTCACTTGGTCCTTCCTGGAAGGCTTATGCTCGGAGTTCAGGGTTCTTGGCTATATGTCTTAATCTGTTTTTAAAATGAGAGGAATATACTAAAACGAAGATAAAATTGTGCATGGTAGATACGCCGTGGAAAAGTTATGTATAAATCAATTATATATTAAAAGTACCATGGGAAATCAGGTTTTTAAAGGTGAACATTTATGAATAATTCCATAAGGCAAATAACCATTACTACCTTACCTTTCAGGCATATCAGAATTTTCATATACCGCATCATCGTAAGATTTTATTAGAGCAAGTTGTTCAGAAATAGAGATAAATAGAAACCATTTATACCTAGCTTCTTTTATCTAGTGCACGTGTAACTTTTTATAAATACTACAGTTTACGTTTTTCCAAAAGAAACAATTTTCTAATTTTCTACTCCACATAAAAGGAATACGGTTTTCTAACCTCATAATAAATCAATTAGGAATGCTTTTAACAAACTCAAAAGGTAGGATAAATTTACACAGGAAAGAGTTGGTATTTACCTATATTGAATATTATGCAAATCAACTCAGAAAATGTCACTGAGAATTTCAGGGTATTCTTCTCAATGACAAGGACACATTCAACCTCTAGGAAAAGGAACAAATCGCTTTACCAGCTTACATGCTCAGGGGAAGAGAAGGACTGTGTGTATGAAGTACGGTTTGTTTTCCGTGGATCGTTTTCATGAGGCTGACATTCCAAGGTGACATTAGGTCCAGAAACAGATGCCCTTTGTGAATTCGGATCTCTTCCAGCT
Organism: Grammomys surdaster; assembly: GCF_004785775.1. Taxonomy (NCBI): domain Eukaryota; kingdom Metazoa; phylum Chordata; class Mammalia; order Rodentia; family Muridae; genus Grammomys; species Grammomys surdaster. Next base: position 15,517,593 of record NW_021604567.1, on the reverse strand, counting down.
CCAAAATTCTCTGACCTTGATGTGTACCTTGATTAGGATTTAATAGTTAATTATAATACTTTCAATGAATGATTTTAAATCTTAAATGCTTCGTCTTATATTAATGAACAAAGAGAAAACTTAAGGAGGAAAATAAAAACAAATGTTTTCCAGCTTATTGTTCTGCTTTGTGTATGTGTATGTGTGTGAGCGTGTATGTGTGTGTGTGCGTGTGTGTGTGTGTGTGTGTGTGTGTGTGTGTTGGTTACTGGTTTCTAAGTTGTATGCATTCATTTCCATCTTTTGGGTGCTCAATGCAAGTATATTGAAGCATGCATGCATGTAGGTACTTCTGAAAATCTGCCCTTGAATGCACAGTTGAACTCTTGGGTGAGTTTTAAAACTGGGTCTCTGTTGTAGAGGTGGAAAGGGAGACTTGGGCTCATGTGCAGTGTTTTTTTGACATGTCATGACAGTTCCATCCTGAGTGATGTGCTTTCTTCGTCATTGACGTAAGAGAAGAAATATCTCAGGATGATTCTATAGGCACATCTTTAAGGCCATGAATCCTAAAGACCCTCCAAACCTTAAAGCCATCCATCCTGTTGCCTTCCAGAAGGAAGTTGGAAGTACTGAGGTGGTAGTAAGAGTCCTCATTTGGACATGGTTGAGGTCAGGTGGTACACCCTTTAGTGCCACTCCGTTGGCTTTATAGCCAAGCATCTTGCCTTACTCAGAAAACAAGAGTTGTTAACTGAGACATGTGTATAAAGTGCCTCTTCCCAGGGAATTTATCGTCTTCATCAACACAATAGCAAAAGCCAAGAATAAAGTCTTCCAATTTCTCTAGAGCTTGTTCACTCTGAGTACTGTGTAAGCTTTTTTTTTTTTTTGAGTGAATAAATGAATGAACCAACTTCACAGTAGAACATTTTATGTAAAGCATCTGGAGTGTAGGCTTATATTTTTCAAAACCTTTTGAGAACTTTAATAAAGGTTCTCAAACACTTTGATCTCCTTTCTAGCCCACTGTCCAAAGGTAGAGGAGAAAAGATGGTAAATAGGTCAAGGGGATGTGAACCTGTTTAGAAGTAGTTCTTTGGGGCGATTCCAGTCTCTGTTGTCAGAATACCAGAAGTCCATTTCTGTAGTGTCAGGATACCAACAGTCCGGTTCAAAAGTGTCACCAAACTCAAATCAGCACAGCATGAGCCAGCAGAATCTGCCAGGCCTCTGCTGAATTTTCACGAGTCACTGGGAGAGACCAGGACCAGCCTGAATGCCAGGAGTTCAGTGAAGACTCAACGATCAGTGAAGCCCAATGAAGAATTGTACAGCTATCGATGCAAGCGCCCCGTCACTGACGGTTGGACCCTATTTATACTCTCTCTAAACAACACGTGACCTTTCACGGGTTTTGCCTCAGCAAACATCACATGAGTCTGCATCACCTGACGCAACCAGAAACTTCCAACTCACTGGGGTGTGTTTTAATATGAACTAGATTGAACATGATATCCCTGCCATGAAGTCTCACCACAGCTTACTACCCTTTCGACTGTGACATCTGCATGAGGTAGAGTTTGACTTCATGCAATCTGACACAAGGGGGCGCTTTATTCGGTTTCTAGATGAGTTTTCCTTTTCTTGACCATGGCTGACAGAGACTACCGAATCTGAGACGCATCACTAGGGAAAACCCCACAAAGGTAACTAGAGTCCCTGGCTATCTGTGGCAGATTCAGGACCCCGATCCCTCAGGATACCGTGATTCATGGATACTCAAATCCTTTATATAAAAAGGCCTAGTATTGGTATATAATGAACACATATCCTCATGCCTGCCCTGTGTCTTCAGATGGTTCTTAGCTCAGGGTAAATGTTGGCAAGTAATTTTGTGGCATGGACTCCTTAGGTAATGATCACACCATAGGAAATAGTCTACATTTGTTTAGTACAGGCCCCCCTTTTCCTGTAAAATGTCCATTATTCATTGGTTGAGTTTATAGAGGAGTAACCCAAAGGAGTGCTGACAGTACTTTGACTTTGGTTATAATGGCAGTTGGAACAGAAGGTAACCCCCGTGAACTTAATTATGCTTTGTCGGGTCATTAAATGAGATCTTGAAAATGACACTGGGGATAATTGTGAACCAGACTGTATGTCAAGGTGTCCTAAAACAAAACAAAACGACAAAGCAAAGAGAAAAAGAAAATCTCAATCCAGACAGGTATAATTCATCAGAAGGGCTACAGTTTCTGGGGAGAAGCCCTTTTTGTGCTTTTAGTCACAGCAATGCAAGTCTGACCTTTGGGGTAAGCAATGTCAGTCAGGAAGGCATGAGTTTGTCATTATTATTATTTTATTATTATTATTAAAATGATATTAATTTCACTGCCCAAGTCACCCACCCGATGACTGGCTTGCTTTGTGTGCCGTTGGCTGTTTCTGAATTAGCAGTCACTGCAGTGATCATCCATCAGCTGCGGACAGAATCAGGTTCACAGTAAAGCAAAACCTGCCCTCTTGTGTTAGACTTGAAAATCGCACAACGTTCTTCCAATGTCCCTTTGCTGTGTAACTTGCTGGTGAGTGGGGTACTGTAGTAATCCTGGAAGATTAGACGTGAGTTCAGAAGGCAGAAGCACACAGTACTTCAGAGAAAAAGGCTTCCTCCCAGCTCTCAGGACTTCGGTGTTACTTATTTTTATGTGCATGGCTGTTTTGTCTGCATGTCTGTCTGTAAACCATATGCATTCCTAGTGCTGCAGAAGGCCAGAAGAAGGCTTCGGATCCCTGGAACTGGGGTTGTGAGCCACCATGTAGGTGCTATTAACCCAGCCAGGTTGCTGGAACTGATCTCAACCGGTGAGTCACTTCTCCAGCCCTGAGCTTCATTTCTCAAAAAAACAACGTTTTTCTTAATCCTTTAAGACTTTCATTCAATGTTTTATGATCAGAACTTCATTGTCATCTCTTTTGATGTCAGATATTTGCCAGTAAATCATCAAAATTTAGGGCAGATATTTTGGGATGCTGGAAATTTCTTTGACTTTCTGAAAATATGTACAGGATATGATTCAGTTATCATTATTTGTGTATTTGTATTTCATCTGAAGATTGGGAAAAGTCTTGTTTGCTTTTATTTGATATGCATGGGTGTTTTGCCTGTGTGTATGCATGTGCAGGACGTATAACCATAGAAGCTAGAAAAGGGTGTTGGGTCTCCTGGGACTGGAGTTACAATGGTTATAAGCTTCCCCTTGGGTGCTGGGGACAGAAACCTGGTTCTCTGCAAGATCAGCAAGTGCACTTGACTACTGAGCCGTGAGTCGTATCCCAGAAAATGATTTCTCTAATGAACACTGCTGTCTGTTCCTGGGATCCAGGCCTAGGATACAAGTTATTTCGAAGGCTGAGATGGGGAGGACCACAGGTCCAAGCTTGACTTGGACAATGTGGAGAGACCCTGTCTCACAATAAGAATAAGAAGAGGATGGAGAATGTACAGCTCGGTGCTGAAGACTGTCCTGGCAGGGGCTGCAGCATCCCGAGTCCTGTCTCTGGCATCTCAAAAGGAACAAATTGGAAACCATTTTCAAGGGAAAAAAAAATGGAAGAGTTTTACGACAGATAGTGACTAAATGAATTGAAACTAGAAATGAGCACTTGAATTAGGCACGCAAGTGCAACATCAGAAAATGCCCTGCCCCAGTTCCCTTCTCACGCCTGACCTGTGTGACAGGATGCCGGTGGAAGAAGCTGCTTGTTACCTACCCCGATGGCTTCAGGCTACATGGTTGAAAAGAATATCGTCTACCCCAAAACACAACTCTCATCTCAAAGGGGCTAAGAAATAGTTTATTAAAGCACCAAACATGAATGACCATAGCCTGGAAACACAGATTCAGGTTTTCCCAAACTCCATGTTTCAATGTAGTGATAGTTACGTTTTTTATAGTGTCAGAACAAAGTAGATCGTAAACCAGGACACTTTTCAAGGACATTATTGGAAATGTCAGGTTAGATGTCTCTGAAGCTGACTGGAGGTGTTCTTAGTGTTTTAGTTGTACATGAAAGGGATCTGTTTACACAGCTGACTTTCACCTAAGGTCACAAAGATGTTAGGTCATGTACGGAGGACCTAGGTGGCAGTAAGTAGCTGATAAAGAAGGCAGAGATGGCCCTAGAAGATTTGGCTATAGACACGAAACATTCCAACCCCTCCATATCTGTGAAGTTCTGAGGTCAGTTGTTTTTGTCACCGGTTCTTTCCGGGGGAGTACGGTTATTTGTTCTGAGAAATTTTGTATAAGTCAAAACATTGGGGACTCAAGTTCTAACCACTTTAAAATTCTACCAGAAGATGTAGTCTCCCTTCGAGGAGAACCATTAATTGCTTCTTTGTTTATACACGGAATTATCTGCCAAATTTGATGAAGACTTTATTTATTTATTTCTTTTTTTCAAGACTTATTTATTTATTTTATTTATATGAGAACACTGTTGCTACCTTCAGACACACCAGAAGAGGGCATCAGATCCCATTACCGATGGTTGTGAGCCAACATGTGGTTGCTGGGAAATGAACTCAAGACCTCTAGAAGAGCAGTCAGTGCTCTTATCCACTGAGCCATCACTCCAGTCCTTTTCGACACAGGGTTCTCTGTATAGCCCTGGCTGTCCTGGAACTCACTCTGTAGACCAGGCTGGCCTCTAACTCAGAAATCCGCCTGCCTCTGCCTCCCAAGTGCTGGGATTAAAGGCATGTGCCACCACTGCCTGGCTTGCCATTGACATTTCTAAATGAAATTATTTTAGTCGTTGATAGCTACCACCTCTTTCTTTTCCTCCTCTCTTCCTCATCCTCTTCCTCACCCTCACCTTCATCCTCTTCCTCCTCCTCTCCCTCCTCTCTTTCTATGGCCCCAAAACCTTGTATCTGAGCTCAAGCTTGCTTTTCCCCTTTCAGTCATTTTACAAGTCTGAGGCTTGTAAGGTTTCGCAGGCTCGTATCATTTTCTTTCTGCACGTTTCCCTCCTCAGTGGTGCCTACTTAGCAAGATAAGGGCTTCTTTGTGTTTTTAGTACTTTTGCTGGAGATATCCCCAACCCTTTGATCCTTTGCTGACTGCGTTGTTTGCTGTCAGCCGCACTGAGAAAGGATCTGGTGCAGTTGGGTGCCGCTCTCTCTGCCGGGCTCTTGACAGCATTATCAGACCTCTTCTACAACCAAAGGACTCTTACAACCCAGGAACATGCAAATTTGTTCCTTTTCTGAGAGCTGTCACAGCTGGCGTTTCCCAGCTTAGCTGCACAATAGCGGGCGTGATAAAAGTCACAGTGCTGCGGCAATGGATGCGAAGCCGGCGCTCTCCGCCGCAGTCCGCAGAACACCTGAGCACCCGAGAGCTCGCCTGACAGCTAGGTGGCTGCCTTGGACTTTGGTTTTCCCTTTGCTGGGCCGATGATGTGACAGAGTGGCTCCTATCACAGAACAGTCTGCCCATTCCAGCTGTTACACGGTCAGAAAGTAAACATCTAGTGCTCGCTGGGTTTGCTGAGGCTGCTGGGTATGTCCCAAGCTGAGTGCAGTCACAGGAGTAAACAGCCTCTTTTAGGAACCTCGGCCACTGGGGTTTCTCTCAGCAAGGGCCCTTCCTCACCACCCTTCTTCCCAGCACTGAAACTGAACGCCACTAGAATGTATCACCCCACCTAATCAACCAGTAAGTGATTTGATCTTAATTTTCTCCCCATACGAATTCTCTAGAAGTCTAAGATAAGGCTTCCGGTCTCCCCGGAAGAAGTTATGTGTCCTGAGTCCTGTCTCACGTTAGCGTCCAGCACAATCTAAGCGTAATTTTTGCTTGCTGCTGACAGAGGCCAGGTGTCTGTCACACTCATTGACTTTGCACTGTGTTAGGGTTTCAGTAGGCTCTCCAGACTTGTTTAAGGGGGCACTTTGCTCCAGAAGAGTGGAGCTCCTGATTCCTTCAGCTTCCGAGGAAGTGAACTATGTTAAGGGAACCTTTGTGGTAAAATAATGATAATAGAAAATTTGACATTTGAACCATCTTAAGCATACAATCTAGTGGCATTAATGACACCTGCAATACTGTACAACTAGCACTACCACCTGGTTCCAGAACTTTCTCATTATCCCAAATAGAACTGTTTTCTTTCAGGTCTGGGGATGGTACCCAGTGTCCTAGGCATGCTACATAGGTTCTCCAATACTTTCTTACACATGTCCCATCCTCCAAACAGGAGTGCCACTCCTCCTGAATACCAACTCCAGATCCGCCAGCAGCAGGAAACCTCTAAAACGGATTTAGGAAGACCCCCACTCCCACCCCCACCCTCCACCTTGCCCGAAGACTCAGAGCTCAGAGAGTGCATAAGGATCTACTTATCTCTAGAGAATCTGTTTATCTCTGGTTTTGTGCTATTGGCCACAGAATTCCAGCTGTGGAATCTGAAACTGAAAACTGAGGAGGAAGGGGGTCTTCCCTGAGGCTTCTGGGAAGAACACCCGAAGACTTGGTCTCCACTCTGAGTGGTTAAGGTCAGAGAGCCATTTTATCTGCCTCAGAATGAATTCAAGCAACCAGGGAGAAGGTGTAGTAGATATTCCCCCCCCCCCTCTCTCTCTCTCTCTCTCTCTCTCTCCGAGTTGGGTTGCTTCCACTGTATAAGAATCCCAACTAAAAATACACTCACGGAAGAACAGACAACAGAGGAAACAGGGGTTCTGACTAGTTTGCTCATTTATTTCCAGACACTGCAATCCCTGCCTTCAACTACACAAAAAGATTTAAAAAAGGAAGACAGGAAGAGAAGTAAAGCCGATATGTGGACACAGCGTGAAGGATTCTGTGAGGAGAGGCAGTGGAGTGTGTGGGGGTTCAGTGTGTAGCCTCTGGAGTCAGGCAGAGTGCAGGAATTAAATTCCAAGTTCAATCACTTACGGTGTGATATTTTAAAACCTGTATTTCTAACTGCTCTGTGTTTTCATTTTCTTTTTTGTTGATAGACTACTGCTTGAGTATTAGAAGGGGTGTAAACAGAGGCAAGACAACACACATGCTTTCTCCTGAGGCCTCTCCTGGCTTACAGGCCCATTTTCTCAGGGCCCATACCCTTCCCACTGCGCACGAGCAAATCCTTGCTGTCTCTTTGTGTGCATGTTTCCTCTTACAAGAGCACCAGTCGGGTCAGACTTAGGCCCACAAATGGCTGCATTTTGACTGAATCACATCTTTTAAGGGCCCTGTCTCCAGATGTTTCACGTTCTGGGATACTTAACGCAGGAGTCTGAGGGGCGAAAGTCCAGTCTATAACATCCTGAAATGGAGAAGTTGCTCAATAGACACTGGTATCATTTGTCAAATCTCCCTGGAGCTCCTGGTGTGTGAAACTAATTCCATAGTTTAAATTTTACTAATTAAGACGGGAAATATCAGCTCTCAGATCATATTGTATATAGGAAGTCATAAAAAAGCTAAAGCAGGGGCAGACAGGAAAGTTTCCATGGTTAAGAGTATCTGCTCTTGCAGAGGATGGGGTTCAGTTTCCAGCACCCATGTCAGGTGGTCCACAACTCCTGTAACTCTGAAAACCTGTCACCCTCTTCTGGTCTTCGTGGCAGACGGCCTACATGAGTACACACAAACAAAAATTAAATGAAGAGACCTTAAAATAAATAAAGAAATGGACAATGAAAAAGGAGCCAAACCAAGACTGTCCTGCAAATCTTTTCATTCACAAAGGAAGGGTCTGTGTGGTTTCCTGCTCAGGTGTGAACTACTCAGGTGTGAACTGAGCTCTGGTAGTTTTTGAGGGGGTGCCAAGACCTACCCATTGGTGAAGAAAAAGACAGGCAAAAAGACAGGGTAGGCGCCGTAGGGAAACTGTCCCAAAGGGCACTCTCGCCTTTTTTGTACTAGACAGAGGGTATACACTGTTCAGTGGGAGTGAACTTTAAGCAATTGTCATTGCACTTCTGTCTTATTGCTAATTTTGTTTACTTTTCCAATACAGCCAGAGAACCCCAGTTTCTGGTTCCTTCTCTGAGATAAGGAACTCTAACCCCGGGCTAGGGGGTGCTTAAGAAGCTTACTTCAGATAATCAGAGCCTTGCTTTTCTTAGTTTGCCTTTTTTGATTTTGCTTTGGGCTAAGAGAGAAACAGTAAAGGATTGTTGTATGGTACTAACTCCAGGGAGTTATGAAAAAAAATGTCTACTCACCCCAGATAGAAAATCAAAAACAGACAGAAGTAAAGATACCACCAGAGTCTAATGTGGTGAAGTGGGTTTACTTATAAGAATATTGGTGAGGGGTTGCATACAGGAACAGAAACGAGTCAAGGATAGGTATTACCAAAAGCCTATCCCAGCATGGGTGGGCGCTTCTGGAAGCTAGAAATCTAGTGTACTGTACAACCAGTGGGCAGCTCAACAAGTTGGAACTGTCTCTTTCAGGAAGCTTATGTGATCTGAGCCTCTGTCAGACAATTCGGCTCTGCTTTTCCTAGAAGCTGCTCTGAGTCAACTCTAAGAAGCCAGGCCTATCTGAGGATTTCTACCAGCAGTTACTGCTGATGCCCTTTTAAGGAAGGAGATCTTCAATTTCAGGGTTTTCCTGAAACCACTGTGTTGTCTACGTCCTGAGCTCAAGAAGCTTCTCTGCAGGAAGCAATGTTCACCTCTTCTTAGAGCATCCTGCTGGTTTACCTTCTTTTTAATATCCTGTATTATTGAACTCTTCTGTGTCCCTGTCTCTATGCCCTGCTCCTGGATTTTTATCTAGGAGAAAACTGTGACACAACAGGACCCATTGTCTACACCACCCATGGGGGTTACAAGTATGCACCATCATGCCTGCATGACTGATTTCCTTTTAAAAAATGACCAAACTCAAGTCCTGGTGCTTGTGTGGCAACTGCCTCATTGACTGAGCCGTCTCATCAGCCTTGTATTGACACTTGTCTCAGGGTTTCTATTCCTGCACAAAACATTATGACCATGAAGAAAATTGTGGAGAGAAAGGGTTGATTCAGCTTACACTTCCACATTGCTGTTCATTACCAAAGAAAATCAAGACTGGAACTCACACAGAGTAGGAACCTGGAGGTAGGAGCTGATGCAGAGGCCATGGAGGGATGCTGCTTACTGGCTTGCTTCCCCTGGCTTGCTCAGCTTGCTTTCTTACAGTACCCAGGACTACCAGGGATGTTATCACCCACAGTGGGCCCTCCTACCCTTGATCACTAATTAAGAAAATGCCTTACATCTGGATCTCATGGAGGCATTTCCTCAAGGGAGGCTCCTTTCTCTGTGATAACTCCAGCTTGTGTCAAGTTGACACACAAAACTAGCCAGTACAACACTCATATGCTGTTTTAAAAGGTGTGTCCTTTAATCTTCCAAGGAGGTTCCATCTCCTATGTCTATCACCTGCCAATGGCCCATCAAATCATAAAACTATCAACTGAATCAATCTATTGAAGAGGAGAGAGCCCTCCTCAAATACTATCACATACACAAATACCATCTCTGAATGTTGCTGCTTTGGGGACCTAGTCTTTGATGGTGAGCATTGGTAAACGTTTCAGATCCAAACCATTTCAGAGACAAAAATAATATAAAACGACACAAAACAAACCAGCAGACAAGAAGCAAGACAAGTAATAATGATAAGTTTCATAAATTTAGTACGTTAGGACAATGGTGGTCAAGTAGGGGTAGATTTAGTACCAAATGAAATAGAAGCTGAATCATTGTAAAAGAAAACAATAGAAAACACACTATGAAATCCTGAAAACATGTCATCAAGAACTATGCCAAAATGATGAGTTGTTGTTGTTGTTGTTATTGTGTGTGTTGCATTTACATATGTGTACACATGTGTATGCAGGCATGCTAGCGTTGCATTTATATATGTGTACACATGTGTATGCTGGCATGCTAGCCCATGCTTGAACATGTGGAGACCAAAGGTTGATATTGGTGTTCTTTTCTATCATTCTCCTCTGTAGCTTTTGAGATGGCTCTCACTGAACCTTGGGCTCATTATTTGGCTTAATTAACAGGCTAGCAAGTCCTAGGGCCTGTCTGTCCCCATCTTCCTTGCTCTCTGAGGTCCGTCTTGTATATGAGTGCTGGGAACCTGAACTGGGTTTTGTAGCAAGCAGTGTCACCACTGTGCTGTCTCCTTACCTTTGAGCGAGGAGGTTGATCTTAACCTGTAATCCAAGTCTGAATTTTCTGCTACAAGTTATCATGCCACAAAAGATCAGAATGATGTCTGTTGGATGGGTGAGCTTAAGCAAAGTAAGCTGTCCCCTCCTTGGACATGATACATGCACCAGACAGCCAGTTAGAAAGCAAGGGCAGGTGTGAGTCGTTCCTCTCCTCAGCCATTGGCCTTACTGAACCTATACCTGGAAGCCGTACTCTTGACCCCAATTAAAAAGCTTATTTTCAAAAGTAGCAGGCAGGAGTGAGGCTGCAGTCATGAGGTCTAAATACGACATCTCTTTTTTTCCAGTTAATTAATACATGACCCATTTGCTATATTAGTAAGGAACCTAGAATTTCTTCCTTGGCTTTCACCTTGAATTAGCCAAAACCACCCGGGCTGCTGTGCTCTTCAGCATGTCTTCCACGTCCAAACTAAAGCCACTTGCTACTTATTAGTCTACCTCGCTGTTACTTGTCATTATTTGAAGGAGCGGATACTGAGAAATGATTGTAAATCGCTCAACAGGCCTCTGGATCTACTCGGTCCTGGCAAGATCCATGCACAGTTGGCTACCTTTGCCTTTTGAGATGGGAGACAATAGCAATGAAGTACACTGAATGAAGATGGAGTTTTATACATTTCCAGTGCTCAGAACCATGCCTGGAACATACAAGCTACTTAGTAAATATTAAATAAGTCATCAATCTTAGCTTTGATTACAGGGCACATCTTGTCCGGGAGGTCAGTGTTACAGTGAGGAATCTTCACAGTTAAGGAAGAGTGGAGGTGACTCTTCACCCGGCAACACAACTTCTGGCTCTGTGTAGGCCATCTGGTAGAGAGGACATTTCCCAGTCAACTCCAGTTGGGTTTCTTTATGTTCTGTGACCAACTGTGTGGTGTCATAAATGACAGAGTCTTACCATCAAGTTCTGGTGGGTAACCAAGATAAAAACAAATGCTTTCTGGATTCCAGGCACAGAACGAGGTCTTGTAGTATTTATGCACTTGTAGTCAAGGTCTCAGTGAAAGGTGGGGTCCCATCTGAGTCAAGGGAGGGAGGTCATATGGTTATTGGCAGTACTCAGCTTCTTTGCCTTATCTGACTCAGGGCTGCAGTTTCCTGTCTGCACTTCTTACATTATAACTTTCATTACCCACTACCTGGTTTTAGCAACAGGACGACTTGCTTGCGTCAAGGCAGTAATGTAGAGACACTTGAGTGACAGGCAGTTCCACCCACATAACACGATTTCATGTAGATAATGGCAAAGTATCTTTTTAATTCCACAGTTTTCAGTTGGTTGGAAGCAAATTATGGCCTCCTTCACTGGAGTGGAGGGCATGGCAGTGGGGGACAGATTAGAGGGACCCCCTGAGAGTCTGTCCTGTAGCACCCACATTTATAACTGCAGCCCATTGTAAACAAAAGATGCACAAATGTTTCAGAAGGTTTGAATGAGAAATGTTCCCCATATGCTCACTCACATATTTGAACACTTGGTCCCCAGCTGGTGGCGCTATTTGGGAAGAATAGGGAACCTCTGGGACATTTAGTGGGAGTGGGGTTTGAGGATTTATAGCCTCACCTCAATTTCTATTCTCTCTTTCCCTCAGCTTACTGTGTGTGAATGAAGAAGCTAACCACCAGTCTCTTGCCCCTGTCCTCATGCTTTACCAGACTGTTGCCATGACTCCCCATCCTGGAAACTCTGTCACTCTGGATCCATAAGGCAAACAAACGCTTTCTTCCTTAAGTTGCTTTTGGCAGCGTGTTTTATTACAACAACAGAAAAGCAATAATCAAATCTGCAAGGACATCAATCAATTAATAACCATCTTGGGCCCCTGGTCACTGCCTCTTCCTTTTATCCACCCTTCAGAGCCTTCTGCTGATGTTTCAGACCCTCTAGGCTATTCCCCCTGAGGATCTGTATTCAGAGTTTCTGGCAATTTCTTCCTCTCTCCTTTTTTTTTTCCCCCTGAAGTTTCAACTCTCAGCCTCACCTGAGGGGTTCAAATAACAGCACCTCCCATGAAATCTTCCACCTCCTCACTCCCAAAGCTCCCCTGCTGCTGCTTCTAGCACAGACTCTTTCTTTTTCTTGTTCTGTTTACCACTAAACTCTCACCTCATGCTTCTAGCTTTGAACGTCTTTCTGCCTTATACACCAGAGATTTCCTTTTTTCTTCCAGTCATTCCCTGTGGACACCATTGATTTAGAAAATCCTTCTGATGCTTATCTCTTTCTAAAGACGCGTGTTTCCTAGAGTAGAGCTTTCTGTGTGGCTCTGAACTCAGGTTAAGGCCTGGGTTGTAATAGGTGTGTGTGTGTGTGTGTATGAGTGTATTTGTGCATGTGTGTGAATATGTGTGTGTGAGTATGTGTGCATGCGTGTATGAATGTGTGTATGTCTGTGTAGATGTGTGTGTGTGTGCATGTGTATAATGAATGTGTGTGAGTATGAGTGTGTGTAGACATGTGTGAGTGTGTGCATGTGAGTATGTGTGTGTAGATGTGTGTGTGAGTGTGTGAATTTGTGTATGAGTGTGTGTATGTGTGAGTGTGTGTATGTGTGTGACTGTGTGTACTTGTGTGTGTGAGTGTATATGTATTGTGTGAGTGTGTGTGAATGTATGAGTGTGTGTGCCTGTGAGTGCATGTGTGTGAGTATGAGTGTGTGTACATGTGTGTGTGCATGTGTGCATTGTGTGTGTGCACATGTGTGTGTACGTGTGTGAGAGTGTATATACATGTGTGTGTGTGAATGTGTGTGAGTGTATGTCTGTCTATGTGTGGGTGTGCAGGAGATCCATCTCGGATCCTTGTACATGAGGCACGTTCTCTATTGCAGATCTATACCTCAAATCTCAAAGTGCTCTGTAGTGCATTTCTAGAATTTGTTCAGCCAAACCCAAGTTAAGTCTAGAGTTTCTTTTTTGATAACTGACAAACACCAAGGCTGAATGATGCTTTCCAGGACTCATTATTATCTAGGAAGAGGATCCTTGTTTCTTAAACTTCAGTACTAAGATCAGTGAATACCTTCTGTAAGTAATACTAGAAGCCACACATGGATTGCAGGTTTACAGCTTAGCTGGTGCTGGGTGTCTGGGTTAGTTTTACAGACGTATGACCTACGTGGTTGTGATGTGGTTCACGTAGGGTTGATGTCCCCCAGAAGTCCTTGGGTTATAGACACAGTTAGAAAGTGGAAGGGCCTTTAGGAGTTAACTCTGTAGGTGATTTTGTACTTGGTTTCCAAGAAGATTGTGAGATTGGAGTTGCACAGTCTCTCACGCACGGTTCTCTGGTTCAAGCTGTACAGAGTATGCGTGCTCAATCCGCTGCTTTCCACCACCTCAGAGACCTGGTTTTAGAGGTGAACCTCAGGTGAGCTAAACGAATCATTTTTTTGTTTTTTGTTAATGTCAAGTAGTTTTGTCTGGTAACGGGAGTTGACTGGCGTAAGTCTCCACCTGCCCCATGCTCTTGCTTTATCGCTTTGCCATCATCATCTTGACATTCTTGGTAATCAATAAATTCTTTTCTTAAACTGACGTTTTGAGCATAACGTCTGATGGGACAATATAACCTACGAAGAAAGGATACCTACAGAATATGCCTGTCTGTCGTTCTTTGTGTGGTATTGGCAGTGTCCCGTGTACATAAGATTAGGGTGGGTATGATGATGTGAGGGAATTCTGTGAGATTAGTGATCTGGGGATGGGGAGTGACGCTCCTCCTACCCATTGGGATGGCAGAGCAGCGGAGGCCCTGGGGCTGAGGCTTCTAGGCCATGCTTCCACTTGACTGAGAACTTGCAATGTAAGATGACAGCAGCAATGTCATAAACACAACGAATCACCAGGCAAGCTACAGTGTCTCCTCTAACTCTGATCACTTCCCCATTAGTCAATAACTTCCTTTAAAAATGATGACATCACCAGAAAGAGCAAAAGAGAAACCTGTGGCTCTTTTTCCTTTCAATTTGTCCTTCCTCAAGCTGAAGGTAGGGATGGAATAAAAACTGTCAGCCTGTGCCGAGCTTTGTTACATGGCTCTGGCACGAACAGACTATGTATCCACGGCAAGCCTAGGGATCCGTATTGGGTAATTTCAACAACCCTCTCATAAGTTAAATGTAGTTGTATTTTCTTTTCTTTCTTTTTTTTTTTTAAAGTTTTTCAAGGCAGGGTTTCTCTGTGTAGTCCTGGCTGTCCAGGAACTCACTCTGTAGACCAGGCTGGCCTCGAACTCAGAGATCCGCCTACCTCTGCCTCCCAAGTGCTGGGATTAAAGGCGTGCGCCACCACCGCCAGGCTGCAGTTGTATTTTCATGTTTAGCTGGCTGTAGTGATAATTAAATTCATCCTAATATTTTATTTACCTGCATGCTTTCTTAAATAACACTAAATGGGACAATAAAATCAATTATGAGTTGTTGAGAGAGACAGAGAGAGAGGAGGGAGGAAGAGAGAGAAAGAGAGAAGAGAAGAAAGGTGCAAAATTTATTATGGATGTATAAATGCACATATATTGTCCAGGAGAACTGAAGAATAATTTCTCCGTAGGACACATTACAGATTTCTTTGCATTTAGGGGCAATGAACAGTAATTCAGAATTATGTTGTGAGTATTTTGCTGGCTTGTCAGATGGCAAAATCAACAAAAAGTGTGAATGGGTGAAGAAAAAGTTACATACTGGAGCAAAGAAAGGACACGTGCGGGATGTCAGCGGGAGAGATGAGCTGAGAGAGATGCGATCTGCTGTGTGGAGCCCAGCTAGGACAGGACCACCAGGAGTCCAGTCTCTGCTCAGACTCAGGCAAGCCTGTGAGTAACGGAAGGTGCCTACATTTTAATGAATAGGTGAGTTTTCGTGTTCAGAATCTGTGAATACCGAGTATGGACATGAAATGTACCTAGAAGAAGGAGGAACAGGAGGAGGAGGAGGAGAGAAGGAAGAGAGAGGAAGAGGAGGAGGAGGAGGAGAGAAGGAAGAGAGAGGAAGAGGAGAAGGAGGAGGGGGAGGAGGAGAAGAAGAAGAACAATAACAACCCACTTAATTGTAGTACTTAATGCAGTGTTTTAGACTATCAGAGTTTGGTCTGAAATCAACAACGTATTACAGGAATGGATAGCACAGGACACACTATTCCAGAGATTCCTCGTCCTCCGTATATGTGAAGGGGGAAACTCCCCTTTATTTTTTTTTAAGTTTAATCACTAGGACTTGCAAATTAAATTGATAAAGGGAAAGCTTAAGAGGAAGAAGAGAGGGCAGTTACACAAGCAGTGTACACACTCAGGGAGACCTTGGACACTCTCCTGAGGGCGAGGGGGTAAAGGAAGAAGGCTGGGCTCTAAGGTGAGTTGTGAGGAGGGATTTAGGATCAGAATGCTGATTCTCAGAAGACAGGGCCTTCCATGGCATGTCTAGAAGGAAGAAATGAAGGCCAGAGCTTCATTAGAAATGGGAGGTGCCGGAGTCCCACTCACACGTGGGTTTCCTTGGCTATCATAGTCTTCAGGCATGGTTAGGAATGGTGTTCTCCGATCTCCTGCCAGTGAGACTGGCACTGGGAAGGGAGGAACCAAGGTTGGTGTTAGTGGGGGAGCATGAAGCCATCTGCAGGACAGGATAAGTCCCATTATCCAGACACTCCCGATGGTCACCAGATCCTTTGACGCAGTGAAAACAACTAAGTCCTAAAAACAGGTTTCACAGAGACGGGGAGGACACAACAGTGTGAGAGGCAGCTCTGGAACTCGTTTTAGTTCCGACTCCGAACTGGAGTTAACCGCGGCGTGAAGAAGTGGATCTGGGTTGTGACTAGCGGGCACGCGTGAGCGCAGATGCTTCTTTGCTCAGCTCTTCTCCTTGTGGACATGTGGACAGAAGCTAGTTTACGGGATTGAGTAGGCGTCCCACTCTCAGGCCCTATTGTGTTTCAGTCACGTGACAAGTGATGGATTTCCCTTATGTCCTTTCATAATAGGTTAACTTTTGTTGATTCTTTTTCCTTGCTGCTGTCCTCCTCAGGGCCCTATACCCCCCACCCACTCCCGTTATACCCCTTTCCACGTTCAGATCATGGTGCCCACTTCCTCCCCCACCAGGATCCTCTTTCCGGCGTCTTTATCTCTACCCACACTCACTTCCGCAGAACACACACAGGAATTAGAAGTTAAGATTACCGCACACCATCTAGCTCCATCTATAGGGACATGAGCTGTCTTAGGACTTAGGAGTGCTCAAGAGATGTCTTAGGATGTTTTTAGGGGTGCTTAATTTATCTCCATTTTCTAGCCTGGCCACTATGATGATGTCAAATCCCTCCTTAACGTCTCTTACCACTTAATTAAGAAACGTTCCAGCATTCTCTTCCTGTTAGTTTCGAGCAGATCAGGAAGGAAAAGATATTTAACAGATGCTAAGGAGTTTTCCCAGTGATTTCAGGATTAGGAGAATTCCTCTTATAGAGATTCTGGGTGTTTCTTAGCAGCTTCAGCAGGAGTCGAAAAGAATTTAATAACTGATAACTTAGCAAAGCCAAGAAGCTCCGTCAATGAACTCCGGGGCAACTGTTTCTCTGGCTCCAAAGAGTCACTGCAGATTAAAATGTGTGCTTATCCCTTATGATCACATCAGGCAGCATAGGCTGGCAAAACTGAAATATTCTGGTCTTACACTTATTAATAAAAAGCACCTGTCCATTCAGATGTCCATAACAGCAGGAAGCAGAAATGACCTGCTCCCCTCAAAAAGCCAGACATTGTGTTGTCAGCTTTGTAGGTGAAAGGAGGGGTAAATACAATCCAGGTTTGGGGATGGGGTAATTACTGTCACCATCTGGTAGCATGTTCTTTGGGTGAACTCACACCTCTCCTGTGTTTTAAGCGGTCACAGGGCGTCTTGCTAGGCAACCTAATCAAGGATTACCTTTTAAATGTTACACTGAAAGCTTTTCAAGGCTGCCTTTGTCAAACAATACAATATCACATCTGGTGGGACTGCCATCCTTGTAAAGCAAACTCAGAAGTATTTATTAAGTACTTTTGGAAGATGCATAACCACTGACACGAGCTGGTGCCAACAGAGAGTCATTAGGCAGCTATCTTCAGTATTTGTGGGAAAGGCCTGCTCAGCAAGAAACATGCAATGAATGAGAGCCAATACAGAGGGCAGCATCCTGAAGTCTCACTCCATCCCCTGTGGATGAGAACAAAACATTTCACAGTCGAACAACTCGGTGAGCTCTGAGCAGTCTCTACTATTCGGTAGGGATATCATGAGCTAAAGAAACACATCAACAAAGCAGGCCAAAGGAGTCCTGTGGGGAGCAATGGCATTTACCTTCATGACCTTGGCTTAGGAGATTGCCATACTGGGTTAATGAAGTCTCAGGGGGATGTGGACAGATAGCACAAGCACGCTTATAGCTCTAGAGGGTGTGGAGCATGTCAGGAACCTTTTGTCTTTGTCACCAGACATCAGAATGCTCCTCTCTCTCCATCTTTTTTTTCCCAGTCTTCCCAGTCCAACAGCCCCACAGCGCTGGGCAGGAATAGCCTGGTGGTGTGGGGACTTCAGCAGCAAGGGCGGTAGTGCTACTGACATGTTGAGCATGGAGTGCAATCCATGGGATGATAAATAGGGGACATGTCATGAGAAACCTATAATGCAGCCAAGAGGTTGTGTGAGCTCCTTCCCAGCCAACACGACGCCACCGTGGTATTTCTGGGTATCATCAAGACTGTGGCATGAGATGGAGCCTTGCTAGTCAGTGGAGTGCCCTGTGTGCTTCATCGAGCTGGAGAATGGAGGTTAAAACCTTATCTCCATGCACCACAGAAATTTATAAACTAACAGATGTGGCTCCGGGTGCCTCCTCCCTGAGTGGGGTAGCATCCTCAGACCTCAGGACACGGACAAGAACCTCCTGGGAGTGTTAAAGCACATGTGGGAACAACATGGTTGCTGACAGTTTGAGGTTTTGCCTACCTCATCTGTAGTGGAGCCTACAAGGAAGACCTTGATTTCCAATGAAGACCCTCTCCTTCCTTTATGCCTGCTCATAGCAGGCAGAGAGTGCGCTTTCTGCTTTCATTTAGGGAACGTACCTCCTCAGGGAAGGGAAGGGAAGCTTCCAGATCTACTAACTTTGTCATCTTATAGATGACAGTTTTTAGCTTTTAAGGACTTGGGCCAGAAATTTAGCTTTAGCTTCCTTGTCTAATTACAACAATAATAGCTAACCCCACCCTTTCCCCTCAATATTCCATTTTTATACTTATTTCTTTCTGTCTCTGTCTCTGTCTCTCTCTCTCTCTCTTTCTTTTTTCTTTCTTCCTTTCTTTCTTTTGACAAGGTCTCACTATGTATCACTGGTTAGCCTGAACTAACAATGTAGGAGTATTGGTCAGAGTTCTCAAGAGAAAGAGAATTTATAGAATATACATACATGTGACGCCACTGTGGTATGTGTGTACCACGTATGTGGTATTGTGTGTATATGTATGTGTATGTGTGTGTGTGTGTGTGTGTGTGTGTGTGTGTGTGGTCTAGGTCCAACAATAGCTATCTACCAACGGAAGGGCCAATAATTCTGTAGTTGTTTAGTCCATGAGGCTGGATGTCACAGTTGGTCTCAGGCTCTGATGCCAATGAATGGACTGCCAGCAAGATCAAGCAGGCAAAGAGAGAGCGCTTCCTTCTTCCATGTCCTTTATAAAGGCTGACAGAAGAAGGTGTGGCCCAGATTAAAGGTGGATCTTCCCACCTTAAAAGATCTAGATTAAAGGTATATCTTCACATCTCAGACAATCTGGATTAAAAGTAAGTCTTCCCATGTCAAATTATTTAATTAAAAAAAAATCCCTCACAGGAGTGCCCAGTAACTTGGGTTTTAGTTAATTCCAGTTGTTGACAACAAAGCCACCATATTGTTATTTCAAACTCAAGGAGATCCTCCTGCCTCTGCTACCTAAGTGCTGGGATTACAGATGAGCACCATCATATCTAGTAAATGTTGTATTTTTAGATGAATTAATTGGTATATGAGAAGCACTTAGCACCGTTCCTAGGCGTCGCTACTTTCTTCCAGTGTTGCTTATATTATATTTTAGCAGGTGTTATGATTTTCTTTTGACAAGAGGGAACATATCTCAGTGAATTATGTATCTTCTTAAACACATGTCCAAGTGCAGGGTTCTGAACAATTAAACATGTTTGTGGCAAATTTCAATCTCATATCTTACTTAATACTGCAAACACCAGAAGTTTCTGTCCCTATTCCGTAGACCATGCAAATGTACAGATTTGTGTCCAACTAATCCTTTAAAGAAAATCTTCAAGAATAGGTGATCTTGCAGAAGGATGCCCTAAGCATCCTATGGAGAGCCGAATGCCCTAATTAAATGGTGATTTTTATATGCTGGGTATCAGCAGGTGGTATTCTTTATGTCACATTTTGCTCTCTCATGGACTCATCACTTCAGGTGATAAGGGAAACACCACAAGGGCTTTGCTATTGCAACGTAGAGATCTGATGGGAAATGTTGCCAGTGGCTTTTAAAATGATAACTGAGTGGACCCAGTAGTAAAATGCATTCCTAAATCGTTGTGGACTCAGCTGGAAAACTTAGTCCTATTATTTCCTTGCATTTTGTCTACATCTCTGAAGGGGAAAGGAGGAAAGTTGGTAGGTTACAGCAATGCCTAGGAAATGACTGTCACCATCCGATGCAAATTTCATGTATCATGTATGCTATGCCAGGATGTAGGAGGACAGTAGTATGTACGGCCAAGTCAGAAACACAGGTCAATCCTGCATGTGACTTAAAATAAGAAAGGGAGGGAGGAATGAAAGAAGGAAGGAAGAAAATGCTTATAGTTGGTTTGATGTTGCTAAGATTGACAAATAGAAATAAAATGGGGCTCAAATTATGTCTCTTTATGGCA
This sequence comes from Grammomys surdaster, assembly GCF_004785775.1. Lineage (NCBI taxonomy): Eukaryota > Metazoa > Chordata > Mammalia > Rodentia > Muridae > Grammomys > Grammomys surdaster. The sequence goes on along the minus strand of NW_021604567.1, from coordinate 15,497,398 downwards.
GCAAATGGAATAAAAACACAACTGTGGGAAAGCACCAGTTGCTGGGAGCTTTGTTCACTGACATACCCGGCAAAATTGTCACAGTGCAGAAAGGCCAGGCCCCTGGGGCCAGGTTCTAAGTGTGGTCCATTTTAGCATGAAAGCAGGCTCATGTTTAGTGCCAAGCATCTGTGGGTCAGCAATTGATAGTGTGATTGATGATGCCAGAGTTGGCTTTGTGTTCTTGATTCTAATTTCAAATGTTTCCAATGCAACAAATAGGCAGATTGTGTGTGTGAACTCAGGAGTTAGTTTTGTCTAATGTTACCTAATGCGTTTCAACTGGGAAAATATCTGGAAAAACTACAAGGCGTCATATACATGTGAATATAACTTGATCTTGTAAATGAGCATTATTAAGCTAGAAACACTATGGAGAGTAAAAGACACCTGTCAGTCATTATACTGGGACAGGTAGCAGGGAACTATCTGGGAAGGTCTGAGACACTTTGGCTTCAGGCTTATACTTTATGAGTAGATACAAATATTCACTCAACATATCAGTGTTCCTTTGTGAGCATGTTTGATTCATTTGTTTCACTGAGATTTGTAGGAGGAGCTAAGGTGGGAGGAGTTAGGAGAGGAAGAGAAAAAAGGAAGAGGAGGAGCTAGGAGAGAGAGAGACATGGAGGCGGATGTTCATGTGTCTGTAGCAGTCAAAGGTAGTTGGTCTATCTAGGTTGGGTATTGGGTTACACTTCTGATTGTATGGGCATCTTGTTACTGATCATTACCAAATATATAAGGCCATTGATTAATCTTGAAGTATTAGAGTCTTATCTTTCTACTGGGCCTGTGTGGATGGTGGGATGGTCTGGACAATGCCCAGCCTTGTGGAGACAGCATGGAAGATTGGCAGAGCCATCTCCCACGCTGGCATCTCGTGGGTGGCAGGGCTGGTGTTACTGGCTGGCCGGTTCTAGCTGCTGTGCACACGTGGCCTCTGGCCATGGAACATGGCGGCAGAGCCGCCATGGCTTAGATAGTTGGCTTGACTAGCAGCCATTTTAAATATTTACTGCAACAGAGGTTGTCTTTCTTTGGAGAGATGATGCCCAGGAGGGAGTGTAGATTTCAACTCAATTTTTCCTTTTCCCTATTCCTGTGCCATCCAGGTTGAACCTTCCCAGCTTGTGAGACACAGGAGGAGAGTGCTCACAGCCATGTCCCAGAGGAAGTAAGCTTCCTGGTATGGGGAAGCGGCTGTCATTGTTTTTTGGAAAAAGCCTTTTTTGTTTACCCATCTCTCCTGACTCAAGCTCTCTGCCCTAATACAGATAGTCTGGCCTATAGATTTCCTTTAAACAAATAAAAGAGCTTCATGCTTAAAAACAAACACAAGCACAAGTGCGAAGCTTATCTTTGGCTCTATTAAAATAGTTTCCGAATGCTAATTTATAGGCAATGTTTCAAGCAAATAAAAACATTAAGGTTATTCCTACATTACTAACAAGCTTTTAATAATGTCTTTGCATAGACTTCTTTGCTTACCATAATATGAGACATCTCACTTTTTACACACGGGAGCAGTGTACTAGAATTCACAACTGGAGATGAGTCAGAAAACTCTCATATCTTTCTGCCAGTGTCAGTTTCAGGACTGGCAACTGAAATCTTGTTGCTGAATGGCTGGGTCAGTTTCACCTTAGCTAGAGGGTCATAGGAACCAGAGAGGCTTCTAGTGCAGTCCTTGGGGTTTGAGTGCCCCAAGTACAGAGAGAGAGAGAAATAGAAATAAAGGCAGACAACCCAAAGCCTGGTGAGAAGGTGGGGGTTCCATTGGGCAGGTTCTTGGCTCTGTGAAGCCAAGACAGGAACCCCTGCCTAAGTCAGGGACACGTGGTGATGACCATGACATGAATATGAATTCAAAATTTCTCTTTGGTATGAACTGCTTTTTACTAACAGAGGGCATGCTGTGAAGAAAGAGTCTTGTTTTGTAGATAGAACTGTCTTTAACTTGACAGTCACCGTTCTAAAAGTCTAAAGAAAAATGTTCAAGACAGACACAGTCACCAGCTTCAGGACTTGGCTGGACAAGGGTTTGGTGTCATTGGATGCCCATACACTGGTCAGCGAGTGCCATGACAGTTTTCTGTGGTAGTAGACGGCTCAATTGTTTAAATTCATATGTGGAGTCAGGTTGATCTTTAGATCAGGTAAAATAAACCACAGGTAAGCTTGAGAAGGAGGCAGAGTTCTTGGGATGGAGAAGACATTTTTAAGGTAATTTGCTTTTTCTGAATGTGATGTTTCTGCCAAATTGACAGGCAAGGGAATGAAGACTTCATGTACTATTTGTCCAAGCTTCATGCTTCAGAGTTCAAAGGCATGCCAGCACTCTGAAACAGCAGCTTATTTACTTAGGATTTTAATTAAGGATAAAAAATAAAAGACAGAAGGCAGTTAAAAGAGACTGAATTTCAGAATCGAAGTTCGGTAGGTCTCCTGTGTGCAAATAAAATCCGTGGTTTCTGTTTCTCATGTTTGCTGCTATTTTGCACACTTGCTGATGATCCCAAGTGCTCATGGGTAGTTCAACCAAGATTGTAAGAACCTAAAATTATTCTTAGGTACATTTGTTTTTCTGCCCAGTTTTAATAAACCCGGATTCGTATCAGGATATCCTTTGTCTGACTGGACAAATATATCTCATTTTATTGAGTACAAAAATGACCATATTATTCTTACATGCTAGGGAGTCCCTAATTGTAAGGTTCCTGAAAATCTCTATACTTTGTTCTGGTCCCTGCTTTGAGACGTTACTGAGTGCTGATCTCAGAGCAGCTGTGCAGGGCTAGGATCTGCCTGGATCCTGGCTTCTCAGGTGCTAAGGCATTAGAATTGGCTATGAAGCTTAACTCGGTTGTTCATGGATTTTTTTTTTTTTGGAACCGGTGTGTAGCCAATCTCTTGTCAGAGTCTTCTCCATCCCTAGATCTGCTCATGGCTGTTCTTTTGCTTCCTTGGGTAGAAGCTTACACAACACCAGGGGAGGCTCGTTAGGACCTGTCATCTCAGGAGAGGTCTCTCCCAAGTTCCATTTCCTATTTAAGTCATGTCATGCCACCTCACCCTGTAGCGTGTAATTTTATAAACATGCTTACTCTTTCTGGCTCCGAGAACAGCCGCCACCTCACTCAGCCCCGACAGTTGCCAGCTGGTGTTTTCCTGAGATGCTTGCCCGTTCCTCTGGCTGCCAACAGCCACCCTTCCCCAAAACGCTGGGAGCTGCTGTTCGCACGCTTCGGGCTGTCCCCTTTAGCCCCAAGGAAGCAGAACACTCGAAACTTCCATTATTTTAAAACTGACCAGATAACTCAAAGGCTGGGCGAAGAATTTCATATCCTAATCTAACAGTAGACTTTTGGATCCTCCTTGGCCTCCGCTGGTGTCAGAGGCTTCGTACTATAGGTACCCCGAGAGACGTACATTTCTGCTGCTTTGTACGTGCTCCACAGCCTGGTCTGAATTTCCCAATTCTTCCTGTGTCACCTTCTCTTCCTCCTGGGACCCGGAAATCCCACCTTCTCCTCTTCGCCCAGCAATTGGCTTCTGTCGTTTTTATTGACATAATCAAGAAGCAATTAGGGAACCAGATTTCAGTATCAGCTCCTCCCCGTACATCACACTTTGAAACCCTCATGTTCAAGCTGGCTAAATCCACCTAACTCCAGGTAGAATGCAAGATGCCAAGGAGCAGAACCTATGCTGGCTGCTCTTGTCCCTGTAACTGTAGCTGGCACCTGATAACGTATCATCACATATCTCTGGAAAGAAAGGCCATTTAAGGCCTAAGTCAATTAAATTTTTCTTAAAACATCCCCCCCCCCAAAAAAAACCTCCTACAGGTGCTTTGAAGAGACAAGTTTGTTTAAGGTAGATGTTATTCTGCATCCTTGAACCCAATGTATAAGCTTTCTCTTTTGCCCTTTATGCCAGAGCGTTCTTGGGAAAACCTTTTCCCCTTTCTCTCTCTGCTTAGACTTCAAGGTGCACAAGAGCCGCCTCCTTGGCAGGCTAGGAAGGAGGCTTTGATTCCTCCTGGCTTTGCTGTGTGTCTAATAGATGACCCAACACTCTACATTTGACTTCATGTTCAGATGGGCCAATGAATGGCAGAGAAGCATACTGACAATGTATCAGCTGTGCTTGTCTGTTCACTTAGACTTAAGCCTGCAGCCAAGGCTCTCTAGATCTAAAGATACAAAGCAATACATAACCTTTAACTGCTACTGTTCCATAAACTGCCAGTTTCAGAGTGAATGCCATTTTGATATGTGTGTGTTTGACAATTACTATCCCAGACTATTTATTCAAATAACATCCTTACTACTTATTGACAAGTACTATGCTTTTGGCATTTTTCCTTTCCCATTAAACTGGTTTCAGTTTGCTTCCAAATCAAATCTGTTACACTGAGATTTTTGTGGGTGCATTTGTTCCAAAGCTCCCAAATCATCTTGCAAAAAGCACTTTGCTTGATAAAAACCTTGACGGTGATAATTGAATTAAACAATAGTGCCCCTCAGAGCTAGATGCCACATTCTTGATACCTTTGTTTATATAGATTCCTTCATTTAAGCATAGTCTTAAAATTAATGATGTATTACTACTAAAATAATGGCTATAGATAATGTTATATGTAAACATTGAGTAGCATGTACTTTTTACCTGATGGCTCCTGGGCACTCATGACACAGCACCTACGGTAGGGTTATGAGACGTGTTTGTTAAGGGGATCTTGAGAAATAGAATCTGCGTAGTATTCAGTGTGCAGAAGAGCCCAGAAGTATCTCAGAAATACAAAAGTCAATGCAGTTTGCTCTGGAAGTGGTTAGTCCTTGGACAGGTAATCTTACTTTTTCTTCTGACCTTATTTGTGTAGTAGTGACATGAATTCTGAGACACTCCACGCGTTTTCCAGGAAGGAACAGAAGTAGAGGAATCGAATGCTTTCCTTCCTTACTCATTAAGAAACCGAATGTCCTACACTCACAGGGGTTCGTGACTTCCAGGGCTTTGTGTGCTTTGTTGACTACTCATTTAGTACTTCTAACAGAATGTTTCTAAAATGATGTCAACAAAAATGCATGACAGGTACGAAACACAGGCTATGGCAATCACTAAGAAAACACAGAGAGGGGCACTAGTAGATTTTTAAAAACTATTTTAATACAAGATTAATAGCAATTTTCTATCCAAATCAGAAATGAAAAAAAAAATCTTAACCCAAATAATAGTCGTTTGACAGTCACATAAAGTTTCAGTTTTGATTGGTGCACACATTTATCCTGCATATGTTTTCTGTATATGCACACAGAGACAGCACTGTGGTACCCTCATTAAGGTGTTGCTCATGAAGTCCCTCATAACAAGGCAATGCCAAAGATTGCAGCATCCACTCCCAGTGAAGTCCCACACATTCCCATGCTAAGCTGAGTCTGGGCTATAGCAAATTATGACATAGCAAGTCTCCAGAATGCGTACAAATCAATACTCTATTTGTATATGTTGGCCTAAAACTAAGCACTGGCTAATGTCTCTACCAAGGAGGAATACAATGCAGATTTGTAAGTTATGGACTCCTTTGCTCTTCTGGCAGCAAGGATGTGTGTGTGTGTATATATATATATATATACCCTTATGCATATATATGCATAAATTTAAATATCTGCTAGTGACTGTAAGTCAAAGAAAATGAGATTGAGTATCTGCAAGCTTTTAGAGAAGTCAAATGCTACATTTGCCAAATTTGAAACCTAAAGTCAAACCACCTGGTGGTACTCAGCCTTGCAGAGAGGTGAGAAAAAATTCGAAAGCCAGGGTCTTACTGAGTTTCATTCCTCCTTGAGGACTTAAGTTGGTGCTTAGTCTGTAGCCAAAATATGTATGTAATGGCAAGAAGAATTAAAGAAGTCTAATGTCTATAGCAGGGAATGTAAATTAAGTTTCATGGTTTTGCATCCAATAACATTTTCAATGTGTTTGATTTAAAGAATGCCCCTTTTGAAACTACCACTGCTCGTCAATGGGCGGAGTTTTTCAGTGTAGACAAAGTAGTTTCTCTCCCTTATGTTTGATGCAGGTGATTCATGTCACCGTCCTCCTTGGGTAAATCACGGCAAGGGAGTCAGAATTCTAGTGCTGCAGCCGGTGATGGCTGTAATCAAAGTGCCAACTTGGCCTTCACTGCAGTGACAGAAAGCTGTCTTGTGGTTGCGAATTCAGAACTACAGGGTTCTTGTTCATAAATTTACAGTTCATTCTTCTCTGCTGAAGACATTAGCCTCCATTTAGCCTTTGTTGTAACATATACAAACTATAATAAACATCAGTTACAGACGGGTATTTCTGTTAGAAAAATACATATTAAAACTAAGGAACATGTAAATAGAGGCACTTCAATAAGCTAAGTGTTTGCAGTTATGAGCATCACCCACCAGTGTCTAGTGTCCAATTCTGGGGCACCTGTTCCTCTCTACTCATAACACAAGTCGTGATGTGATTATAGATGTTTAGGGGACGACGTCACAAATGAGGGCAGGCCGTGGATCACTACGCTGGAATGAGAAACTCAGTCTGGGAGGAAGATCCCAAAGTACTAAACGAAAAGGCTTAGGGGACAGGAAAAAGAAACCTTAAATATTAAATCAGTCTAAAACCCATATGGTGGGCAGTGACAATGGCCAGGAAGGGCAAGTGAAAACATTTTGTCCATGTCCATGTAAGATGACCAACAATGTGGCTTTGTCAGCTGACCCTCATTTCAGTTCTGCCTGGCTCACGGGCATCACTTTCTCTCGTCAATAGACACCCTTGAGAATGCAGGTGTTGAATCAAAACGAACAGGTATTTCTAGATTACTTGTGTGATGAGTGTGCACAGAACGTGGGCTCACAATCATTAATGTAATGTGTTGTCATGTAAACCATCTGGGGACAAAAAGCATAGCAAGGAACAAGACATCTTGGTTTGTTTTATAGAAGATAGTGCAGAAATATTTTAAAAAGGAAGTCAGAGTTTAAAGCCATAAAAAGAAGTTATTACTCAAATATCCTGGAGAATCAACATTGGTTTAATTTGTATTGCACCATGATTATTGGGAAAAAAACAATACTGATTTCTGAATATACAGTGAGCCGCCTAACATAAATGGCTGGTCCTTCATAGAGATGTGTTGTTATGTGTAACCGGGGATTAGAAGCCAAAGTGGGATTTTCAGAAAGGATGCAATTCTGAATTGAATTAAGTGTTAATGTCACACAAATGTAAATTGAAAGATGCCACAGAGTCTCTCGGAATCTTACGTTGCTTATTTTGTTAGGCATAAAGTGGTAACAGATGCTTGTAAATACGTTCTGTCTTTCGAAAGTGCTCAAATATACTTAATACGAGTGCATGTGTTCTACTTAGACGTGATGACTAAATCGGTAACTAGTTTTCATTTTGGTGAGAACAGAGATAGAAAAATATCACTTATGTGTCAATACTGCCGATGAGCCAGTAAAGATGCGACTGGCATGCTGTGTCGTCATAAGATACTTTCCTTCCCTATCCCAGATGCATCATAAAAACAAACAAAACAAACAAACAAACAAACAAACAAAAGAACACGTTTAGCCAACTGTCTTCATACAACCCCAGTTTGGCGTATTTTGCTTCTCTCTGTCAGGGGAAGCATTGGGCCTGGCTTGGTGGACAGGTTAGGCAGTGGCTGTAAAAACGGCCTCTTGAATTTAGGCCATTCAGAATAGTACCTGGTAAAGTCCTAGGCCAGAGGTGCTGTACATGAGAGCAATGTTGTTTTTTTTTTTTTTTCATGAATAACATTCTTTACACACACATATTCTGTCACCAGTCACATCTTGCACGCCAGGCTTGTCCCATGAGCTCAGGACAGTTTGGAGCACCAGGGGCGAAGCAAACTTGTGTGAGAAGGGTGGGCCCTGGCAAACTTGTCATCAATGGACAGCTAGATACATAAAAAGATCTCGTTCTCGATTCTTGGTGCTCGCAGATCACTAAGGAGTCTGTTCTCTGAGCAGCACGGAACAAGAGGGGGGGTGGTTGACAAAACAGTTCTGTTACAAAGGAGTGTCAACCCTGAGCTTGGAATTAAGAAGTTAAAATCTGTGATTTATATATATATATATAGATATAAAAATAGATGATCATACTAAGACTAAAAAAGTGAAAAGAATCTCCATGTCAATACTATATATAATGTTTTTTTTCTCTCTTCTTTTTTGTCTTGACTTTTTTGTTGTTGTGAGTTGTTTTTGTTAAGAAATGCCCTTGTGATGCTGAAACCAATTGACACAAAGAGTCAGTAACAAAACGTCATGTGTGGAGCTAATGTCATGTCAGTCAGAGAACCCTTGTCTGGGGGAGAGTCCGGAACACAGGAGCTGAGACATCTGCTTCATGTCAGTCTGGTGGAGAAAGAAGAGACTGTACCATTGAAGATGATTGTTTTAGTCAAGGCCTAGGAGAGAGGAGACTAGTTGGGGGGGGGCATCTATGAAAAACTGAAGACAATCAGTGTCAATTGGATACAACGGACAGACTTTAGAAGACAGAAAATGCTGCTGTCCGTGAGAGGTGGGATCGGGCAGGTGGAAGAGAGGAGTTGAGTTGCAACAAGATTACGCTCATATAAAGACAGTCCTAAATTTCCTATCGGTACCTCCGAATCAGTTTGGTTAGAGTCCAAGACAACAGTGTATTTCCACTACATAAAAATGTTATACCTTCTCCTCATAAGCATTTTTGTAAACCTCGTTTGTCACAGAAAAGCTCACCCCAGGAGTTGGCTGTCAATGCCAAACCTGATAGCATGAGAGTTCTTTTATTTTCTCTCCTTTGTTTGCTTCCTTGCTGAAAATGCAGTTGTCTTGGGGTTTGGCCTGATTTGAAATGGAAAATTATTTTCTTCCTATTTTAAATGGGTTGTAAAAAAGAAGTCAAAAAACAAAAAACCCTCACAACATGAAATTCTTTTAATTTTGCAGCATAAAAGCAAATGACGGTAAGAAAAAATCTCTTGGTACGAAAGATTTGAGTAAGAATTCTCTCTGGAATAAACGAGGTCCCCACAGATAGCTGAAGGAAAGAGAAGCAGACCATCTGGTACCCGGTACTCTTTGGGAAAACAAAGGGGAGCCAGATCGCAAGACTGCTCTCTTGTCATAGAAAACGGCGAGTTTTGTGGCGTGGTCCATTGCCCAAGAGTGTAAGAAAGAAAGGGTGTTGGCCACAGAAGAGCTAAAATGCAGTTTCGTTTGACCAAAGCCCACGATTATCTGTAGAGTCTCTGCAAGGCCAAGACCACGCAGACCAGAGACCAGGACGTCAGGGAGGAGCTAAGCTTCGAGGCCGAAGATTCCTCTTCTCTGCGGTCTGGGTCCACCGCAGGGGCCTCGGTGGTGACAAACTCGAACTCCGTGGGACACACATCATCCATGCAACCACTGCCGCTGCCTGAGCCGCTGGATTCATCACCTGGTGGTGGAAGATTGACAAGGAAAGTTAGAACAGTTAGCTGGGAATAGTGACAAACAGCATCACAGCTCTTGGGATGGTATGGGAGGAACACTCCATCAAAGTGATGCTGATCTGCCCCATAGATTGCTCTTCACGGGCTGGTTGGTGATGGACCAGAAACAGAACTGAGAGACAGTATTCACTGGTGGTATCTGCGCAGAGTAAACTTGTAACGGGTGCCCTCTCAACCACATTATATTAGACGCATCTGCTGACTAGTATTTAAATGACTAAGAAATTGTGTTCTGGAGCTGGAGACATGGCAGCTCACATCCACCTGTCACTTTATTCTTGGAGATCTGGCACCCTCTTCTGGCCTCTCTAAGCTTTCCCCTACTAAAGTTGCCCATAAACTAACTAACTAACTAACTAACTAACTAACTAACTAACTAACTAACTAACTAACTAATCATCTCTGTCTCTGTCTCTCTCTGTCTCTCTCTGTCTCTCTCTCTCTCTCTCTCTCTCTCTCTCTCTCTCTCTCACTCTTACATATTTCTATCTTTGAAAAGCAATTCTGTTCATTGTCCCTCTGTACTTCAGTGTTGCTGTTTTAAGATCTTATGCTTTTTAGAGACAATTTTTGGTTTTCCTTTGTTTTGGAAACCCAGGCTCCAAAACTCATGATCTTCCTTCCTCCTGTTGCTGTCTCCAGAGTGCTGGGGTTAAAGGTGTATGTCGTCCTGCCCTCTTTAAAAAGACCGTAAAAAGGCCATTTGAGGTAAAAATGGAAAACAAACACAAGCAGTGCAAGCAGGACAGCAGAGACGGCAGTGGAAAGCTGCAGAAGGCAGACACTGTCTCCGTGCTTGGCCTCCTTCAACCCATCCTCATGTTCTTGTCCTAATAGCAAACACGGATTCTTTTCAACCAGCCTCTCTCTAGGATAGGAGCTAGGATGTAGCTACTAAGCTACATCCTGTTGCTTAGTTCCCCATGGCCCCAAACATAAGAAACAGATTCTGTGTTTTTTTAATGTTTGGAATAATTGAATCATGTAACTGTAAGAATTCTACGTGTGAAGTTCAGGCTGACAGTTTGATTATAACGCAGGTACAACTGGTCTACCTCCGGGGGTTTTTCAGCAGCTTTCATATTCATTCCTAGGGTACAACAGAGTAGCCGTGACAGAGACTGTATGGCCCTAACATATTTATTATCGGTCCCATTACAGAGCATGTTTGTCAGTCCCTGTTTGATTCGCTGCCCACACCTTGTCTAAGGGTGCCTTCCTCCCCTCCTGCCCACCATGTCTCTAGGCTTGCCGAATTATCATCTCTCATTGTTTCCTTCATGTTTGATGACATTTTCAACCAACTGTGGAGAAAAAAATAATTCCAGAAAGTTCCAAGAAGCCATGAGAATTTGTCACGTATGAAGTGAAACCCCCGTGAATGGCTTGATGTCTGAACGGGTCCTGCTAAAGCTTACTTTTATGTCATGGTTTCTAGTTTCTCTCTTGCGTTACATACCAGGTAGCTCTACCCTGACTGTATCTATGTCAAAATGTATGCCTTTTTCTTGCTATTATTCCATGAGAAATACAGCATAGCAATTATTTATACAGGATTTATTGTGTTAGCTACAAGCCACAGATTATTTTAAGTATATGGGATATGGGGGAATGTGTACAGATTACATGTGAGTGCTAAGTAATTTTACTTCAAGGAGCTGAGCAGGTCTGGCTTTGGCTATCTGCAGAGGATCTGATAACCAGATCCTTCCACTGTGAGAGAGACTTAGCCTGCTACGTGAACATTCTCCCCAGTACCTCAACTTGTACTATTTATTTACTAGCTTGCTTGTTTACTGTCCATACTTGCTTAGAATATAAACTTCTTTTTTGAGAGTAGATAGAGTCTTTGCATAGACCGTTCTCCTCCAAGTGGCCATTGATCTCTGATGGGCAGCAGATGCTCAATAAATCCTGTTGAATCGATCAATATGCCTTGAGCAATTAATTTAACTTCTATCAGTTTCTATATCTAAACACACGCAGTTGGTAACATTTGCCTTGCAGGCTGTGAGTAGAGACAATTTGATGAAATGTAGGGGCAAATGCATTGCTGCCAGTGTTGCCAGATGGGAAAGATTTGTTTCTTCCTCAAATGGTGAAGTAACGCTTAAGCTACCGTTATTAATTTGGATGGACAGGAGTGAATAGATTCAGCAAGCATCTTTCTCCTCATCTGTAAAAATAAAAGTAACAAGGCTTCTCAGAACTGTTCTGGGGATAAATGAGACAGTATTTATGAAAAGATTCAGGAAACAGTGATTTTTGTATTGAGGATTACTGTTATTCTTATCTGCTCAGTGAGATCAACAAAGATTCCTAAATTCCTGCCTTGCTGTTGGGTCTCCCTGTTCCTGAGATACAGTGCCATTTTGGATTTAGACAGTAGTGTAGGGATTCTTATATTGTTCCCCTGAGTGAGAAAGAACATTCAGTACTGTTTTTCCCGCCCCCTAAATGGAACATCTAAATACCAGATAAGATCATTTGAATACATTATACTAGGTTCTTAACATTTCTATGCCTTATCTTTATTGGCTTTTACAAGGAGAAAAATGGCCATTAATTAAATTCAGAGATATCAGAATTGCAAAGGGAATTGTTCTGAATACCAGTATCACGAGCAAAAAGTAATATAACCTTTACAAAGATATTATTAAAGTGACTTAGAATATTAAAATTGTGGGAAGCAAATAGTGACAAGAGGTTCTGGCTGTGAAAAACAATGCCCAAATCTTTTTGAAAGGGAATCACCAATTCGGGTGTTATGGGAGTAGAATGGGCAACTTGAAAAAACTGTTGCAGGCGATAAAACTGGTGAAGGCTATGAAATGTAATAATGGTTCACAGGCTAGGCACTGCCTTAAAACAGCCACATTCGGTGTTTGGGTTAGATCCAAGGGATGCTCTTCACTGTCCTTGATTTTTTTTTCTTTTGAGAATAAATTGAGAAAAGTCTCTTCCTCCTTGACATCCCCTGAGTTTTGCAGAATGACATCTCTTTAGAGAAGAAAGAAGTGAAGTAAAGCCAATGTCAGGCCGGGCGGTGGTGGCGCACGCCTTTAATCCCAGCACTTGGGAGGCAGAGGCAGGCGGATTTCTGAGTTCGAGGCTAGCCTGGTCTACAGAGTGAGTTCCAGGACAGCCAGGGCTACACAGAGAAACCCTGTCTCGAAAAACCAAAAAAAAAAAAAAAAAAAAGCCAACATCAGATAATCCTTACAGAACTTCACTATTCATCTGAATAGTTACACTCCAGTTCCAACAGTGGATTATTATATGGAGAAGATAGAGTGCGTAAAGCTGGTGTCACATTCTCTCCTGAAGAGGAAGGGAGAGATTTAGCTCACGCAAGAAGAAATAATGGAATGAAGCTGAGAAATTTGACAGCAGCGAAGTCCATCTTGGTGGTAACTAGCCTGTACTGAGAAAATTAATTCCCAGGTTCTTTAAAATGGAAGAAAACACTAAAAACTTTCCATAGGGGGTAGCTTAGTAGGACAGTGGCAGAGCTGAGACGTCTTAATGTCTTCAGTCTGTGACTTGTGCCTTTCCATCTCATTAACCAAATACACACACATCTTCAGCTTCAATGAGCAACTTAAGGGTCATCGGCAGCTTTATGACTGGTGATCAAGAATTATCTTCCTATGAATTCTCCCAGGTTACACACTTAAGAGAAAACCAACACACCCAAGAAGAAATCCTACAAAATCACTTGCTTCTGTATCCATGCATCTTGAAGCCACTTAGGCAAACCCCAAATATACTCAGGTTCATTTCAGTGTTCACTGATGAGAGCCCATGAAATCATGTCAAGTGTTTTTGTGATTCCCCACTGAAACAATCATGTATAATATTACTTTAGCAGTTTACTATTTCTCTAATATTTCAGATATAAATGTTTATAGTTTGTGTCTGTGTACAACTCTGTAGGGAGGGAAATAGTGCTTTGAACCAGCTTACAAACCTCAAGACATTGACTTAGCTTTTTCATAATTACCTCCAATAGGCCCCAAGTTAGAACCTCTTGTCATTTGCTGTTTCTCACACTTTTAGTATTCTAAGATATTTAATAGTGATTTTGTAATGGAGGAATTTGAGTCTCAAGAAGTATAGATTCTTCCCTACGTACAGTCAAGCCACATCCCAATAAAGTCATTCATTTTAAAATGTTACAATTACAAACAAATTCAACATAGGAAACTTCTACAGCATCTTAGCCTAACATGGTATTCATAGAGTGTCATTGTTTGTCCCTGTGTTCCTGGGGCTCACTGGAGTTTGTTGATTTGAATCTTCTGTCAAGAATCATGAGAGAACACTATTCAGTATGATGATAGCTGAAGAAAAGAGCCAAATTCAAACTTTTAAGTACTGTTTCTATTGCAAGTGCATGACCCTTTTGTAAAGATAATCTCTTGTGTAATGTATAACAACTTTGCCTGTCAATAAAAAAGCCTATGGCTGATGAGCTGAAAACACAGAAGAAGACAGTAACATGAAACAGAAGACCAGGTAACCAGCCATGTGGCATGGCTTAGACCAGAATAAATAGGCAGTAACATTATGAGCTAGTTGGGGAACAAACAAAACTTTTGGCCTAGGCATTTATTCATGATCTATTAAGTCTCAGAGTCGTTATTTCTGCAAACAAAGTGGATGGGTAGAAAACCATGAGGTTATAGATGGCTTTAACTAAATATGGCGCCCAACACAGGACATAGAGTCCAAGCTTAGAACAAAAGATTCAGGCTAAGAGTTACAGATATAGATAGAGCCAGACCAGAAGTTAGGCAGCTGTGTGCTAGCCAGACAGGAGGCCTGGCCCTGTAAGAAAAGAAAGTGGGGAAACCAGGGAGAGGCTGACTATGGAAATACAGGTCCCTTATCCCCCGAAGGTGCAACACAGCTGGCTGCTGGAACAAGTAGAAGCCGGTGAGTAGCAGCCATTATGAAGTGAGTCTGGAGAAAAGTCGTTGTTCTAACCAAAGAGTGAGAAAGGCATAGGAAACAGCAGTGAGGCTGTACCAATGCAGTCTTTAAAAAAAAGTCCCTACTAGTAGAAAAGCCAGCCCCTGGGGATAAGGGAGGCCTGTGAATGGCAGACAGTGAATGGGAATACATACAGGGCAGCCTGCCATTGGCCCAGCAACTTCTCAGAGCTTGGTGAACAAAATGCAGCATTCAAAAGTGCTACCCAGAGCTGGGTGAAGTGGGTCTGGCTACCAGGCTTCGTGGTCAGAGAGGCTGGCCAGGGCCAGCAGAAGGTGGGACCAGTGGGGTAGCCTTCTGAACATGAACATGGACACATGCTGGCTGCAGGAGACTACAAACATACAGAAGGTCACAGGGAACATACTGGAGCTGCAGTGGGACTGAATGGCCCAAACTGAACTGGCACGGTATTCTGTTAGAAAACAATTTTGTGTATCTTCTCTAAGAGGGATGATACAGAATGAAGCAGTCTTAGATAAGGCGAGAACCGGAAGACGGGATGCTAGGTCACAGGTCACAGAACAGAGATTAGAGGATTCTTTAAGAAACCTTTGAAGGGATTCAATCTGGAACCTTACAATAACATCAGAGAGGGTGGTTCCAGATTCGAGAAATCCACAGGATTATCGAGAATTCCAATGGCAACCCACGGAGGTACACTATGTTGAGTTAAGAATCCAGATTCTACTTATTGATGCTGCCTTAGAACAATGTCATATAATACATTATGCATTTCGTTTGCAGAGTTTGGAGAATTACGATTTGTACGTTGTGTTGGTGCATGTTCAGAATTCTGGTGGGCTTTTGAACTCTGAAAAAGATGGATCTGAGACCTCACACTTATTAGAGATGGTGACTGTCTTGGAAATGCCTTTACAGACTGAAGCTGATGATGCTTCCACATACGTATCCATTAAAATGCAACAACACTTTAGACATTATAGCACAAAACTTGTTACAGATGTAGCTTACATTCCTACAGGTCAAGCAGTTATGGAAAGATACAATAAGACTTTAAAGGAATTGCTCCTAGAACCGAAGGGGGGGTCAGGGCAGATATGATATCTCCTAGAGATAGATTAAACAGTGATTTGTTGATTTTAAATTTTTTGAATGTCACTGAGAGAGAGAACACAGCTTCTGAAATACAGCGTTGTTTAGAAAGGACTGATGAATCAGATCAGCCTATATATGTAATAACCTCAAAATGGAGGGCAAAAAAAGATATGTGGTGTTGGGGAGGAAAGTTTGTATTTGTTTCAACAGGAATAGAAAAGCTGTGTATTGTATCCAAATTGTTGGAAATCAGATACGACTGGAGGAGACCCCCTGAGGGTCTGGCTGCAGACAGAAAGGAAAAAAAAAATCAAGAGAAGGAACAAGACAGGCAAAGTATATGCTGATCCTCCTATGTGGCAATGCCTCTGAGACTGGCTGAGACGTGAAAATGTCTCCAGCCAGAACTTCAGCTAAGCATACTCAGAAAATCTTGTTGGCTACAGAATTCTCAAGACGTATCCTGTTATCCTTTCAAATGGCATAGATAGAGCATTCAGTTAAAGTTTGGTTGTGCAATCCAAACTAACTTTTAAAGAAAGACGGATGCCTTATCTGCTTGAACAGAGAGAGCAGAGAATCATCTTTAACTCAGTTGTTCACACTGCACATTCCATAGTTACATTAATGCAGAAATGTATAACACCTTTTAAAGTTTATATGTTCACAGAAGAAAAACAACCAGAAAAGCAGCCCTGACAAGATTCACCTTGAGGATCTGAGAAGGATGCTGAGGCACTGAGACATAGTTATTCCAGCATCCTGCTTGATCTAACCTCACACTGTCTCAATAGCTGTTTCATCAAAGCCTGTTTCCAGGACAGCTTGAAAGAAAACAGCATCACAGACTGTTCCAGTCAAGAATCCAGTTAAGCTCTGAACTTTCTTAACATTAAGAGACTGGACAACAAATGATACAGCTAGCTTTCTTAAGACTGACCAATATACCAGTTTCTTAGGCCCCCTCAAAGGAAAAAGATATCCCAAGATAAACAAGAATCTATTTTAGAGATCTATGCCCCATTCCCAAGAGGTGGGATAGATAATTTTTGGTCGTTTAATGTATGGTGGATGTTTGTTGTCATTTAAGGGGGATGGTTACAAGTTTTTATGGCATTGGAGAGGGCAGAAACAAAATTGGGGAGGTTAGATTAAGAGGTTTATTTTTATCTTTCCTTTTCTTTCCTCTATCTTTCCTGTCCAGTGTTAGGAGGAAAGAGGGTGGGAAATAAAAAGAAAAAGGTAGAATACAGAGATAATACAGGAATAATAGAAATAAAGGCAGATTTTTAACTCTATCTTTAAACTATAGGGCTACAACTAGCCAAAAATCTTACATTGGTATAGACCTTTGCATTGTGATACAAAATTAAGATTATATTTGGATACATCATACTATGTATTAACTCATTTTAAGGTATTGTACCTATGTAATTCTTAAAAATGCAACATCAACTTCTAATCCTTTTGAAAGCAGCTATTACAAACTGTTTAGGATCATTAGGAAATGAAAATTAATAGTTAATCAAACTTATAGTCATGTTAGGTACTACTCTAATTTATTACAGAAATATGTTTCCTAGGTTGAACAGATAGTAAATAGCAAGAAACAAGCAACATTTACCTATTCAAATATGCTGTAGATAGACAGATGGTCTTCAAAAATCTCAGAGACTCACAGAATATGGCATTTAAAGATGTTTTATTGATAAAGTCCTTTTATTGACAATGAGATAGATCTGCTCCTGGCAGCACCTCAATTCTATGTCAAGAAAGATGATGAGCACTGAAGAACCTCCAGGTGGAGTTTGCTTCATATGTGGAGAACTAGCCACTGGGAAAGAAACTGCCCTTGCTGCAACTGCTGTCCAAACTGGACAAATGAGATATAGGGAAGGCAACTGCCAAGCTCTGCCAGTACAGGGTAAGCAGTCCTTCACATTTCCTACTTCACAAAAAGGTCTGCCAGATAGTCTCAGCCAGAAGACTAAAGATGGATGCTCCAGTGTTATAGAGGAAACTGAGGTAGGGGTGGGAGTGGGGGTGGGGGAGGTGTTCAGGAAGCCATCCTTGCCTGTCATTTCTATAGTTTTGGAAACTGCTTGCACTGCAATTCCTACATGCTCAGGTAATATTTATTCCTTCTCAGGCCTCTGATGAGGTTGAAGACTAGATAGACTCTCACAAGCTTGCATTGTGTAGGGTTTAAGAAGATATTTTTAAGTCTAAGAAGATGTTTTAGGTTGGTAATGCAAGTTGTGATAGAAATTGATTAAGTACAGAACTCTGAAATTGTCAATATAGGATAGATAGTAGAATACGTTCTCCAAGCTTGCCACTTACTTATGGTATGGAATGGAGTTTGTCAATGTAAATCTGACCTGATGGTTTTCATAATTATTCTTATTGCCTATAATTTATAAATGCCAGAGAAAGAAACTTTTATTGGATCAAAAGGAGGGAATGTAGAGATCTCTTGTGCAAGGAGGCTTCACCTGTCAATAAAAAAGTCAATGAGCTGAGACAAGATTAAAAAGTGGGACATATGGCAGAGAGAGAAGATTCTGGGAGATAGTTAGGTGCAGGAGATTCTCCCCAGATACAGAAAAAGATGGTCACATGAAACTGAGGTAACCAGCCATGTGGCATGACTTAGACAAGAATAAATGGGTGATTAAGTTGTAAGCTAGTGTGGGAACAAGCAAAGCTTTTGGCCTAGGAATTTATTCACATATTATTTATTCAAATAAATATTAATTATAATATAAGCTATAATATAATAATAATTAATATTTATTCAAATATTAAGTGTCAGAGTCATTATTTCTGGGAGCAAAGTGGTCAGATAGAAAAACACAAGGTTACAGATGGTTTTAACTAAAACCTTTGAGCCATCATAAATTCAAGAAATGCTTATAATATTTTTTTGAGAGACAAGATGGGATGCAAGTTCAGCTTGTTAAGAAATCTGTAGAAGATTCCTTAGGTGGAGATGGGAGAAGCAGGTCTTTAGGATAGATATAAATGTTGTTATAGAAAAGACAAGGTAAAAACACTTTATCATAAATAGATCAACTGGTAGATGAAACTATATTTTTGCTTTCACATGGTTAACTCCTTCACTTGGAGCTGGGATGATAGCTCAGAAGTCAAGAGCTTGCTGTGCAAGTATCTGAACCTGAGTTAGATCCTCAGCACTTACAAAAAAAGCCAAGCACAGCTGTGAGTACCTGAAGGTTAAGCATTGGAGAAGCGCAGAAAAGAAGGCCCCTGGGCTCACAGGCCAGCCAGCCTTGCTGAATTGGTGAGCTCCAGGGCTCAGTGAAATATCCTGTCTCAAAAAATTGGAGGTGCTAGGATGGGTTGGTTACCTGGGAAGGATCTTCTTTTCTCAGAGGTGAAGGGAAGGGGACATGGAGGGGGGGAAGAACTGTGTTTATGGGGGGGTACTGAGAGAAGAGGGGGGTCGTCATTGGGATGTAAAGCAAATAAATAAACAAACAAATAAATATATAAATGGAAAAATAAGGTTGATAACACCCGAGAAAGAATGACATTTAAGGCTGAGTTAGTTTCTATGTAGCTAAATGTATATGACCCCTCTCTCTCTCTCTCTCTCTCTCTCTCTCTCTCTCTCTCTCACACACACACACACACACACACACACACACACACAGCTGTTTATTAAGAGCAATTATGATTTCAGTTTCAGTTAGCATGTACACTTTGTGGCTCAGACTGGAAAATCATCATGATTAAGGAAGAGTGACATGTAATCAAAGATATCTGTTGCTCTTGGAGAAAGACTTAGAGCATCCTCTTGCAGGACCCTTTGATTGTGGAGTTCACTGGTCTTTGTGGCAGGTTCCTTACTTGACCCTTTAACCCTGGGGTTCACTGGTCTCTGTGAGAGCTTCCTTACTTGTGTCTTGGAAGTTGACATCATTGCCATTGTACGCATTCTTCAGTTTGTTGGTCATCACGCGGAGAGCCATGATCTGCTGTCTGATGAAAGTGTCTGGCCGTGTGATGTCCACCTCCACCTCAGGATTGTTGATTTGGTTGGTCAGCCCATCGTTCATGATCTCAGGCAAGTATCTGTAGGACAGAGAGGAAGACATGGATCAGGGTGAATGTTGAGGTGACCTCAGAACCAAAAGCTGCCCTGCTGTCTCAGATGGGAAGCCAAATCACCGGTGTAAGAAAACGGTAGTTAATGAGCCAAACAATAAAAGCAAGTGTTCTGGGACAGAGTGCAGACAGAAGGGTCTCCTCTCATTGTTTAAGTGCACTGAGTTCTTATATAGGTTTATCTATAAATAAATGCTAAATGGTAGAGTAGGATCATCATTGTGCAGATTAACTACCTTTTCCCTTCTCCATCCAAAGAGTTTTGAAGCCCTAGTTGAGACTGTGATAGGTTCCTACTATGAAGATTCCTTTGGACATTAAAAATAGTCTTTGAGATGTTTTATGAGAAGTCAGTGGTGGCTTATGCTTTTGACAGGTCTATAATGGTTTTTGTTTTATATTTTGACAGTGCTTGGAATCGAACCAGGGTCTTGAGCGTGCTAGGCAAGTGCTCTACCATTGAGCTGCAGTCGTAACATAGGCTTTTAATTTTGTAATAGCAACTTGGGTCTAATTTTAGAGGTATGTCAACATTCAGTAAAAGAGGGTAACATTTAATAACACTTAATTTTTCTTGCTTAATATTTCTTTTGTGACTTAACATTTTGTCTAATGTTTCCCAGATGGTTTTATACAAAGGGAATAAAAACCCCATGAACATGTTCAGAGGGGTTGTGAGTACGCATGCTCATGACCTATCAACTCCACACTGATGTCAGGAAACTCTTCTCACATGGTTTTTTCTTGCCCTGTATTTCTCTCTAGAGTGTAGATGGTTATAGTAGCTCAAACAAATTTCCATAGGCACTCTGTTCTTCTCTAGTGCATCCTGCATGTGCTGTCTGGGTAACATTCCTAAACCATCACTCTCCCCCGTCTCTCCTCCATGTAAACGCTTTTTGATGTCAAAAGAACACTCTCTGTCAGGAACTATGCTGTGAAATTCCAACCCACCAGGCCATCTAACAGAGAGGTGTGCCTTTCCACCATTATATGAAGTAGAAAGCCAGATCCAAGAGATGGCAAGCAGATGTGAAGTCTCGTAAACGGCAAAACTGCGCTCTATGAGATGCTCAGTCAAGTCAGTTGGACCCAGGAGGGGGTGGGGATACTGTCCTTTACAGTCAGGTGTCACAAACAGTTAACCTGGGGTCTGCGACTGGCATCTGAAGTGTGTATATGTATGCTACTGTGTGAGTGTGTATATGTGTGTGTGAGTATGACTGTGTGTGTGTGTGATTATGTGTGTGAGTGTGTATGTGATACTGTGTGTGTGTGTGTGTGTGTGTGTGTGTGCAGTCTTGGGGACAGAACTTCAATGAATGTCAAAACTAAACTGATTTAGAGAACATTCAAGTGTCTACTGCAGCTATGATCACTAACTTGCTGGTGGCAAGAAAGTCCTGTCCACGTTGAGAGAAACCAGTATCGATTGTGCTATGAGAGTGGAGGAGGAAGCTAGGCACCTTCCCCTGGCACAGTGCTCTTTGGAGTTTGTTTATTTGGTTTTGTTATTGTTTTTATCTGGTCCATAAATGATTTAGATCTGAAATATATTTAGATAGGACCCTCATTTTCTCCTAAAACAGTTCCAGCGTTCAGGAATCCACCCACCCTTTTATGAGGCAGCTAGGCGTGGCTGGGCATTCTGGGTGCTGCACAAACCACACCTCCAGGTTGAGGAGCTAAGTTGGTACTGATACCTAGCCTCAGCTCTGTGGTCACCAGGCCATGCAAGCTGTGCCAACAGGGTTTCCTGTTGTCATGTTTTTTACTTAGGAATTTTCAAAATATACAGAAATAGAGTTATAATGAACTAATCTGAGTGCCCTTCTCTACTTCCTACAAAGGTGCTATCTATGTCTGTGACCTGGTAAGAAACAAGGGCACGGGGGAAACTGCAAGGTGGCAGCAACAGAAGGAACCCTTAGAGACAAAGGACAGGCATGTGACCAGAATGCACCACAGTGGAAGCGACAGCCAGACACCAGAGGACGCTGTGCCTACCATGTCCTGATAGGGAGGGAGGTAGTATTTATTGGCTGAGCCTAACTGGAAGCTGACTAACTGATGGGAAACTCAGAGATCTGGCTTGCAGAGTGGCTCTCCAAGGTCCAAGCCAGTGGCCAGGATGGAGGCACAGAGCAGCTCTTAGGGGATAGCAAAGGCTTTTTAAAGTAGTATTGTGTTCTGCTGGGTTTTTAGCTCAGGCTAGTCTCAAACTTGAGATTATCTTTCCTTTGACCTCTGATTGCTGTGATCACTGGTTTGTAGCACATGCCTTGCTTTGCGTGTGTTGTTACAAGTGCAGACTGTAGTTTACGACCCCTCAGGCTGGTGGCCCTAAGTCTGTGACTATTTATCTACTCCTCTTCCTGATGTTGGTGTCAAGCGGAGAAAGCTTCCTCTATTCACTCATCCTCACTTTCATAACTATGAACTGCTCTTATGCTTGTAATTCTTTCTCTTTCATAAAAGTTACTTTTCAAATGCCAGAAACCAAAGACTACAGCATCTGCAAGAAGAATCACACACAGTAGGAATGTCTACACACAATAAGAGTGACACTTGGGGTGGTAGGCAGAAATCAAGTACTATGCATGACATATTTGTACAGGAATTGGTTTACCTATTCAAGTCAGAGGTTTGCAAACTAAGCTATGTATTTCCATCCATATTTTGAACAAAATAGAAGCAAACCTCAGAGTGCATGGCAAATTCGTTTCTGTGAATCTTCAAGTTATTTCTGCCCCCAAAATAACCCTAAAAAGAAAACAATTAAATCCAAGTCCCTGTATATCTTTATTTTTGCAGTAAAGCATAAACTTCTACCATTCTTTTTAATATATCTGGAGTACAAGCAAATTCTTGCTGGCCTCTGAGGTTTTCCTCCCAATGTAACCTTTCACACATGGCAATAAACGGATTGCTACTGACACGGCACATGACTGCCAGATTCCTGGAGTTCGGTTATGATGATGGCCCACCAGAATACATGGCAAAGCACAAGCCATCAGCTGCTGACATGGTTTGAGGGGCTAAGGTGATGGCTGGGGCTCTTGGTTCTCTGTATTCTGGTCATTATTCCTGCAGCTGTGCCCAGGCTGAGTCAGAGGAGCTCCATCTCTCGTGCAGGGCATGGGCACTGCTAAGCTAGCCAGGTCTCATTTATCAGCATCTTGCTGCAATAGCTTACGCAGGAATGCTGCCCCTGGGAGTCTGAACATCCAGCATCAATAAGAGACTGCCAAGCAAACCCAGCATCTCGCTGTGCTTGGTGATGCTTAGCCACTTACAATCAAAACAAGGAGCAGTGCACTTGTGCCCCCCAGAATGTTTTCTCCTCTTGGTGTTTTCCAAGGGTGACTTCGGAAATTTAAACATAAAACAGTTGGGAAATAAAACAGCTATTTCTGCCACTGTAGACACAGATGCTGACTCGGTATCTGGAGAAGACCACTGTGTAGTTGGATGGGGATGTGAAAGGGGGTGGAACAGGATGTGAAGAAATCTCAAATTCTGCAAGAACAGACCAATCATTGATCCCAGGGGCCTTTCCTTTGTCCAGCTTTAGTGTAAGTCATTTGAGTGGCAGCGACTCATATCTCTGGGGACATAGATAAGAGTGTTGGCACCCACCGCCCAGGTTGCAAGGCTGGGTGCATGTGCACTGGGAGCAGGGAAAACTCAGATTTGAGGACAACTTGGAGTGCCAAATAGGGGTGTCATCTCTGCCAATTATTCATGCTGTGGTGGGACAAGTGGGTGGTCCCCGGGGACAGCCAGCCGTAGGTGCACTTTGTTTGGCTTCTGTTTGCAAGAGCATGGCCAGGAGCTAAACTTGGACAGTTGCGCAGAATTATTTTTCTAATTTCATGTTAATGTAAGGGTTTCTTGATTACAACCAAGCATAGCTTATGAGGGTGGAAGAGTCCCAGGAGAAGCTAGGGAGCACTGAAGGAGAACACATTCTACTTTGTGGGAGGGTGGGGGCTACACACTGTGTGCCAGGGAACTCACTGGCGCACTTGAAGGCTTCTGTAGCCTGAGACATTAACATACTTCTCCTTATAGACGTTTCCTAGTGGCTAACCACTGTGCCTGCCATCCACTCCTCATGGTTGAGTTGGGGTTTTCAGAAAGACCTGGGTGCTCTGTAAAAGTGCTTGCTGGGGGTGGGGAGAAGCATGTCAGCCTATGGGCATGTTCTATTGCTTACCAGCACACCCATGCTAGCTCTCATGTGAGTAGCTACATAGGTGAGGAAGGGCACCGAGTTTGGGATTTACTAGCTACTAAGAGTCTTAGCAGGGAGGGGCCAGGAAGACAGCAGAGAGGTCGCTAGAAATCACTGTGGGAGCCTTGTCAGGCACTATGACAAACTACCCAAGAAAACCGAGTACAAGAAAGGTAGGTTGCTCTTGGATTTCTGTTGGAGAGATTCCTATCCAGGCTTAGCTGTTGCTTTGGGTCTGAGGTGAAGAGGAGGCAGAAGACTATGAAGGGGGTGCGTGGCTCTCCTCATGGTAGCCAGGATGTAAGAGCTAACAGAAGGTGACTGTGGACAGGCTATGTCTCCTGTGTCTCCTGAGTCAGTCAGAGACCCCCCCCCCCATCCAATCAGTTCTGCGAGCTTCGATCTTGAGCGTTGTGTGCTTCTAACAGTAAGACTTTTGGGTGAGGTGAGGATTGATATTGAGGCAAACAATGAAGCTGAGTCAGAATTGGGGTACCCAAGCGCCTGCTACCCCTGACTGATGCTACCCTGGGCACAGTTGGAGAAGGGAGATAAAGCCGACTTCACTCCCTTGTTTCCATAAATGAGCTCGGTGGGATGCACATCTCCATAGAAACTTCTAGTGTGAGCTACGCGCTCCTTCATTTTCAGAGTGTTCAGAAGCCTTCCTGAGGTAGGAAGACACGTTGTGTGTACAGACCCAGGATTAATGTGCAGTTCCAAGTTTTGAATGTCTCCATTTTTTTTCCCTCCTGCAATCCATTTGTTAGCAAACCATCATGAAATCTGAAATATGGCCAATTACAGTCCTCATTTCTCCCACTTAGTGCCACACTAATGCATTTTTCTACAGAAATCCTAATGCATTTGATTGCAGGATGTAGGTCCAGACCCCACTGGGAACATTACATAATATGTTCACTGTGGTAATTTTCTCAAATCAAAAAAAATCTAAATTTTAAAAAGACATATGGTCTCAAGGGTTTCACATAAGTAAACCTGTGATATCTGTGGCCTCCTTTTGCAGCTTATTTGAATACATGTTTAAACTTTATACACATTAGGATGGCTAGTGTTTAAAACAACAAACAAACAAACAAACAAAAAATAACAAGTATTGGTGAGGTCACAGAGAACCAGAACCCTGAACACTGGCTCTGTGACAATAACATGGTTCGGGCTCTGTAATGGGCAGCGTGGCAGTTCCTCAAAATATACACAGGACTACTCTATCATCCAGCAGCTCCGCCTGAGAGTTATGTACAAAGGAACTAAAAGCAAAGGCTCATGCAGATATTTATACCTCTGTTTGTAGGGCAACATCATCCCCAACAGAGCAAATGTTACAATCCTGCAAGTATGTATTTATGGGTAGACTACTGGATACAAAGGAAATGGACCACTCGAGAAGTACTCTGGGGAATAGAAACTCCCACATGTGGTGTAACAGTGATAAACCTCAAGGATTGCAGGCTAAGTGACAGAAGCCAGGCTGGAGCACTATGTGATTTCACATCTATGAGTTACCTATGACAGCTTGCTCTCCCATTGGTCCACCAGGGAACGCCCCTGACCCTCTTCCGGTGCAGCGGCAGAACTCAACAGTGCCACACTTGACGGCTGTCAGTTTTCTTCTCAGAAGGTTTCTCACTTTCTTCCCAGTGTGTTGGTCTGGCTGGGTATAGACAGAGTTTTTTACAGTTCTTTGAAGTATGGCTAGACGTTTCGGGGATCATCTTTTGCTGTCAGACTAAAGCAGTATCATCCTGTCAGGCCTGCTGACTCATTCTATTCTCAGATCTCCCATCCCCAGACATCATTCCATCTGGTCAGACTTACCTAGTCACAGCTCAGAGCAGCTGGCAAGGCTGACTGACCTGTTTTCTAGGCCGTTCTACTTTCCCTACTTCTTACAAGTTACTGTGCCTACCCATTGGTCTTGGGAAGGATTTCCTTGGGGGGGTATAGTGTTTCTGGGAGGATCGGAGGCTTTGAAGCACCATGATGGCTCCCTGTAACAGCTGTCTCCAACAGGTCAAATTAATCTATTTTCCTTAGTCAGATCCTTAGTTACCTCCTCCCAGAAAGTGTTTTGTATATGTGCATATGTGTTTGTGTAGTGCTGGATGTCCTGGAACTAGTTCCGTAGACCAGGATGGTCTCAACTTCACAGAAATAAACCTGCCTTTGACTTCTGCATATTGGGATTAAAGGTACATGCCACCATGGCCAGGCACCCAGTAGGTGTTTTAAGGAAAGGACACATGGACAGCAATGTATTAACCTGTAGGGAGCAAAAATGATCTTTGCTAGTTCTGTAGTCCTGTGGGGTGAGAGAAGAGTCTGGCAGTGATGGACAATAGGACTCTACATAGCCCCAGATAACTGACATCCTATCAGACAACCTAAGCGCTAGCGGGACGTGAGTGTCACACTGTATCCTTTATCTGTAGCCTGTCCTGCCCTTCTTTTTGGATAGCGGGTCCTGAGAAAGAGAAAGTAATCCTATAGGAAGTCATGGATCATACTGTTTACTGCACCCGTGTCCTAAGAAAGCAGAATTCTGTTGTCTGAGAGCTGGAAGTCAAGAGTCCGAGTGAGCACTAGTGAGCTTTGTGTGTCCTACTGTTTGTGGCTGGGCAGAGCCTGCCACACGCATCCTAACCGTAGAAGCGTTTTATTTCCCTCTCAGCCTGTGCCTTCTGCCTCCCACCTCATCACTCTTCCCTAGCTCCTGCAGACAGCTCATTCTGGACACAGGTTGCCCAGACTGTGCTTCTCAGGCATGACTAATGGGTGCACCTGTCTTCCTAGGGTCTCCAAGTTCACCCTGGGACCTTTAGGAGGCCTAGATTTGTAACTTGCTCCTTTGATGAGTCTTTGAGTTTTTTCCCCCTTTGGCTTTCTAGATTATTATCGATTTCCCCTTGTAACTTACTAGCTTCCCTTCAGTTCCTATTTGACTGAACTGAGTGAAAATGCTCCTCTGTCTTCTCCCATCCACCCCTAGAAGTTGCTTAGGTCAGTGAAAAATGAGAGGCGTAGAAGTTCTACCTGTCGACTCACTTCCTGCTGGTGGCTGAAGTTGAGTCCTTGACTTTCTCCATCAGGTCACAGACACCTAAGGAAAGGTCCGTGTTTGCTCTGTGGATCACTGGTGTGGGCTTCTGAGCACAGACTGCTGGGAACTAGACCTTCGGTGTTTTTAGCCTAGCTCTCAATGTAGTTTGGAGGATGACACTTTCGGAAGTGATTGGCTGAGATGGGTGCTGGGAATCCAACTTTGGTTCTCTGAGAGAGAAACAGGTGCTCCTAACCTCTGAGGTATCTTCCAAGACCAACCGTCCAATATTTTAAAGACTCCTTGCCCTGGCAGTCCTCACTCAGAACCACTAGGTGCATGGATTCTACATCAGCAGTAACTATCTGGCCTGGGAGCTTGTTAGAAACCCCAAACTTCACTCAGGTCTTGTTTATAGTGCCATTTCTGTGGCTGCGATAAGAAATACCCTGACAAAAAGAAGCTGAGAGGAGGAAGGGTTTATTCATCTTACAAACCCCGGTTATAATCACCAAGGAAGTCAGGGCAGAACTCAGCAGCAAGGCACACCACATCCAAAGCGGAGAGCAGAAGAAAATGGATGTGTGGGTCCTTGCTTGTTTTTGTGCTATCCATCCACCAGTATTCTCCTCTCTTACATGGCTCTATAACTCTTGCCGAGGGAATTATCCTGTCTACAGTGGGTTGGGTCTTTCTATATCAATTAATAGTCAAGACAATCCCTCACAGACAAGCCTACAAGTCAACATGATCTAGAAAATCCCTCACTGAGGCTCTCTTCCCCGTATAACCTGAGGTAGTGTCAAATGAACAATAAACAGTATCCAGCACTGGGACCATCTCAAACTCACAGCTTTGCTTGGTTTCTCACAGCTCTGGGGGAATGTGGTATCCAAGACAACGGTGTTGACAGACATTCTCCAGTGATGTCACTTTCTGTTCCGCAGATGGCTATGTTATTGATCTATCCTCATTTGAGGCAGGAGGGAGAAAAGAGTGAGATGTCATCATGTTCTCTCTCTCTCTCCCTCCCCCCCCTCTCTTCCTACTTCTCTCCTCATGTCCTTCTCTTCTCCTGTTACAAAGGTCCTAATCACACTATACTTCATAATTAAGTTATCTTCCAAAGACCTCACCTCTAAATACAAACACATTGGGAATACTGGGATGTATGGATGTGGGGGGGAAGGGACAATCTTTATATGAGTTTTGACGGGGAACAAACCTTCAGTTTACAACACAACCAAGCAGAATCTACTTCTATGCAAGGTTTCCAAAAGTTACGCCAACATACTACCAAAGCCTGAGTTGTACCATTCTAGAGTTTATGAACAATTTTTGTGGACACATCTCACCGATTTTCTCAGAGTGCAGGGAAGTCAACGGAGGCAGAAAGGTTCTTGTGGTTACCTAGCCTTTCCATTAGAATGGAGATCTAAATGCCTGCTGGGCATTGGGTACACTTGCAACCTGTCAAGGGGAAGGGTCTCCTCTCTCCCACTTCCTGCTGCAGGGGAGAGCAATAGTGTAGTGGAGAGGACTGCGGGGAGATGCAACGGCTTAGTGCAGTGACTGCATACATATCTTTGACCATGGTCTCAACACCACAAACAACGTGGCTGCTCCTACAAGACTAACCTATGTATGTGTATCACAGTAACGTCTATTCAACAGGTGCCGTTAAGTTAATAGCAGCTCGTTGGAAAAATAAGTCAATCAGAGTCATAAATGGACATGCCCGCTTTGGAGTCATTTTGATTTCAGAAACATTAAAATTGGAAACAGGCACATTTCTGGGTCACAGAAGTATGATGAGTACTCTGGGAGGAAAAATGCAGGTTGGAAGAGTGAGAACAGAAAGATGTGTCTGATGGGTAAGACACAGGGAGGAAGAAGCAGCTGGCTTCTCAGAGACTGGAGCTCAGCAATTGCCGTACACCCTCCACGACAGCCTATCAATCCTAATGGGCGCTGGTGTTCTGTATCCTTTAACCTGTGCTGAGAGATATGTTTCTTAATAACAAACTTCCACATGGTTGACAAGGATAACCTTCTTTCTTCATCTTTGTTTAGCAACTGATCCTAAACATTAAAAAGAAAAAAGATCTGCTGTCTTCAAATTCATACTTTGAAAATAAGAGAACAGGCTTTGTATTATATATGGATTCTTAATTATTAACATGTAATGATTCTTATCGTTGTGTGTTTGATCAACATATAAAACTGTACAAACTTATAGGGACTTACGTGACATTCGGATGCATGTATACTTGTACAATGCTCACATCAGGGTAAGTGTATCTAACTCCTTAGAAAGCCATTATTTCTTTGTGGTAAAAATATTCAAAATACTTCCCTACAGCTTTGTTGGAAGAAATACAGAGTGTGTTGTGGTTGTGTACAGTCATCTTACAGTACACAGCCCACCAGAGCTTATTTCTGCTCCCTACTTAGAACAGCACCCACTAATCTCTATCACCAAATGTGTTCTCCAAGTTTCAAGATCTTTCTGTAGAATTTGTTTAAGTAAAAGAAAAAGCCCAAACCCCCAAACCAAACAAACAAAAAACCAAAACCAAAAAACAAACCAAACCCAACAATAACAAAAGCCACTTTCCCCCCCTCCGTGTGATTCTAGACCTATCAATATTTGGAAAAGAAGACAGGTTCAGCTACATTTAATGCAACAAGTCTAGATCTGGTCTCTATTTACAAAGTCAGCAAATAGAAGGTTGCGAAAGTAATACAATTAAATACTAATACATTACTATAAATACTAATACAATACTACAGTAGCTACAGTAGAAGAATTCAATGGGAACATAATTGAGTCATTAATATCTGACAACTCTGTCTGTTTAAATAATACACAAATTCATAATAAAACATAAGCTGTATCGGATACGTATGGGAATCGTCCTAGAAATGACTGCATTGTGTTAAGCTTGGTTATTTCTCTTCACTGCAGACGATCTTAACAGGTGCTCTTACTTGCCTCAGGATGAAATTCAAGTGTGGCTCTTGAGCACTGGGGGACGCTCCCGAGCCACACTATCAAGTAGGGATAGGGATGCTCTCAGGGTATCTCTGGAGCCACAGTGTCAAGTATGACGGTGATACCCCCAGCCCCATGTCCTCTCTCACGTGACTGCAAATTTTCATGTCTTGGCCTCATTGTCATCTCGTGTCACCTCCTGGTGTAAGCTGTGGGTCATGCCCTCGAACGGAGTCACACAACCCAAGTGTGGAGTATGAAAAACTCTGGCAACAGTAAAAGGTTTCTGACTGCACAGTGACCAAATTAATGTAATATCAAACATGTGAGAAAACTGTGATGTTTCTGGCCGTGGGTGCTAGCGTTGGATCACTCAACGTCATGGCATCCTTGTCTGAACAGATAACACGGACACTTGGCACTGTATGTGATGCCCCAGGCCATGTGTTGACCAAGGGTGCTACATGACACTCCTTGACTCATAGTCTAAACTGTGGAGTGTTATGAATCTCAGTGTTTTAACTGCACATGCAAAATTTTCACTCTTACAGAAATTTGAGATGGCTTGGGCATTAAGAATACAGGTTGCTATTCCAGAGGATCTGGGCTCAATTTCAGTACACACATCAGCCCCCAATGGTCTCAGGGCTTCCAACAAAGAACAAGACTAAATATTTTCTTCTTGTTGTTCCTTAGAATATAAGTATTAGATTCATCTATCTTTAGATAGCGTTATGTTATATTTCTGATTTTTGAAAACTGCTAGTTTTTTCCTGCTGACTTGAATTGCACATCAAAAAAAAATTCACTACATGAGATTTGGCTTAGAATTACAACAGAATTTTCCAAAATTTCTCAAATGGTCCTAAACATGTTTCTGTCATTTTATGCTACATATTTATATAAAACAGCATTAAATTTCATTTACTTTCTTAGATTGAACAGAGGAGCATTTAAGGGTGTTTGTATGTTTAAGGGGCACAGGAATGCTGGGCTAGAAAGGGTGTGTTCTTTCTTGTCGATTGGGTGCTGGGCACTGGGATCCAGATTCCTCACCCGGGTGCTTTAACCTCATGAGGATGAACTTGGGTAAATCACCCTGACCTCCCTGTAGCTCCCCCTTTGATGTCTTTTATGCTTCTATTCATTTCTTGGCAGAGTTTACGCCCTTCTCCGGCCCACAAGCATAAACACTGTTTACATTCCCTTTTGTAGGTAATTACGTGTGTGCAAATATCCAACAACCTGGGAACGAGGCTCACAACACAACCTTCATTTCAGCCAGGGCTGAGTTGTAAACACGGTCTGTAGGAGAGCCGCCCATTGGTGCACCTGCAGCAGGGCTAGCCCTCGGGTCACCTGCACAGCCTGGCGGTGACTTTCTGTAGTGTTTCTGGGAGCTGATGCATCAGAGGTATTAATTCACAGCTGAATTCTTCTGTCCATGGGTGGCATGTTGCTTACAGCATCAATCTCCCTCTCTAGTCTCAACCTTAGGTTTGAACAATGACCTGCTGGGCGACTTGAATTGGTGGTGGATCTTTCTGCAGCTGCGCTGGTTTCACCTGCTTGGCTCTTCGGCGTCAGATAGGCAACGCTATCCCCAAACAGATGGTATAAAGTGCAAAGAAGCAATGTGAGCTCCGGAGGTGTTCTCCGTGCTCTCTGCCTACCTCTGGCAGATTCTTCTGAGCTGCTTCTCACACACCTTCCCCATCACTTGAACCAGCAGCTGGTTCGTTTCTTTAAAACCGAGCAGTAAGACCCTCCCAAATAGAAGCCTTTCCTAGCTTCTCCACCTGCTGGTCAGTCCCCAAAGGTTCCTTGAGTCCAATTAGCCAGCTGCCTTTCCCACCCGCAGCCCCGCTGATGAAGGCCTGGCAGACTCCTCTCCTCACGTCCTGCCCAGCTTGCCGGTGCCCAGCCACTTTCCGCATCCAACTTCCCCACCCCAGGCAAGCTTGGGCCAAGCCCGGTCTGAGCTGAACCAACAGATTCAGAAATTTCTTATGAAATGGCCACAGCACTGGTTAGTAGAGTAGGAAGATAAGAACAGACCCACAAGGGGGACCCAATGGGACTTTGGGGACATTGAACCTTCTAGGTCCCTTCATCACCGTTTCTCCTCCATTTTCTTTCACCTTACCATTGAACGCTATGAGATTTCTTTTCCTCCAAAGATGAAAATATTACAGTTGAGTTTTCATTTCCTGTTTAACTTGTGATAAAAAAAAAAAAGAGGAAAAAAGAGCCCTGCAGATTTAACTAAGGATAAAAATAGCTCTGCTGTCTTAAAGTCATTAAGTGAACATAACGGGCTCTTTGTGATCTCGGGCTATCTGGAAGCTGGCATCTGTCACCACTCTCTGTCTTCAACCAGAGGCGAGGCAGTCGGAACAAGGATTCGGTGCTTAATGGAACCTTGAGAGTAAGTGTTCCCACGTGCTCATCAGACCTGCTACTCTCAGCAGCTGTCACCGAGTGGCTCCATAGCCCTCCGCCCACCACTGCTTTTTGCATAAACAGGTCTGCTGTGGTGCCCGGAGAGCCTTGCAAGGCTGAGTGTGCTGTGCCCCATCTGCACCGCGCATCCCTGGGCATGCCGCCCATCCACGGATCGGATCCCTGAGCGCGAGGCCCCATCCGCGCACCCGGGCACCTCTCACCTGGCTTTGCTGTGTCCGTTCCAGCACTCCTCGTCGTTGGAGGTTCCTGCTGTCACACGCTCATCCTTGCAGATGGTGTAGGGCAATGCTGACCAGACCTTTTTAGAGAGCTTCAGTTTCTCTTTTATGTCTGTGACCTGATCAAGAAACCAAGAAAGTATGTGAGGAGGCTTGTCAGGCTTTGCTTGCCTCTCTAGGTAAGGATGTGACAAACTGAAGTGAGACCGTGGCCCCTAAGCATAAACTACTGCTTTTAACAGAGAATGAAACCGTGCTATAGGATCCACTGCCCAGAAAGCTTCCACCTCTACTCCTCTCTTGCTCCTCCCAGAGAACACTCAGGCTGCTGGCTCCCTGTTCCCTCTTCTCTGGCCTGTCCTTTGAACTAAAAACCAAGGAAGTGTCCCACCTACTTTTGGGCCACTCTACTACAGAGAGTACCTGTTGTAAACACCCTAAATATAAGCTTTAGATCACATTTCCTGGATGTCAGATGAATGCCCCAAAACAGTGCACCAAGAGATAAAACACATTTCCCAATTGACTATCTGCGTCTGCAAAAGTCAATACTGTTGCTAGCTAAGCTGACTGTGGGTCGGTTAAACCACGCCTAGAAGCTTCATAAGGTAGAGTAGGCTGAGACTTGGAGACTCAGTGGGCACACACCTGAGACTCAGGCAACTCCCTGTCCCTCAAGCTCCAGATTCCTGACCTGGAGCACGTGCCACACTCCCCACATACGGACTTGTGACTTGTGGTCGCTAGGCCCAGAACAGAGTTCTCCATGCTAATGAGGTATCTAGAGGCCCCAAGGGCTTAGCCAATATGCTTCCCTTTCCAGACATTCTTTCCTGAAAGAGGTATTTAATCTAGGGTCAGACCCTGAGAAGTGGGGCTGTGTCTATTTTCTACATGAATGGTCAATAAACAGTCTAGAACAAGATGTGCCATGGGGAGACATGAAGAAGACATTTGACGATCCAGCCACAGCTTAATTCTCCCGTAGAAGGCCTCTCTGCATTCCCAGCCACAACTGCTACCAAACTAAGGACAATCAACACTGAGACAAGCCAGGGCTCTTCTCCCCCCCCCCCCCCGTTAGATGCTGTCCTTAGCCTGTGGGTCCCTGACTCCATTCTCAGCTCTTTATAGACTCCCAGTGATGCCTGGATGTCCAAGAGTCTGAGAACCCTACAGCATTGGCTTCGTAGCAGGTCCAGGAACCCCCAAACCAGACTGAGCTCAGACTGAGCTTTTCTACCCCTGGGTTAGTGTCCCAGGACTTCCCCCACAGCCTAGTACCCTCCTGGGATAAGCACAGTCAACCTCCGAGTGTGCCCTGAGATGGGTGGAACATGGACCCACAACGACCTCTGCTATGGTCCAGTCGACAGGCTCACATGGAATGTATTTGGGTGGCGAGTGGTAAACCTAGTCCACCATAAAATCTCTAGTTCCCAAAGATGAAAGCCAGTCTAACCGTGAGCAACCGATGTAGCTCTGAGGGCTGCAGGCACTTAGTACCTCAGTACTCAGTGCCAGTGTCAGAGGTTTTGTTTCACGCTTAGCTCTGACCTCCTTCCTGTCTGTGGGAGAGGGAGGGATAAGGATCTGATGTCATTTTGGCTCCATCAGGAACATCTGGTTCATTCATTTGATGCAGTGTCCCGATGGCCCGGCAATTCTTTACCAACACAGAGAAAATGCATAGGTGGATAACCTGTATCAGTTATAGGCTGCAGGGTCCTCACAAGTTAGCATTTTTGAAGTCCTGACCCAAAGCCCCCTAGAATGTGTCATGACTTTGAGGTAAGATCTTGAGAGAGGTGAGGAAGTAAGAGTGAGTCAATTTAAATGGACTGTACGCCAGGAGGGCTGGGTGGAAGATGTGGACACAGAGAGGGAGAGAGGCAGAGAGGCAAGGCACAGGAGGAGGTGGCCATGGAAGAGTCCAGAAGCCATCCTTTTCTATGGCCATAGTTTGTAAAGGAACCGATGAGCACACACTGGGATGGATATCAGGCTTCTTGCTTCCCTGGGTCTCAGTTAGACTCAGACTCAGTGCTGCATGCATCCAAGGTCCTCACAAGGACCTCATCACGTCTGGCCAGCAGCTTCCTTTGCCCTGTTTCACCACTATGCTTTCTGAGGTAGAGATAGGGTTGGAAACCATCTTATCCTCAGGGGTCGACAATGGTTAAGTGACTATTCACCCTGGTTTGCAACTTAGGGGACTCCGGATGCTAAAGTTATAGGAAAAGCCCCTGATAAAGCCCACGGTGAGTTAGTGATGTGTTCGAAACTGTGCTTGATAAATGTTCAGCGAGATGCTGGTTTTAATTATCCTATTCTGTTCTGATTTCATAAACAATGTTACAAACGCTACATACATGTGGGTCACAGTAAAGGCTGCTGTGACACATGGGGCTGTCCCTGGCTATGTGAGGAGCCCTTCATGAAGATGGGGTGTGGAGCTTCCCTGATTTGCTCACTGTGCCCCGTTTTACAATCAGGGCATGTTCTCTCTGGCACTTTGGTAACTGAACGTTTTCATTGTGCAATTCAAGAAGATAACAGCAAAGGAACATCGAGAAATGTAAATGGTGTTTTAACATTCTGCACGAGCACCAGGAGATTCACCTGCAGCCTGCAACATCGAGGCACACAGCTGAACAAATGGACACTATTAGCCACCGGGAAAGGACACGCCTGTAATGGGAAAGAACGTGCCTGTGATTTTAAAAGATGCAGGAATGGCTGGAGTTTATGTCCAAACTCAGGAAAGTCTTTCAGTTTTCACATTGTTTAGAAAGACTTGTCTGATCCCACCCGCTGTTTTGATCTCTGAATAACACACGTTACTGCTCTGCAAGAGCTCCAAGCTGTCTGTTTTGTTTTCTTGGAACGTAAGAGCATGGGGCTGTGAGGTAAGCTTTATGTTACGAGTTCTCCAGAACGCATGTTTTATGGATGGTCACACCAATCTGACTCATTCCATGACACAAACTCGATGCAGACAGAGGCCGGTGGTCATTATAAAAGCTCCCTCTCTTGCTTTGCATCCCAGACGAGCTATTTTTGGATTCATTCTCACAACTCTCCTAAGGACCAGAGACCCAGCATCACAGGACAAATGTTGTCGTGACAGTATGAATGTTCTTGCCTATACTTATTGACATTCTGAAGAATCGGCTTGTCATTCCATAGGAACTTGATCCAAATATATACAGTTGGGATTCACAGAGAAAACCCAAGCCATCTTTTGGTACTTATCTGGAGTTTGGTTTTGACACTTTGAACTCCTACCTTTCAAGAGTTATATCTTTTAGTTTAAGGCTCATGAAAATGTCCATGGAAAGCCGGCATGGGAAGACTGTGGAGCCGTTCCAGCCTAATGGCACTCAGGAACCCACAGCATAGAGAGGAAGGCCTAAGGCAGAATAATTGGGAAAGGCAGAGACATGTAAAACCAAGGGATAGATAGAAAGAACATCCAGCCTCTTTCATTTGATGGTCTTGCTTAGAAAATAAGCTCGCCAGAATGTTTAACTTGAATCTCATGAAATTTCTGACTTAACTTCCAATTTGCAGCAGGCACTGGGGATAGAAGAAGAAACTGAACAGGAGCATAAATAAATGATCAGACACATCTGGTGAATGAGACATTACATAAGACAACTGGTCTCCACTCTTCAAAAGAGCACAAGTAAATAAATAAATCAATAAAGGCAGGAAGACTGTTCTAGATGAAAAGAAACTCCACGAAACATCCCAACCAAATGTCATATGGAAGTCGTTGCTGCTGTCTTAGATCGGGAGACAGGTATCCAGTTGTAGGAGAGTGTTGAGATAATGGGGCAATTTTGAATATAGGAGAGATACAAGTTGAGAATACTGAAGTACTGCTAATTTTCTCAAGTGTAGTAATGATCACGAGTCTGTGAGGAATCTCTTTCAAGAGACTCACGCTGAGATATTTAGGGATAAGATGTCCTTATGACTTTTATTTATTTGAAAAGAGCAAACAAAGCCAAAGCCCTCAGTCATGATTGAATCTGTTAGAGGAGGATGCTAGCGTTGATCTTCTTTGTAGTCATTTCAGAAGTGTTTGAAAAAGTAAAAGTGCTGAAACATTTCGGGGAAGTAAAGTCGTCTTGTCAGGAGTGCAGCTGTTCGGAACGTACCTAGCAGTCACCGGCTCAGTATGTGGTAAGAGCTCTCAAGCCGCTAAACCTCTCAAACCAAGCTGCACAACTTCTTCCTGCTAAACTATTGTTGCCACACCCTGGACACAACAGGGACACAGAAGCCTTGAGCAGCTAAAGCGATCTTGTCATGTATTTAGTAAGTGGTAGAGACATAGT
Organism: Grammomys surdaster; assembly: GCF_004785775.1. Taxonomy (NCBI): domain Eukaryota; kingdom Metazoa; phylum Chordata; class Mammalia; order Rodentia; family Muridae; genus Grammomys; species Grammomys surdaster. The sequence goes on along the minus strand of NW_021604567.1, from coordinate 15,460,292 downwards.
TTTACATGTAGACTTTGGAACGGTTGCTCTTAAACTACCTTGCTCACAGGTGTCATTGCTGGCTGTCTTGGCCTCCCAGCCTCTGGCACTGGTGCTGAGACTTCTGTGTGTGTCTCTGTGGATGCAGGAGTGAATCACTGTGATTCAGGATGAAAACACGGACACTCATGTTTCCGCTTTTAAAATATAAAAATGGAAGAGGAATTAAGCGCTTCTAGTATTCCATGTAGAGTTAATACTTCAGCCAGGCTGTGTGGAGACAGACTGTTTTTCAGCTGTAATATGAACAGGTAAATCTTCCGCAATAGGAAGTGTGGCACTGGGACACTGTATGTGTGGGCCCATGCATGTATGGATGAGATTCTGAGGTTTTCATGAACTCATTAAGTGGCAGGGTGAGTTAAAAATATCTTTTGAAGGGAAACTTTGGGTTTCTTTCAGACAATGAGAGCACAGGAGAAGAATCGATGGTAGGCTGAATACAGAAGAACTCCCTTGGTCATGAATTGGTTCTGAGACCCTTATGGATATCCCAGACTCTGCACAACACTAAGTCATGTCTGTGTGTGTGTGTGTGTGTGTGTGTGTTACCTATGCATACCTATGATACACTGGATATTACAGTGTACCATTAGATACTGGATATTACAGTGTACC
>NW_021604567.1:15443907-15459625 GCF_004785775.1 Grammomys surdaster | reverse complement strand
ACCATTAGATACTGGATATTACAGTGTACCATTAGATACTGGATATTGCAGTGTACCATTAGATACTGAAAATTACAGTGTACCATTAGATACTGGATATTACAGTGTACCATTAGATACTTGATATTGCAGTGTATCATTAGATACTGGATATTACAGTGTATCATTAGATACTGGATATTACAGTGTACCATTAGATACTGGATATTACAGTGTACCATTAGATACTGGATATTACAGTGTATCATTAGATACTGGATATTACAGTGTACCATTAGATACTGGATATTACAGTGTATCATTAGATACGAGACATTACAGTGTACCATTAGATACTCGATATTGCAGTGTATCATTAGATATTGTATATTGCAGTATACTGTTAAATATTGGATATTACAGTGTATCTTTAGATACTAGATATTTCAGTATACCATTAGATACTTGATATTACAGTGTACAGTTAGGTATTGGATGTTATAGTGTACCATTAGATACTAGATATTACAGTGTACTGTTAGATACTGGATAATGGGAGGCATATTGTCTTATGCAAGTGGACTAGCCCAGTGTGATATGGAATCACCCTACTCAGAAAAGCATGCAATTCAAAACTTACCAACTCAAAGCATAATCAGCTATAAGTAACTGACATCAGGGGAAGTGAGCTCATTGATGAAAGGAACTATACTTCTCTTCTTACGCTTAAGTGTTTACTCTGTGGCTAGAGGTGTTTTGTCTGCATGTATGTCTGTGCATCACATGCCTACTGGCCATGGAGTCAGGAGAGAACATAAGATCCCCTGGGACTGGAGCTTCAGAATGTTGATACCATGTGGGTGCTAGGAATTAAGCCTGGCTCTCCCAGAAGAGCAGCCAGTGGTCTTAACTGCTGAGCCATCTCTCCAGCCCTCTTCTCGAGAGCTAAATTTTTAAATATGACACCCAGTTGTATATATTTGTGGCATTCCATGTGGTATTTCAATATAGGCTTGCATCATCTGCTGCTCAAATCAGGGTCAGCCTATCTCTTCAAACGCTTGTCCTTTCTGTGTGGTGATTTCTGACACACTTGTCATTTCTGTGTGGTGATTCCTGACACACTCGTTTCCTCAAGCTTGCTTTCCATGCCTCTGCAACGTATGAAGTAAAATAAAAATTCTTTGTAACTTATCCTCAGAGGTTTTTGCTTTGCAAGGACATATAGCATATAATACGTGAGTTCAGTAGGGAGTATTACATAACTTAGGCATAAATTATTGCCAGTACCCAAAATGTCTATGATCCTGAATATTTTGTTGATGGAAACACAAGACATATACATATACATACATGCATATATATATATATGGAGAGAGAGAGAGAGAGAGAGAGAGAGAGAGAGAGAGAGCACCTGCCTGCCTATAACACAGGGGCTCGAATGACTCACTTGAAATCGGTGATTTGGCAAGCAAAACAATCAGTAATATTTAGTTAGTTTAATGAGACAGGAAGTAGAAGACAATTTTCATTCAATAAGTTGGTGGAGTAAGGAAAAGAAAGAAGAAAAGAAAAAAAAGCATTTGCTGCCAGCCTTCCTTCATCAAATGCTTATGCCTCTGTATATGTTAGGGTTCCTGCCGGGATGAGGCTGTAAGGACGGCTCGTGCATCATGGCTGCCCTTGGATGATGTGCACTGTTTGGTGGGTGTGGATAGATCTGCAGTAGACACAGTCCCAAGGAAGTGGAAGGCTGTGAGAGTCTAGATACCGATTTGTCTGGAAGCCTTTCTGGGGAATACTGTATTCCCTCCTAAGCAAGTAAGGCTTTGCTGGTATTTTTGTTTTGTGACTGTTGAATTCCACTATGGGAACAATTAGGAAGCAGGATAATTAGTAATTCTATCCAGAGGGATTAAAACTAAAAGCACAACACGCCCTCTCAGTTTTCATCCCCACGACGATTTTACCTATGCAGAATGGCTGCTTGCAGCCTCTGCTCTGGACTTCAACTCTGCTTGCTAAAGAGCCGCTGGATATTCATGACTCCCAGGGAACATCTGCTCCACGAACCAAGACTCAGCAAACAGCACTTAGTGTGCACCGGGTGCTTAATAAATATTTGTTGAGTGAACATAGACATGAACAGCGTTGCCAATTACCTGCTAAGGGGAGTAAGATTTTTAAGAAAACATCGATTATCTGTCAGCTGCTGCCATCCAGACTTTTCTTTGGAGAGTCGGAAAGATGTGGGAAAATTCAGTCAGGTCTTTACTAACAGATCAGGAAGGGATTTCGAATGCTCCTTCAACCCTCTGTGCAGGATTACAATGTGAAGTCACTGGAGATGTCACTCACTGCTGGTTTGACTTATGTGTGGTCTGGGAGGAGTGTCCCAGGGACCTTAAAGGTAAACCTGGCTTGTGGATAAATCATGAGAATTTAAGTAAAAATGGAACCACTTCCATCTTAAGTCGTCTTTGGGATCCTGCACAGCACTGAGAGTAGCTTCTTTTTGGTTTTGTAAGCGAGATGTCTGCCATGTTCTCACGGGGGCTGCTTTTCAACTTTGTAAGCACTGTTGTCTCCAGTGAGGATTACTTGAGGGGACACATGTGACTTTGTTCTTCTCAAAGAGATTTGCTCATGAGAGCCTGTCCATTCACCAAGACTCTAAGTCTGTTTACCTGAAACCCCTTCCTTCTTCTGATTCTATCCCGGCCAGCCACATGGAGAGGGATGTCCTACATCAATCACCCCTGGACCAGGATCTATTCTTCTAGCTACCTGTTGTGAGGAGCTGGCCTCATGCCCTGTTTACTTATGACTTAAGAAGCATTTCAGTGTGCTTACTTCATCTGTATAAAAACATAATGTAATCAGATGTAAATAATATATACCATATCTTTAGAAAAAAATAGATGATTAATATTTAAAGGGCTATACACTAAATAATATATAATGAGGGGAAAAACAATGTAAATATTTTATAGGCTGAAGGTCATTTGTTAGCTTTGGAAAACAGTCTGTTTAACGAAACAAAGTCGGTCTGGCCCATCCTCTACTTAGTAAATTAAGAGAAAATCAGTGTATTTAAGTGTATACAGTTTAGGGATTTACTAACCTAGTTTTGGAGCAGCAACCTTGACTGGATTTACTTTCAGAAAAGAGTCAGCTTGTCCTTCGGTCCTGATTTCTCTACTAACTGTGAAGCCTGCCTCGAGAACCATGTCATGTTTGCCCTTCGGTGATGGAACAAGTTCTGCCAACCTATCTGTTTGCAGCCGCTTCCATCCGCTTGAAAGCATGTGGACTCTAGAATGTTTCAGTTTCCTAAACGGCAGAGAGAGACTAACTTTTCCAACATGGCCGTCTATGAGTAAGGTAATCTCAGACAGAAAGTGGGATTTAGTAACGCGCAGCGGGGAAGCATACTTAACCTATGTTGTAAAGCTCAAGTTCACGTCTTCTGATCATGACTCTTAACGTCTTATCGCTTTACCAGTTTTCAACTTTACATTTCTCTTTCAGATTGTATAAAACTCTTCGGCATTGCTTTTCGGTGTCTCAGAGTGTCTCTGTCTGTCCTACAATGTTTAAGTTTTATAACACTCTGTAGAGAAATTGCTTGTACCATGTTTCCTTTTTGGAAACTTGCAAATAAGTCTTGGGGGTGACAGCAGGGGCTCTGTTGAATCCAGCCTGTCTGTGAACCTAAAGCAGATTTGCCCACATAACACACCCAGCATTCTATTGTGTCCTTAAGTCACAATGAGACTTAAAAACAGCCCCACACTCAGGGCTCCCAGGGAACCCAGTAACAGTGCCTAGTCTATTGCTGTGTGACATATTTTCTCTCCTATGGTACACCACTTGTAGCACTGCTCCCTAAGGAGACACACACTGGAGCATTTTGTAGGAAAAAGAATAGGAAGGATAAAAACTCAGGAGGAGGTGAGTGAAGCTTTGATGTTCAAAAAGACAATGCTTAGTTCTGTTGAGTTTCTCAGGGGATCTGGAATTGGATGAAAAGTTTAAAGAGTGAATTATCCCCTCTGGCTTCTGGTTTGGAGTTTCTTAGCTGAATGATCACACTCTACAAAGGGCATGACCCCAAGAAGATAGATAGGATCTTCATCAGGCAAAACAGTTCTCCTCAAAGTGAATTAAATGCTGGCAACATCAGAGATAACTTCCTATGCTGTTCAGGTAAGGTGTGTGTGTGTGTGTGTGTGTGTGTGTGTGTATGTGTGTGTGTGTACTAGAAAGAAAAGACAGCAAATGTTCACATTTTATGTTCGTACCTAATGTTTTAATTGTGCCCTATTGCCTGGGAATCTCATGTTCCAGGCAAGAAAGCAGAGAAAGAGTGTCACATGTCCTTGAGAAAAGGCACACCTGGACCTTGAGCTAATACCAATTAAATTCAACAGTGAAGAGAAAAGGGAAATCACTTAGTCCCCAGAAATTCTCACAAAATCAAAGGCTCACTTTGCCCAGTAGCCTCTTAATTACGACATTATTTGCTTTTGACGACTGAAAATTATGAATGACTTCAAGGAGTCGTTTTCTTATTGAATTGTCAAATTTGAAAGCGGAGCTCCTATGCGCCAAAGGTTCTAGAAGAGTCGCAATTTAAGATTTGTCTAGACCCCTTTTCAGCACTTCCTATGACTTCCACTGGGGTCTGGAGAAAGAAGGCTCCGTGTATGAACTGAAGCGTTTCTTTCTCCTTCTTTGTTCTGAGCATCTTTCTGGATATCCTCACCACAGACAAGGGGGCGAGCTCTTCCTCTTCTGGCTGATGCTAACATGCCGAGGCCCCTGCTCCCTTGCTTTTCCTATGCATTCACGATCCACAGCTGGCTTGTTTTCTCCCAATCACACCCCCTTCTGATCCGTTTCTGATCTCGGGTCTGAGTGGCCTTTTTTATCTTACTCTGCTTTGGACAACAGGTCTTTTCTTGGCTAGCTCTGGCCTCATGCTCATTTTGTTGACGTTATTTTGGCTGAGTAGACACAGACATCTCCAAGGAGCTGCCATGATCTGTGAATTGTGACAAGAGTGGATTCTAAATTAGGTTATTAGAGATGCTGTCTTCATCATGTAGGACAGGGCGATCTCAGGTGCGGTCTCACACAAAGAGAATGAATTCAATATTTTATCAGTTTGCTGAGGCACATGAATCTGGTTCGTATTTAAACCCAAGTTCTGCCCCCTCCAACACTGCCATAATCATGGAATGACATTCTTGGGAGGTTCTTTGTGGTACAAAGAATGGGTTTCTCTATTTCCTATTGTAGTCAACGGGGTCATGGCCCTGGAGTGGGACCTTGAATAAGATCGATCTAGGGATTAATTAGGAAACTAATGATTTTGTCAATGTAGAGAAAGGTTGAAAGTTTTGAGCATCTAGTTCTGCTGAAAATTTTTCTTTGCCAACTAGTTCTTTCCCGTGAAACTCCTTCAGAGAGACTTTGGTGACATCCAGGAAATTGAAACAGAGGCCCAATTTCTACTTCGGTATGTGACAGACATAAAAATGATTCTGCTAAGTGCATAGCCTCCTGAAGTTACTCTTTAAAATATTGAAATTTCATCTTCAGGAAATGAAACCCAGGATATCGCATGCATGTCTGCTAATTAAAAAAGGAGGAAGGTTGTGGGGAGACAGCTCAGCTGGCAAGCGCTTGCCTCTAAAGCAAGGCAGCCCGGGTTTGCCTCCCAGAATCCAAATGAGAACCATGGCAGGTACAGCGGCATCCTTGAAACCTCTGTGGCAGGGAGGTGGAGACAGGCAGATCCGGGGCATGCTAGTCGGTACATCTATCTTAGATGGAGAATTCTAAGCCAGTGGAGACACTCCGTATCACAGGAGGAGCTTGGCATTCCTGTGGTGACATCTGCTGTCACCCTCTGGCCTCCAAATGTACCAGTTCCATGTGCACCCACATATACATAAATGTACACACATGGCTACCGTCTAGTCTACACACACACACACACACACACACACACACACACACACACACACAAAGCGGGTGGGGACAGGACATGACTTCACATTGGGTACACCTCAGAATTTGTCATTTATTTCTGAATAAATGGAGTTTTCTTTACTCTTCCACTAGACATCTGAGCAGTAGGCACGCACTTGGGCCTATGTCTCTCAAGTGGCAACGGGTACCTGGAACCAAACGAACAGGAAACAAGAAATATCTTTGGGCTCAACTGAGCGTGGTAGAGTGGATCGCGGCCTTCCTCACTAAGATCTTATAAACCTGGTTCCACTCATCATCAGGAGCTCACAAAGATGAATGCTCAGGGGACAGCCGTTTAGAGGCAGTGCTGAAGAGTATTCGCTGGATCGTAGGTGCAAATCAGATTTATCTGTATTCTAAAGCCACTTAGGGTAGACGAAGGTTGTCCTAAATCTTTTATGGAATAGGCAATAAAAAGAGTGTAAATCTCTTTTGGATGCATGGGATTTGATTTATTCCTAACTGTGTAGACTGGTACTGTGTACAGCATAATAAATGCTACTTTTATATCAATTCTTTCAAATCTGTGATACAACCTAAGGTTTTTCTTTATGGGTTGAGCCGGGAATTGGGTTGAGTTTAATTATCAGCAACCTGGGCTTAATGGAATTCTGAAAACAGGAGAATTATATATACGTATCTCCAGGAGTGGGGACCATGGCATTCCTGGTGTAAGCTTTAACTCAAGTATGAGGCTCTGCAAAGGCGAGGAGAGGGGAATGAATTCAGGGATAGTTCTCTCTGAACCTCTCATTTTGTCTGTCGTTTAGAACTCCTCTTGACACCAGCGCCATGGAGGGTTTCTGTAGAGAATGTGTTCACAGGCTCCCTTGGGTCTTTGCTATCTGTGATGTCGGAGGTTTCCTCTCTTAGTCTTGAAGGAACACTGTGGCAGAGCGAATGGTTCTTATGTCACAGTCCAAGAGGAGTATGTCCCATCTGCCAGTGCAACGGCTGGGTTATGTCCTCAGTGTAGAGTGTGGAAAAGAAGTGAGGGAGGGAGGGAGGGAGGGAGGGAAGAAGGGAGGAAGGGAGAAGGGGAAGAAGGGAGGAAGGGACAGAGGAAAGGAGGGAGGAAGGAAACTGAGTAGGCAGGAGAGGGCATAATTCAGAATCCCCAGATGAGATTGAAGGTGAATATGGTGGCAAAGACCTGTAATCCTAACACTTGGGAGCCCAAGGCCAAGACAACTGCATTTGGATTGCCTTTGGAAGGCGTGTCTTTCTTGTGGGATCTATGAGTGATCACTTCAGCTACAGACATGCACATGCACATGCACAGACACCTGTGCAGAATATACAATACCCCAAGTGTTTTAAGTTCCTGAGCATGCAGTAACAGGCAAGTCATAGACCTGCCTTCAATCCACTGACTGCTCCATGGAGCACACATATTAACCACAAGTGTCCTCTACGTTTAAGGCATGGGCCCTGTGAGGAGAAGACCTGGAGATAAAGGAGGAGGCGGAGGAGGCGGCAGTTGAACTGGATCTTGAGGAACCAGTAGGTGTCTCCTGGCAGAAGATCTGAAAAGATTTGTCTGTGACGGGCGGGACCCTTGAGCTGAGAGAGTTCATAGAAGAGAATTGTCTCCTACACGGAAGAAAAACCATGGAGACATGTGTGCTTCTCTGTGACTTTGGCAAAGTTGCCTAATCTCACTAGGAATTGGTTTCCGAGTGCAAGAGAGTTCCTCCCTTCTGGAAACACACCCCCCTTAGGGATTTAATGGTTTAGCAAGTGACTATATTGTTAGGGTACTTGGGACTGGAAGTTCTTAACGAGGAGACACATCACCACAGGGACAGATGGCATAGGGTGACTCAACTGTACTCTTTCTTGGAAATCAAGCTTTTACCCCTGTGAGGTAAATTACCTGTTCTTGGGAGCCATCTGGTATCTTAAAGATCCAATTTACCCCATGGGGCACCAACCAGGGTACACTGTCAGTGCCTCATATGATTAGATCAAGAGACACAAGAGCACCTGACCTTCACTCTTACATTATAAGCTGGCAAAAGCGCTGAAGATAGATGCCATGGGTACATTTTGTCTACTACCAGGTACAGAGATGTAGCTATCCATCTATAGCTCTAGGGTGAGAAAAATGACCGTGAAAACTGGATAAACAACCATTCTAAACAGGGAGTGTTCAGGTATTTAAGATGATGGTGCTCACTAGAAATATACAGCGAACTACAGATGTCACATACATATGTGATTTATAAATTCCCAGCTGATATAATAACAAAGTAAATTGAAACGAATTTTAAGAATATGTCTGGAGACAGGCATGTTGGTGCGTGCTCTTAACCCTGGCACTTGGAAAGCAGAGGCAGTGGGCTTCCTGTGAGTTTGAGGCTAGCCTATCTCATAGGGCTAGCAAGGGCTACATAGCGACACCCTGTCTGGAAAAAAACCCCAGATAAATAGACAAGAGTATAGATAATATACTTTATTTAATCCAACATACCTGAGATGTTATGGCTTTATCGTATAGCAATGGGACACACTATGTTCTTTTTGGTGCTAAGTCTTTGCAATCTGGCTTGCACTATAAATTTACAGTTAATCTCAATTTAGTCGAAGACATTTCCACAAGAGGCTGATGGCTGCCATATTGGATGGCCATAGCTCCCCTCCCCCCAGCCAGCTGTCCAGAGCGCATTAGCAAATCACAGAACTAAAACCCGGGCTGCAGTAGACGCCACATGCGATCCAGCCTACTTTCAGGATGGTTTCCATTTACATAAATGGAAACTTGTTGGATTCAGACTTGTGACATCTGTCACTATTTTGCCTACAGACAGGATTTTTTTGGCTTACATTTATTTGTTTCTTATTGAAGTATAACCATCATCTAGTAAAGGACACAAATCATAGTCTGATGAACTTCCAGCAAGATGTTCAAGTGACAAGCCACCAAACATATGAGAGTTCTTTCTTAAAAATATTTTAAAATGTATTTTATTTTGAATTCTCTCTGTGTCTCTGTGTCTCTGTCTGCGTTTCTCTCTCTGTGTGTGTGTGTGTGTTTAGAGGTGTCTGCAGAGGTCTGAAGGGGGCATCAGATGCTCTAGAATTGGAATTCCAGGTGCCTGTGAGATTCCTGATGTGAACAGGGGGACTGCAAAAGCAGCCAGGATTCATAATTGCTAAGCCCTCTCTCCAGCTCCTGGGAGTTCTTATATAGGGAGATCTGTTTAAATTTTTTTTTGTTCAATCTTTATGTTGCCTAACAGCTCCAGCGAGGAGCAGTTTCTTATCAGTTCACTGTAGTTGGGGATTATAAGTACATTTTGGACCAGGTATGTGTACAAATTTAAAGTTAAAAAAAAAGCTATCACAAACTAGACATTAAAAGTTGTGCAAAACAGCTTGACAGCTCACCCTTTCCACTCAAGCCAACAGAACCTCTCTTGCAGGCTGTTAAAAAAAAAAATAAATTAAATGAACCCCCCCAAAAACCCCACACTCACTGTGGCCACCAGATGGCAGTGTTGTTCAACCTTTACCCTCCTCCCCTTCCTCACCCCCTCAAACCTTGTCCCAGGGAATAAAACTGTAGATTGTTCCGCTGCGTATTAAACTGACAACCCTGTTATTTTAAACTTGAAACCGACAGGCTGTTATTTTAATGAGGTCTGCCAGAGCCAAGGTTAACCAAAGCTTTATTTCCCTACAAAATGTTAAGGCCACAGTTCTAAAAGGGGGCTGTGAAATTTTATGTTATTGATACTTGCTCTGACCGTACAAGTTCTAAGATATTTTTGACGAGGAGAGCTATGTGACGAATATAGACATATGTTTATATAGAGAGCCCAATCTGGCATTAAAGCCAGCTCACATTTCTCCCAACAGGTCTTTTTTACTTTAAGTTATATTCTTGCAGAGAAGAGAAAAACGATTTTTTTTACAGTTATCCATTTTAGTCTATTTTGAAGCTCAAGTGTATATTTTTAGCACTTTGACTTTCTGACTTAATGAGTCAAAGGGAAATTTGCAGCTTATTTCAGTTTCATTAATATTCCTAATGAAATCAAAGGTACTATTTGATTATTTCTGTGAAAGGGGCTTACAGCTGGAACAGCGAAGGTAAGCTCGGGGTTCTCGTATAATGGGCGCTTCAACAGTGTGTGATTGTTAATGGCACTATAATTTCCTTTCCCTTGAAATGGATTTTTGGTTGATCAAGAAAGTATTTTAAATCAGCTGCTAACTGGGACACTATTAAAAACAGAAACCGCCTTTCCCCAAGTGATTTTGCTAACTTTTTTTTTTTTTACACTGTATCTCTAAGCCTGCTTCAAAAATAATTTTTAAATATTTAGCCAGTCTTCTTGTGTAGAATTAGGAATGTATGTCCCACACATGGGCCGTCCACTCCACATTTACAGAATTTACTTGGAATGCATACGGCCATCACCGATCCTTCTCGGTGACCCACCCGGTAATGCCGCAAGCTCCTGTAGAAGTTTGACTTCTCAACCGAGCCTCAGATAAATGAGTTTCATGTGCTGCCAATGCCAGTTGAATTCAACAAACACTTCCTGCAAATGTCCTAGGTAGGAAAAGCTGTGACTAGTATTTATAAAAGCCTGCTTGTTCTTGGTGCCAACGGTATAATTTGCAGGACCAAATGCAACAGTAAATGTGTGGGTTTGTTATTCAACACTGTTTAGAGTTTCAACGTGCTGGAGCCGGCAAGATGGCTCAGCCGATACTGGTACTTGCTGCTGGATGACGTAGCCTGGGTTTGATCCCTAGAGCCACATAAAGTTGGAAAGCAATAATTGACTCACCAGAGTTGTCATTTGATCTCCACATGCATGCCTTAGCTTTGTCAGCACATTCGCCATCACCCATCCCATCAAATACACGCACGCACGCACGCACGCACGCACGCACGCACACACATACGTTAGGCCTGAAAGCTCTCAAGGTGGAGCCTGTGTCCCTGTCCGGGACTGTGTCCCCTCAGAAGCTGAGCTCACATTCAGGACATTCTGATCTTGCTGGGTCTACCTGAGGTTCACAAGCAGGATCTGACGTGGATGCTGTTATCATGCTGACATCAGCACTGATGGTCAATATACCCGTTGGATCTTGGCTGGGATACCACATGACTTCTGATGCGCACAGACCTATGGTGACACTGGTCTAGTGTCACGTCAGCACGCACTTGCTGTGTGGTAGGCACCTTGTGAAGCTCTTTACTCATAACTCACTGTCAATCATCACGGCCTCAGAGGAACTATGAGGAATGGCATCGCCCAGCCTTGGCCACATGGTACACACATCAGAGTTTGGATAAGAGCAGACACGGAGGTCCACGGTCTGTGTCTCACATAGACTCCAGCAACAGAGCAGGGGACTATAGGGTGCTGGTGCATTCCAGAGCCCTGGGATCTTAAAAATGATGGAAAATACACTGCAGGTGAGGTGGGGGAAGAGCAGGTGTTCTGGAAACCTTTGTACTGTCCCCCCCCCCACCAGGTGATTAATCCAACATAATTCTCTGTATTTTCCCCCACAGTTACTCTAGTAGTTCTCCAAATTAGTTCATTTTTTGAACTTTTTATAATACCGTGTGATTAGGGTTACTTATTGTCTCTAACCATATTCTTTGTTAGAAGGCTCCATACAAATAAAAGACCATGTGGTTTGAAAACTAACAGCCCATTCTCCCCTGGAGGTAGAAAACCAGAAGGAACAAGCACGGTTTGTCCAGTCTCTCTTCTTGTTTGCATAACAATGGGCTATGATTGTACTTCAGTTCATCTGTTCTTTTTCTCTATCATCTATCTGTCTCTGTCTGTCTGTCTATGTATTTATCTCCTATCATCTTATCTCTTACATTCCTTCTATTTTTCTATCGTTTTTAATTTTGATTTATTTGCTATTGTGAGATGGTCTCATGTAGCCCGGGCTGGTCTTGAACTCACAATGCAGCTGAGAGTGCCTTGACTCTTTGGTCCGCCTTTCAATCACTGAGACCATCATGCTTTGCTCAAGGTTTTTGTTTCTTCTTCTTCTTTTTTCTTTCTTTCTTTTTTTTTTAAAGAACTATTATTATTACTTCTTAAAAATCAGCAACAATAATGATTTTCTGTTTTCTCATTCTACATTGAGAACATTGTAAATGTCTGCCAGGCCCTTTCTGTAGCATCTGAAGATGGGAGTTCTCAAAGCCCCTCCTTGCTTTAAGATGGAAAATGTGTTCTCCTTCTGGATTTTTAATTCATAAAACAGCACAGACCAACTCTTCCCCAGGGCCTCCATGACAAAAGGCAAAAGCCCTCCCCTTGGGTTGTAGATAGAGGTTGGCAATCCAGCTCCGTGTGTCCAATGGGCTGTGTCTAACACAATCACATTAGAATCCTCTCCTGGAGACGGTTTCCCTTATGAAATGGAAAGTAGTAAAGAAAACAAAAGTTTCACTGCCTTGCCACGGGAACCCGCAGGGACTGATGCAGCACCGCATTTCCCCGCTACACTGTACTTGGGAATAAGGTGGAGGAGTCAGGCAGTAAATCTGATCCAGCCAAATCCTAAGCACTTGGAGAAATCACCTTTTCATTGCAGATAAGTGTAAAAACAGTACCAGAAGCACACTGGAATCCTAGCGACGAAGCGCCAGGGGCTTGCCGCTAATAGATTTTCTGGCTAAGCAGTGGTGCTTGGAGAATAACCATTGACACTCCACTACAGAACCTCAGCACAAGGGGCACAGAATGTAAATAATTAGAGTCAGGGTTGTGTCTTCTTAGTTTCCATCTTGAGTTGTTTATCTTGTCCCTTTGGAAGAGCCGTGCATTACTCCTGATAGTCAGGGGAGCACAGGGCAGTAACTACTGAGCTTCGTGAGAGTGAGGTCCTTGTGAGCAGGAACAGGCTCTAACTAAGAAACCTATGTGACTTCCCAATTTGATGACTGTGTCTTGGAAGAAAAGGAAAGCTAGCTTTTAGAGAGAGTTTTTGTTTTCTTATTTTTTTTTCTTCCAAATTATTTCCTGTATGGCAAGCTGTCACAGCCATCAAAACAGAGCTACCTGTATTTGTAGCTTGAAGGGAGAACTCTCTGTTTGTCATGGAAAGGCTTGGGAAGGCTTGGTTTCTGATTTTTCATGCATTAAAAAGCCATGAAAATTCTTAAGTGGTCTTTAAAATTTCAAAACGAACATTATACCCTTTTTTAATCGAATGGCTAGGACGTGTTTCACAAGAGCCTGTAATCTTAGTCCTGGGTAACTGAGGCAGGAGGACTGAGTATCTGTGGCTAGTCTGGGTTATATAGAAGGACCCTACATCACATCTAACAAGGAAAGGCTCAGCTCCTGTTTGACACAGCTTATTTTCCTGTACAAGGTGATGGTGGAGGTCTCAGCAGTTTCCTCAGGATAAACACAAGTGGGTGTTACTTGTGGGAGGCTCTTAGTGGGGAGACATCACTAAGTATCCTCTCTCCATTATATATGTGGCCAAGAAGAAAGTCTAAACTTTAAAAGAACTGAACTTATACCCACAACTCACTTTTGCTTCTCTTGGAGTGGTGTGTCAGTGTTTGTAGTTTGACTGTTTAACAGTCCCTCAAGAGCAGCCTTAAAACCTGGAGAGGCCACAGAAACCGTATAGTAACCTTGAAAGCTAAGAAGCCTTTTCCAATCAAATGGCTAGGATGCAGGTGGCCCTGGGGTCCTGTGACCACTAGGAATCTTCATTTCCGACAAGTACCCTTTGCCCTCAGCCCACACATCAACTCTTATGCCCAGGACGGATGAGAGTAGAGACCCTGAGATGGGGCAGGGGACAAGGTGACCTCCCAAGGTGCAATCAGCCACGTCGGGTCGGAAAGAGTTTTTAAAATTTCAAATGTAACATAGCTTCTTGCATCCACCTTTTCTTTTCTCTTATGACCTCAAGACAGGTTCTCAGGATGAGAGAGGCACACTGGGTTTTTAGTCTTTATCTTCTTCATTTAACTTTTTTTTTTTTTTGGTGTTCTTATATTGCCGTAACCTTGTGCATGATCTTTAAGGGCAACAGGAGTGGCTATACAGCTGTGCTTATGTATTCTATTAGTTATTGCCCGTTAAACATGAGTTCTGTGTGAGATACTTCATCAAACATAGGAGCTAGAAAGATGAAAAGCACATTGTGTTTCCCTCTGAGCAACCCTCTCCTGTGGGGAGGTATGCACATCAAAAGTATGGCACAGTGCAAAATTAAAGTTGGTAGGAACTGGAGGGAGACAGATAGGAAGGAGTTCATGTGGAGGGCTCACAGTGTTGGCTGTTGTTATTGTTGGTGATGTGTGCATGTGTGTGTGGTGAGTGTGTGCATGCCTCTGTGTGTGTGTGTGTGTGGTGTGTGGTGAGTGTGTGCATGTCTCTCTGTGTGTGTGCGTGTGTGTGTTTGCCTGTGGTCTATGTGTTATGTTCCCAACTAAAACAAACGATTTCTGCTTGAAGCCAGTTAAAATGAGAGAAAACAGGAAAAGACACGGGTACTTTTTCACAATAAGGTAAGGAGAGCTTAGCGGGTTAAATCAGGGTCAACAAAAAGGAGGTACCTGGTAATATCTAAGAGTTTCAGCTACTTAAAAAGCAAACCAATCAATTTCCAGAGAAAGAGCCAGAGGGAGAATGGCATCTTTGATATCTGGGCACATTCAGGTGGCCAAGAGCTTAACGGCACCTTTAATTACAGGAGTATAGACATATGTGTCTGCACTGTGTCTTATAGGCCGTTAAGTAGCTCCTGGTAGGTGAGAAGGAGCAGGTATCTGAGCGGTACCGAGGAAGTGTCCCTGGTACTGCTAAGGGTTTGTCGAGAGGTTCTTGTAGGGCTCTGTTTGAGCTGGGTGTTGATAAGTGCGCTGCTTTGTGTTGGGAGAACGGAACACAGTCCACCTCGGAGGGGCCATTTTAGTTCAAGAATAAGCTAGGAACGAGTGTGAGAAGGAAGCGTGGACAGGCCAAGACCTTAGAGGGGAACTTCATATCCGATGTCTCATGCAGATACAGTCCTCTTGGGCTTAGAAAGTATTTTGCAGTCATTGAAACGGAAGTGTCTAGATTACAGAAGTAGGAGCTTTTGCTAGAGAAGTGGGTGGATCCCAGCAGATCCCACAGGATTGGAAAACCTACAGTGAGTGGAAATCCTACATAAGGCTGGATCGCAAAGCAGGAGGGAACCGCCCACTTGAGGACACAAGGGAATGGAATGAGTCTGGGGGCGCACCCAGCCGAACCGTGGTCTGGCTGCTGCTGCTGGGCAGATAGATACGCACTGGGCTGCTCATGACTATCACAAGCTAACTGGTAGCTATAGCACTCTTTCCACTTTAGTTAGCTGCAACTCCTTAGAACTCTGTTTCCCTCTCAAGCACTCCGCGCTTGCTCAAACCTTTGTCCATGCTACCGAGAAGTATTTTACTATGCTGAGTGAGATGTCCTTCTTTCCTCCCTTTCCACATCCTCTTCATCTTTCCAGGCAACGATTCTGCAGGCTGAAGGAAGTTGGGGAGTAGATTGGGCTGAGTTTTTTCATCCATCCATATGTTCTACCATTCCTTGTATTTTTCTGGTTGCCAGGGACAAAGTAGAAGGACCAAAGAAAGACAAATTCTCCAATCACCATGTAGTAGTGGATGGCCTCGACCAATCACTACATAGTGGAGGATGGCCTCAACCAA
>NW_021604567.1:15440981-15443897 GCF_004785775.1 Grammomys surdaster | reverse complement strand
CCTCAACCAATCACAACATAGAGGAGGATGGCCTCGACCAATCACTATATAGTGGAGGATGGCCTCGACCAATTACTACATAGTGGAGGATGGTCTTGAACCTGTGACGCTTATGCTTCTTCCCTAATGCTGGAATTTCAGGCACCATGCCTATTGTTTAGTCTACTGCAGTGCCACTCCCAATCCCATTCATATTTCTAAGCTCAGATTGTTTAGTATTCATTGTCCAACGTGAACACTGTGTAAACAGTTGTTACACTGATTTAGTGAATAGCGATGACAAGGTCCTTATATGTTCAGAACAGTATATTTTTTTATTTTTTTTTAGATTTTTTTGATCCAAGCTTGCTGGGATATGTGGATGTAGGCCTATGAGGACAGCGTTAATGTCTGTGCTAATTAACAGCCCAAGAAGTTTAATTAGTGCTGTCAGGTGACTGGTTGGATTTTCAGCATTGACGATTTCCGGAATTTTAATTTTCAGTATGTGTGCTCACTGCTCCAGGTCGAAGCGGTAAGTGAAGCTTTACTGAATTTGCGAGGGCGCCATCGAGAGAGGGGTGTATACGTTCTCGCACTCGCCTTTTCCACAGGAACGTGTTAATTAGCAGAGAGGCCTCATTACACCCCACAAGCAGACTTTTTGCTGACCCAGATCTGGACTGTTTTATTTTCTTTTTCTCTCCCAAATCCCCAATTGAGGAGAAGCATTGAGGAGAAGCATCTCATTTTCTTCAGGGTCCGGGGATGAGGGAGGATAAAGCAATCTCACGTTACAAACACTCATGATTTGTCAAACATTAAAGTTAAGAAAAAAAAAAACAAGGTTCGGATAAAGATGTTGAAGAGGGTCTCTTGGCAGCAGGCTGCACGGTTGCCTGGACGGCTGTGCTGGTTCTTGGTCTACAGGAGTATCAATACAGAGTGCCTCAGCTCAAGAATGCCATGCTATGTGATGGTGTGTGTGTGTGTGTATGACTCTTACAAACTTGCATTTCTCTCAGTTCTCATCTTGGTGACATGTACCTGCCTCTGCTTTCAGAGCACCAAGAGAGGAAGTCATCCATCCTGACTGGCACGCCACACCAATGTCACCATTCCGTGTGTGACAGAAATCACGATGATCTTTAGGAGCTGTGCACCTAAGATTCCAAGAATGAATGTGTATCCTTCTCAGCCTAAGGGCATGTGGGTTCTAAGCAGATACCTCTAGGTGCTGAAGACCCATGTCAGGGACGGGAAGAGCCCTGGATAGGCTTAGGAGGGAAACCAACTTCCGGCTGTACTCTGCCAATGTGCTGCAATCTTATAGAATGAAGTGGGGCCATGAAGTATGAGAGACTTTGCTCTCTTCTCTCAGCTTCTGTGATGTCTCTTCTGGCCAGGACTAACTGGAGCCCTTAGAGGCCTTGGATACACTCTCAATCACTGGGCTTCCAGGGTGGAGCAGGCTGGTGACAAGGGAGAATGGTTCTTCAGGGGCACAGAGAAGCCGCCAGCCCCATCTGTGTGTACGCAGTTTCATGCTGGCTTCTTAGTTTCATGCTACCATACATAATACAGTTCTACTGCTGAGCGGCAGTGCTGAATGTCTCAGCTTGAGGAGTGCAGGGTGTGACCCAGGTAGCTGCAGGCCAGTCCAATCCCCTTCCTGCCAGCATTACCAGATGCCCACTTCATCTGTTACCTCAGTCTATTTCCTTAAGGAAGGAGCCATCTCAAGCCCACAGCCCTTATGCCTTTCCTCTCCTTTGCTGCTTTGCACACAGGGCAAAAGCCACTCTTCTGTAACATGGAGGTGCATGGAAGACCTGTGCACAGCACCCCAGGAAGCCCTAGCCTGCCACCGCTGAACCCTGGTTCCCCACCTCTAGGTCTTGTTTTTCTGTCTATGTCTCTTTCCTTCTGCTTCCCTCGCCCTTTGTTCTCTGTTTCCAAGGCTTCCTGGCCATGTGGTTTAATTACCCTTCTGCCCTTGCCTTTCCGAAATCGTCTGGAATGTTTCTGAGACATCCAGTGCTGATTCAAGCCCATCGGGGAAATTCATGAGGATACGCTACAAGGATCCGATTCCCTTAGTAACAGCCCTTCACCGTTTCATGTCTGGTTATTTTTATTTAAATCTGAGACGGAGGGAGTTAGTGTGGTTGGCTAAGGTCACAGAGGGCAGCTCAGACCTATGACCTAGCCACAGATTCACATTCTTTAGGGGTTTTTGGCAATTGAGCTGATCTCCCTATTCAGACAAGGCCTGATTGCTATTCCTCTTGGCTTTGGGAGATAAGGAGGTGGGTCTCCCACCCCAAGACCCCTGGAGACTGTGGTTGAGTGAATCTGAGGCCCACTCCCGGGCCCAGATGTGCCATCTTAACTCTCTGGAGTCTCCCGTCACGTTCTTGTAGCTTTGCATTCCCACAGAAGTCACTGGTGCTCCAGGAGCTGGTCTGTCTCAGAACCGGTGTGATGTGGGGCAGCTGTACGCAGCACTGCCTCCTGAGGATTCACTCAGGGCATATTTGGTTTTTAGAAAGTCTCATTAAGCAGTAGAATGCAGAGGGATTGCCACAGATCTGGGTCCCTAGGCGGTGCTTCATGGCAGCTTGGGGAAAAATTGCCATCCGTAGACTTTTTATCATGATTTTATCTTTACGGTGTTCCCTCTCTTCACTTTTCTCCTTTGTGTTTTTGGTTTGAGTAGCCACTGCTAACCTTTTCTGTGAGAGATCCTTGTGCAAATATATTCGGTGTACAGGAAGTAAGTGCAGCAGGTACTGAAACATAAATGCAAACTCATGTGCTCCTTGTCTGGAAAGTCTGCTTACTCTGTGCATTAACGGAACCTCCCTTCCCCTATCCAGACACTCACTCTCTCTCTCTCTCTCTCTCTCTCTCTCTCTCTCTCTCTCTCTCTCTCTC
>NW_021604567.1:15422633-15440971 GCF_004785775.1 Grammomys surdaster | reverse complement strand
CTCTCTCTCTCTCTCTCTCTCTCTCTCTCTCTCTCTCTCTCTCTCTCAATCTCTCTCTCTCTCTCTCTCTCGTATGTGTGTGTGCCTCTGTCTCTGTCTCTCTGTCTCTCTGTCTCTCTCTGTGTGTGTGTGAGTGTATATCTGTGTGTGTATGTATGCTTCTGTGTATGTGTCTCTGTGTGTGTGTGCCTCTCTCTCTGTCTCTCTGTCTCTCTGTCTCTCTCTGTCTTTCTGTCTCTCTCTGTCTGTCTCTGTCTCTGTCTCTCTCTCTCTTTCTCTCTCTTTCTCTCTCTGTCTCTGTCTCTCTCTCTCTCTCTGTCTCTCTGTCTCTCTCTCTCTCTCTCTCTGTGTATGTGTGTGTGTGTGTGTGTGTAAGGTGGCAGAGGTCAATGTTGGGTATTTTCATCAATCATTCTTGCAGTCTCTTTTGAGACAGGATCCCTTGGTTAGACCAGGAGCTAACTCACCAGTTTGGTTAGTTTGGCTGCCCTGTGAGCCTCCTGGGTCCGTTTCTCCAGCACCGGCACTGCAGAGGTGCACACATCCCTAGCTTACTTGCTGGGTTCTGCGGGATAGAACCTGGGTCCTCATGCACAGCAAGCATTGTACCAACTGGGTCATCTCTTCAGACCACAAACATTACATCCTTAAAGTCGCAATCTACTATGTCAGAGACTCAAGCAGAGTCAGCCCTGCGCCTGAGAGGGTGACATTTGTCTGGGGATCTTGTGCCCACTGCCGACTCCTGTTCTGTATCCTCTCCCTTACCTGCTGCTGAGATATCAGCTTTTTCTTGTGTGTTTTCTACCTTCCTAGAGTGACCTAGAAGATGCCCCACTGGATCTGTGTACCATTCTTCCTTCCAGAAATTTCCACAAGAGGGATTTTTCCCTCCATTCTGTATAGAGCAGGGAGATGAATAGATTATTTTTTTTCAGGTATCACATAAGTGTTTATATTTATTTGCATATATTCACATATCTGTAATATCATATGTATCATGTTCATATATCACATATATCATGTATATGTCTTATATATACATATATGTCTTATATATGCATATTTTTATATATGTGTCTTAACTGTGTCTTTTGGAGAAAGTGATACAATTCAGAGACACATTCTCTCCCCTTACAGCAGGATCCACTGCGGGCTGCCAACGTGATGCTCCAATGGGTGAGCCCCTTTTCAAATTGCCCCATGTGCTATGGCTGCTCCTTCCCTTGGTTTTCTTTGTGAAATACAGGGTCTTACAATGTAGCCCTGGTTGGTCTGTAACTTTCTATGTGTATCAGGTCAGCGTTGAACTCCCAGCAATCCTGCCTCTGTTTCCCAGTGCTGAGATTACAAGTGCAGTGTTCACAGCCAGCCTACTCTCCTCGTTCTGACAAGTAGCCAGGACAGAGATGTTTCCCAGCACCGAGCTTCTTACACCTCTTGGGATCGTCCTGGAACCAGAGAGGACTTTTAAGAATACCACGTCTGGACTGATATCCATGGAGAAATCGCTCCATCTGGAACACAACCTGAGCATGTGGAATTTTTAGAAGTCCCAGGTGGCTGATTATACTATGTGGCCAAGACTGAAATACCCTGCAAGAGGAGTTGTCTCTGGTTTGGAGATGGAGGTGGGATAGTGAGGATAGAGACGCTAAGAGACAGCCACCAGGTGTGTGAGGTTGGGAAGACCACATCCTTTAACAAGAAGTTTTCAACATAAGTGTTTCTTTTCTGAAGAACAGCAGGGCTTCGTGTTCAGCACTAAGCACCTCAGTAAGAACAGTTCTGCCACCACAGCTACCAAAGAGAAATCTCTGAGAAATTTCTTGCCTTGGACTTTGGAATCTTAATGAGATGCTGAGTATGTTGGATGAATATAGTATTAAAATCTAGAGGTGATAAAGACAGATTCATAAGGAATGTTTTCTCCAGACTGTGACAATAGCTTACGTCTCTTGATTTAAATGCTTAGAAGTTGTTACTGTGACTAAGGAAGGTCTCTTTGAATGAAGTGGCTTTTGAGTTAAACATGGAAGAAATGGCATGTTGTGACTGAGAATCAGGTGACATCTAGGCACAGCAGCAGCAGGGAACTGCTGAAGATCAGGGGCCATTTGGAGAGCAGCATATGTGTTCTCCTGTAAATGAGAAGTGTAGGACCAGAGCTGTGGACCAGAGGCTGGAAAGGAGGTGTCGTGCGGAATACAGAGGCGTTAAAGCCAGTGCTACTGAGCTTGGATTCCTCCACGGTAGCTTATGTAGATTATCTACAGCTGGGAATGCACTGCTGTGAGCTCAGTGCTTCAGAGGATGATGGACCCAGGGCAATCGTTAAAGCTGGAGATGAAAAGGCTGAGTGCAGTGAGAAGATGGAGGCCACGGAAATAACAGGAGCAGTGAGAGCCAGACCAGTTCTAAGCCAGTGGCAGGAAAAGAAGAAAATGCGTATGTAGTTGATACGTTTCAATGGTAGAGCACACATGAATTTATAGTAAACTGCATGGTTTGGGCTCGTGAAGAACAGGATTCAAAGCTAACCCTGGAGGTTTTTCCTGGGTGACATGGCCTCTAGGAAGCTTGCCCTTCCCACAGACCTCAGGCAGGCACTGTGAGGATCCTTCATTCTCTTTACTACGTTGTCAGACAGGCACAAGTACTCATTGGCCAGACAGGCATCTGTTGGAATGCATTCATCAGTTGTCTGAGGAAGATCTGCAGGACGCTGAGCAGTGTTCAGTAGAGGCAGTTAGGGGCTTGGTTTATGCCATGTTGAATTTGGAGTTCCAACTGGGCGTCAGGTAGCTGGGACTATAGGTGTGAGACGCAAGATGTTTCCCATGAGGACTGTGTAATGACTGGTTTCAAGAAGTGAAGTTTCTAACTGAGGTTTCAGGCTGTACACACTAAGGAGCAGCTAAAGACAAGATTAGCACAGGCTGGGTGCCAGATGAGTGGTCCAGAAACTGTGCCACAGGGACTGCCAGGAGGAATATTTTTGATATACACAGGACATTCCAGAGTGTGTGAAGGGATAGGTTCTGAAACTGGGTTTGCAAGGATGAATGTCCAGATGTTAGGAAGAGAAAGTGGGAAAAGAAGCCCAAGTTAGAGAAAGACAAAAACCAGAGGAAATGGGAAGGGATACAGGAGTGTTTTTGAGATTCTCTTCACTCAAAGGAGCCAGAAGCATACAGCGTAGGAGCATGTCAGCCGTGTAAAATCCACCTCTACCTCAGGCCCCTTGAACTACCTACATTTCACCGAGATAGCTGCGGGGGGCTTGGAAAAAATTCTCTCAAGTCAAACAAGTAGGTCACCTTCCCTGCACTACGAGATCTGTATGTAAGAATACTGTTTGGATAGCATCGGAATGTCATGGGCACCCAGGATGTTCCCTTTGGTGTGGATAAGTACAGCAAGTTCTGAGACACTTACAAGTTTAAGAAACCCTCTCAAACAAACGATGAAGCAGAAGTACAAACTCCGAAACGTCTAGTTCTAGGTTACTTGATGACAGGGCTGCACTCTTGCTGGAACTTGGTCACGCCTGGCACTGCATGAATGGCTGGACAGAACCAGGCAGCCTAGTAAGTAATGGGAGGTGGATGAGATACACCAGCCTCTCACAAACTGGACGTCTTCTCTTTGGCGAACAACTGAACCCAACTAATGTCCCTCTTTGGACTTTCTCCAAACCACCCTCATTTAGTTGCTATAGGAGGAGGGAGGTTGATCAAGCTTTACAAGAAAATTCTATGCTTGAGCATAGAGTTTGGCTACATATTTTTGCTTTGCTTATGCGTTGTGCTAGGTATGTAGTCCCTGACTACATATCTTCATTTAATAACAAGGTACTTTTCAATCATTTCTGAAGGCAGAGACAGTTAAGAGAAACCAAAGAAAAACAAGAACAATCTTCCTGTCCACCTGCCTCCTCCATCTCCCCAAACCACTCTTAAATTTGTATTGAATTATTCTAGGTCAATTTGTGACCACGGGACCCTATTAACCATGATGCTTAGCCAGGTAACTTCTGAAATCAAGGATGCTGGCCAAAACCCTACCAGTCAAGCAGGACAAGATAAACTTCATTGATCGTATGATGTCTAAAAGTTATGTTTGAAAAGAAGGAGAGTTTTATGACAACTGTTCCATTTGGGTCTTTCCTGCACATGCATCTAGACATGTTGGCCTTTATCACTTTCTTTTTATTAATTTAATCTACACAATTAAAAGCAGCAGAATTCTCCAGAGGCCACCACACATGTGGAAGGAAAGGACGAAGGCCAGATACTGTTCTCAACACAGCTTGGAGAGGAGCAAGATTTGAGTTATGTGCTGAGTCTCTGAAAGGTTCAAATCTGACACCATCTCCAAGTTCTTTAGGCTCACAGCCAATGAGCAGAATGAAATGTAAGCAAATGAGTTTTTGAAAAGGAAGAATGGGAAAATACAGCTTATTCATTGTGTTTCTCCTGATTCAGTTCTGTTTCTCTCAGGCCATGGATGAAGACATGTATGAGACTTAGAACCCAGGGACAAAGCTTACAGTCTTTTCTTGAAATGTTTGGCTACGTTTACCCATTTTCTTACCCACTGTCAAGCTGAGCTGGCTTCCTTTGTGTTTTTAGCTGTTTATTTTTAACATTCACTTGGTTAGTCTAAGAATATCTTGGTGTATGTCAAGAGGTCAGAGGATGGCCTACGGTGGTTGGCTTTCTCCCATCTGTGATGTGGATGCAATTGATCTGACTCAGGTATCGAGTTTCTCAGCACTGAGCCACATGGGTGGCACTCTTCTGTGTTTTTAGCCTTAGTTCCTTTATCCCTCCCTAATACTCTTCACCCATCCCTCCCTCTCCATCATGCTTCTCTCCTGCACCAGTGTTTGACGTATTTGTTGGAATTCTTCTTGTACTGAGGGAAGCTTCAGAACACTGTTAAATAGGGCATCAGAAAGCAGAGGAGATATAAGTAAGGACTAGTGGTTCTGTCTTGAGTTCAATTCCCAACAACCACATGGTGGCTCACAACCATCTGTAATGGGGTCCAATGCCTTCTTCTGGTGTGTCTGAAGACAGCTATAGCACACTCACATACATAACATAAATAAATTAATTTTAAAAAAAAGACGAGCAGTTCTGTTTGCCCCAACAGTTTTCACCTCGATAAAAGCCTGTTGTGGGCTGAACTGTATTCTCTAGACACATATGGAAGCCCTCATTTCTGGGACTGCACTGTGCATCTTTATCAGGAGACAAGGTCTTTTGCAGATGTTATTATTCTAGAAGAGGTTCTACTTTAGTCAAGTGGGCTTTTAGTTTTGGTAACTCGGTAATTTTTTAATTGTGGTACGTGAGACATTTCTTTGTCTCCGTACTCAGATTCTTTTTAAAATTACCTTTAATCTTTTTTTTTTTTTACAGTACAGTTGTTATCCCCCTCCCAGTCTGCCCTCTGACAATTCCTCACCCCATTCCTCCTCCCCATCTCCAGGAAGAGGTCCACACTTCCCCTAATACCATCCTGCCAGGCCTCTCCACTCCCTGGGGCCTCAAGTCTCTAGAGGGTTAGGTGCACACAGCCTGAGCACTTCTTTTTTTTTAGAAGATGCCAAGATAGTTGAAGATGCGCTCTCCTAGCCTGCCCCAGGCCTTCAGTTCAATCTGAAGCACCACATTTAAAGAAATAAGAGACATAGTTCAGACACCCAGGGAGACAGGGAGTAACCTATGATAGTGGTGGACCAACCAATGGGCGGCCATGGCTCATCAAGGAAAGCCCAGGATTGCCAGCAAAGCTAGATGGGAGAAGGCATGGGACACAGAGAGAGATGTTTCAGATGACATGCGCATTTCAAATTGCTAGCCTTCAGATCTGGGAGGCAGACACTCGGTTTGCTCAACTGTGTTAAAACATCCTTAGGAAACCAAAGTACCCTTTAGTAAGATATATGACAACAACAAACAACCCTGTGTCCTAAGCAGGCAGGAGCCAACTGCCATATATAAATGTTGCCAAGACAACTGGACAGCCGTCTGCAGCAATGCCTCATGGTTTCCAGAGACCCTGTCTGTTTAAACTCCAGAAAACTTGGATGCCGATCTTTCTCATTAAGCACACGAGTGGCACTATGTCCCTTCTTGTGAAGGACATTCGCTCTACAATAGGCACGTGCTTTCACAGTGCAGAGCTGAGGAGCCCCACATAACAGTGGGTGAACAGGACGTTCTCTGCGATGCACCAGTAACATTTTGGTGAGTTAAATCATATTTTAAGTACTGAGAGGGAGCTTGCTATTTAAATTAAATTCTTCTGCAAAGCGAGTACTGCTTCCTTCCTGACCCTTCAAAATATATACATTTCTTTAAATCTCAGTTTTCTTACAGTAGAGAACACAGCCATATAATAAATAACATTAAAAAGATATAATGTCAGTACTTGGTGTTAGGTTAAGAAAGATGGCAAAGATTGGCTGGCGTTCTTCTTGTATGTTAAAGGTTGGCAGATTCGGAATGATTTTGCCAAGAGCTTTTCACTAGAAGATTCTAAACTTAGAAACAAGGTGAGTTTTATTATCTCTTTCAAATGTCTGAGGTTCTAGAAATATGTTTGCTTCCCGTAAATGTAATAATTTTAGTACCAATTTAAGAATATTTTCTCGTCCTGACCCGGCTTGACTGCTAGGATCTCAGATTTTCCCAAAAAAGGAAATTCCTTGGAATGCTCTGAGAGCTTGAGATAAAATGGGAATCAATTTCCATTTGACAATGAGAAACGCAGGCAGGGGGTGTCTTAGCTCATGGATTGATCTCAGAATTTGTGGAAGAAGTACATGGAACACTGCACCTCTGTGATAATCTGCTATGCACACTTGTTTTGAGGGGTGGAAGGTAGAGGCTGGCCTTGAACTCACAGTCTTCCTGCTCGAATGGCTGAGTTGTTAGGATTACTTGTGAGCGAATACCACAGAGCTGTGTAGTCATCTTAATCCAAGTCGAGACAGTCTTGCCTATTGGTGATAAGGCGTGAAGACAAAGAAAGGGGTAAATAGTTGTTGGCTTTGTCAATGACCAAATGCTGAAAACGATGTGCAAACCATCCCTGCTCTGTGGTAGCTGGCTACAGATGTCCTGGGAGGGAGCTCCATCAGATGCACATACAACCTTGACTCATTGTGGTTTAATAGACAGCCATGACGTCCACAATGACAGTATCTGTGTTTTGAAGCTTTGAGGTGGTTGTTTTGTGTTATTCCTAACAAGCCAGCATCAGTGAGCACAGCACATTTTAAATCACAAGATTCTGCAAAAGGGAAAGTCTGAACTAACAAAAAAAACCAAACCAAACCAAAACAACAACAACAACAAAAAAACCAGTTTGCCTGACAGTAAGACCTTGTCATGGAGAGCCTTGTTTCCCTTTGGGCTTATCCAGGAGTCTGCTTCCCTATTTGGACAGACCTCCCCTTCAAAATTCACTGGAGTTTCAGCTTTGGCCATCCGTTTCAGTGAGGATCAATGAAGGTGGACCACAGACCCACACTCAGTAAAGCAAGATAAACACTGTCTTCATGAAATCTTTAAAATAGCTCAAAATAAGCGCAAACAATCTGGACTGAATAAAATATCTACATTTTAAGTAATGATGGGATCAATAGTGTTGAATTTTAAAAAAATAAAAACCGTCCTTTTGCCTCGGGGTCTGTTTTAATCCTGGGTTCACAAGGGGTTGTTTCCAGAACACCACCATAGACATCAGCCGTGTTTTTAAAACTTCCTTAATTCTAGTCTGGAGATGGAAACTTCTCAGTTTAGAGAACTTAAGTTTTATTTACAAGCGAGCTCTCAATATGCACTTGTTGACTTCTTTCTCAGCAAACATGCCTCTCACCTGGGTTGTGTCTCGGGCCCCTGGTACTCAGGAGACCCCGTCACAAGTCATCAAACCCCACCGTTACTTTTTGTTTTCCTTATTTCATGTTCTTCAGCTTTCGTTTTCCTGTTTCCAGATTTGGCGGTGGAGGGTACCGGCAGATGAAGTGGTCGGTGTGAGTCCACAGCCCCGCGCTCCACCTCTCCCCTCTGCGTGCATCAGCCCACTTAGCAAGCTAAACAACCTCGAGCTGGTTTGGAGCCAAAGGCGGGATCAGCTCCATGAAGAGAGGCCATGTCCTCTGTGCAGAGGCCGGGGTCACATGCTTTCGTTAGAGACAGCTGTGAGGGAGACCACATAACTGATGTCGCTTATGAAACGCAGGCTTTCCTGGCAAATGGGAAGCCATTTATAGTTCACGGCTTCTCCTGGTGGGTTAAATACCGTAAATCCTTATGAGTAATGCCAGAGCCATAGAATCAATAAAAACCAAAATGACCTTCACTCGGCTTGCCCTCTAAGTAGATGATCCTTGAGTGACAGACACCTCTTTGCCACACGGGGGAAGCGTAATCCGGTGGAAACGGCAACGAGATCAGTTCTGTGTTGCTCCATTCTCCGTCTTCCCCACCTTCAATCATTCTGGCAGGACAGATTTTTTTCAGATGTGTTTCCATGTCTAATTTCTAAAACCCACAGACTTCAGAGTGACATTGGCCATCCGATGAATGTTACAGTCCCTCCAATCTTCTCTGGGAGAATGGCAGGCAAACGTCTGCTGCACATGAAGACAGCTGCTCTTCCCGGTGCTGAGCCGGGAACTGATGGTGCATCCAGGAGTGAGGTCTGCTTTGCTAAGATGCAGGAGGCAGTTTCAATAGCAGCCCCACGCTGGTGATCAACTTACTTTGTTCATGTGCAAATGTGTTCTTATGTGTGCAGGTACATGTGTGTGTGTGTGTGTGTGTGTGTGTATTTTGAGACAGGGTCTCTTGCTGGCCTGGGATGTACCAGTTAGCCTCTGCTAGAGTGCCCTGGGGAGCCACCTGTCTCTATCTCCCAGTGCTAGGATTCTAAGTGTGTGCCACCATGCCTAGCTCTTTAGGTGATCTCAGAAGTGAACACAGATCTACATGCCTGCCAAGCAAGCACTGTATCACAGGAGGCCATCCCTCCAGTCTCACTCTTGCTGATGGAGAATTATCAGACACGCAGGCTTTCAAGGCATTGAGTGTGTGGCTTCAGGTTAAGGTGGAGGCCAGTTTAGCTCCTTGTGGGTTCCAAGACATGGGCTGTGTCATCTTGTTTTCCAGTCAAGTTGTGTTTGGCAAATCCTTGGCATCCTTTTTGATGTGTAGCTGTATCCTTTCTGTATCCTCCATTCCTATCCTCACCTGGAATTCTTTTGTACGTGTCTCCTCTGGGTGTCTAGGTCTGGATTCTCTTGTTCCTATTGATAAACTAGTCTTATCAATAGAGCCTAGTCTGCTCCGGTATGACCTCACCATAGTACAGCTATATTATCCAAGACGAGTTCAACTAGGGTGTCATAGATTGTGGGCTTTAAGACTTTGGAATATCTTTCTGGAATGGAAATAATAAAATTCAGCCTTCAATGCTGTCTCAATGTCAAATAACAAAAGTATATACTCTTAGCCACTGGAATAAAATACATACAAGTTCTTGAGTGTGTTCTCTCTTGCTTTAGATTAATCTGTCTGAGATTTAAGTGAGAAACATCACCTGAGGTACTCATTGAAAAAGGAAGACTATGATTCAGAATTTCTGTAATGAGGCGTTATTAAAAGTCATGGTTGTGTTGAACTGTTGTTTGGCTGATACACAATGACTCACATACTGAGATGTATTTCATAGATGTGACTATATATCATAGCATATATATGCCATTGGCTATGTTTAAGACGAATGCAATTTTATGCCCTTAAAAAATAATACATGCAGGTTGAGGAGGAGGCTCGGTTGGTAGAGTGCTTGCATAGCAGGCACAAAGCCGAGTTCAGTCCCCGTTCATCCATTGCATGAACTAAGCATGGTAGCACACATCTGTAATCCCAACTCTTGGGTATCCTCAGCTACATAGAAAGTTCAAAGCCCAGGCTATGTAGGATCCTGCCTCACCACATGACACAGCACAACACAACACAACACAACACAACACAACAATATCAAATGAAAAATCCTAGGGAGCTGTGTCTTTCAATTTGCAGATGCCAAGCCATAGATGTAGAACGACCTCACCTTAGCACCACAGTGACCCTTTGGGTTTTTATTTTTAAAATTCTAATATTTGGTCGTTGGGAGATATACTGGATTTGTTGGCATCTAAGGAATTGCACAGAAAAGAAGCAACCCTACATTCTCGGGTGGGTTATCTTCAACACTGAGTGAATACGTCACAATTAAACAAGGCCTTCCTCCATGCCAGATTGGACTATTTGTATGGATTTTAGGCTTCTTTATACTATGACTCATCTCCCCCTACCCTCCAGCTGCCACTGATCAACTCTTTGCCTTCTTGACACGCAAACACCACTGGGTAGATGCCGGCACCAAGACCTAGAAAGCTGACACTTGTCTTTTGTGTCTTTCAGTCCCTGCGATATGCAGCCCATAGTCTCCGTCATCATTTGTCTTGGGAATTTGGGGGTGAAGACCTACTATTCCGCCGCTTTACTGCTCACTTCCATTTGATTATCTAGACCCACAAAAAGCATCGTTCTTTTTCTCTTCCCATACGTCCCTTGTCTCGGAATTCCAGGAATACAGGGACCCCAAGTTACAGAATGTTCACATGCAACTGTCCCCTCCAGCAATAATTTTTTTCAGGCTGTATGTCCCTGTCTGACTATCAGAGGCCCCGAGTGAGTCGTCAGAGATATAAGTTACATTGTGTGTCTATATGAATGACGGTGAGTGTTAGGAAGGGAGTGATTCAGAAAGAAGACTCCTAAAATAATCCTCCTTCACACGGTACCCATGGCAACAGCATTTAACTAACGGTTGTGGAGAGAGTGGTGCTTAGAGAGCACTGCCTACTTCAGAAGGGAGATCATGGCCACACTTGTTCCAGCTGAGAGCAATGGCAAAAAAGGGAAGGCTAGCTACTAAATATTAGGCTTGAAACCTTTTTAATACCCAAACTGTATCCCACTATGACAGTCTCCGAGGCAGCCGCAAACATATAACGGGGAAGTCAATCCTGCAGAGCTTTCCCGAGGCGTCTCACGTGGACTTATTACAGATTTCTAAAACTGATGGGATTTCTTGGCTACCTTCCCTCCCGTCTCATGAGAACAAGTAAGGAAGGTATGACAGAAGACTGTGCCACCATGAACTCGCAGCAGCTGCACAAGGCCTGCCTAAGATCAAGCCAGATGGCATTCTAGCCTGGACAGGGAGGGCCTCACTAGCCCCTTTCCCTAGCTGAGGAGGCAGACAGTTGCTGGCTTCTGGAGAGGCAGTTTTTTTCAAGGGTGTGGCCCCATGTAGGTCTATCACAATCCAGAAGCTAGACCCAGAGCCATGAGCATCTTGGCAGCACAAACTGCTTTTAAGGTCTTGAAGCTGGGAACTGGTGGGAAGGTTGGGGTAAGGAGGTGGATCTTGGAGAATATAGGGGGAGGCCAGTGTGTGTGGTCTACACGTGCTCTTAACCAAAACCAAAGGCACATTGAATATCCTTGGCCAAAATCTTTCCCTACACAAGAGACTGTGACAAGCATGTAAGCCTCTGACCCTAGACTGAGATTACCATCAAAGAATGATTTCGGCTTTCAAAAATGACTTTGTTTTTACTCAGAGAAAAAAAATCTTAATGACACCCTAATGCAGAGACAGAGAATACACAAATGAGAAGGCATAGGAACAGCAAGCACGAGGCCTTGACAGCCCAAGCGTCGGCTCCACTCACACTTACCATGTGACTTTGGGATCCTAGAAACCGTCAAGAGCTTGAGGAGGGCCAGGGCACGAGTAAGAAAGACAATAGGACCAAACACTGACAGACACCTCACTATGCCCCAGGCCCATTGTGAGGTGTGGGTTCTAAACCATTTATTTCTCATTAGATATCAACACGGATAACAGGACAACTCTTAGCATTGGTTCCTTGAAGACCACGGTTAACTCTTCCTTTGTATCACATGGATTAAGTACATGGTCCTTGGGACGGGCCTCCCCATGTTTGAGTCCTCACCCTCTCCCAGCAAGGATGTGAATTTAGACAAAGTACTTTGTGGAGTGCTATTTACTTCATGTTACAGACAAGACATCAGGACTTTGACATGTTGAGATCTCTTCCTGTATGGGTTAGAACTTTCAAATGAACCTAGATAAACGTTATCTGGAGAGCTGGCCTATACTCTTTATAACCATCGGGGAGGAGATATGGTCAAAGACTCAGCGATCCTGAGCAAGGTTGCAATAGATCAGTGTGTGAATAGTGTGGTAATTCTTTCCACCTTGTGATAATGCCTCTCTAGTGACAGACATTTAACTCCCTTCCACGGTTCCTGGAAGACCACCCATTATAAATTTCTTTCCACAAGCCTTTATGGAACCTAGAAATCATTAAATATATTTAAAAGACCCCCTTGATTCATTGTCTATTGGTTAACCCCACCATTTATTTATATTCTGTGTTTCAGTTTTAAACCTCCTGGGAATGAGATCTTAGAATGTAATAATAGCGAGACACAAAGCAGTATTTTAGTTCTTTTTTTTTTGTCAATTACCCTGAAACAGGCTTAAATTTTTCTTGTTTTCCAGATTTTTTAGTGCAAAGAAAATACATATGCCATAATCTATCCTTCAGAGAAGGTCACACAAGGTCCCTTCAGTCCTATTTCTGGAAACTTTTCCATTCTGGGCAGAGTAAAACATCAAGACATCAGCATCTATGGATAAATGTTTTTCAGTCCATTCCAGTGAGACTCTGCAATTTTCATAGTAGGAAGTAATGTACGCCCTAGACAAGACCCAGACATGGACTCAGGAGAGACTACGAGGCTCTAAAATTACTGCCTTGATCATGGGAAGAAACATGAGCAATTGCTGCCATCCACTGGGTCAGGATGGTCTTTGGGGGCAAATCAGTGTTTGAGAGGATCAAAGAACATCTGCAAGTCAGCAGAGTTGGAGCTGGTTCACACCCTGCGTGCCTCATATTTCAGTGGACAGATGTCCCAAAGCAGTCAGGCTGTCCTGAGAAAGGCAGCTTGGGCTAATAGCCTCTGGGACTAGGGATTTCATCAAGGCTAGAAGTGAACAACAGGGTGCCATCCCCTTCCCCATTGTCCCCGTGATTGCTAGCACTGAATTTCCAATGTGTCAGGCCTCTTTTGAACCTCCTCAGGTCTTTCACAGCATCTACTAGCACATGTGTTAGAGCAGAGATTCTCAACCCTCTAACACAGTTCCTCATGTTGTGGTGAACCCCAATCTTAAAGTTATTTTGTTACTACCTCATAACTGTAATTTTGATAGTGTTATGAATATATATATAATGTAAATATCTGATATACAGGATATCTGAGACACAACCCTGGAGGGGTTGCAAGCCACAGGTTGAGAATTACTGCTTTAAAACATTCTATTAATAAAATTAATAAAACAATTAATAATCTATTAATAAAAATGATGAAAGGAAAAGCAATATCTACTCTACATGAGGAAATTTCTAAACAATAGGTTGGGCAGCTCTGTCCAAGTCATGATTGCCAAATCTCTCTCTGCCCCTCCTTTTGCCACCATCAGACCTGCAGATGAGCCAGGAGAGAGAGGAATGGAAATCATAGCATTGAAGCGACTGGGTCTTTCAGTGAGACAGGAAGGTGGCAAAGAGAGAGTACTACAGATGATACTGCTTTTCCTCTAAATAACTGTAGACTTTCTGTAAGATAGTTGATTCCTGGGGCTTTTATTCTTCAAACCTTTACTCCAGATCTACACGGTTGTAAAACAACAGGCATCTTGGATTGTTTCACAAGAACTCAACAATCGCCACAGTGATGTCCTTCAGTACACGGTATTCCGAAAGAGATTCTAAGGAATATTTTATGCCCAATATTTATCCTCTTCGATGCCAAACCTAGAGACTATAAATCTGCCACCAAAGCATTGCAGTTTGTCAAAGGAACAAATTATGTATGTTATTTGTAAAGGTGTCTAGTCCTGTCTGGACACATTTGTGATTGTAATTGGTACCACCTCTTGACAGGTGGCATATATCAGGGTGTGCCACCCACTGTGTCTCTGAGGCTCCTAGAAAAATTTCCTGGCAAGATTCACAGTTTGTTCCCCTCTTCATGTAAGAGTTTATGATTAAACACTTCGTATGAGACCAATTAGAACTCCTCCTGCTTTGTATTGGCACCACTCTGGCCAGCCTCTTGTCTACACGGGCTCTTTCCTCTAGTTCTCCTTTCTTTCCTTTGTGACTTTATCATCTTCCAAAGGGAAGTAGCATCCTGATCTTGATTAGGATAGGGACAGTAAAGTCTTGGGGACCTTTTTTAGATTATGCTTAGTTGTCATCTCAATGGGCACAATAGTTATCTGAACCAAGAGCCAGGAGTTAAGACATGCACAAATGCCACATGCCAGAGCACACATGTGTTGGTCAGAAGACAACCTGCAGGAGTTGGTTCCCTCCTTCTACCATGTGGCGTTTGGTAATAAGAACGAACCAGTCATTAAGCTTGGCTGCAAGTGTCTTTACCCACTGAGCACCAACAGTACCTCTTTAGAGATGGGTTCACCAAAGTCAAACATAGGTGTGGGGAGAATTTCTGATGCTAGCTAGATTCAGTGCTGGCTCTGGATTTGAGAGCCTAGACCATTATGCCTGGTTTATCCACGAGGAAAATTCGACTGAGTGCTGTGGGCCTGAACACATTTTGAAGAAATTAGATCTAGGGTTCTCAAACTTGCTGGTCTTTTGAGGCCACCCAATTGTGTGTCACTCTCCTGGAGACACAGATATGCTAGGTCCATAAAAGATCTTTGTCATATTGAGGTTGACATTGTTCCCGAGGCTGGGTTCAGTGAAGCAGTGATTGATTTAGGTGCTGGGTACAGGGTGATTGTCTCACTTTCAAACTCTGTCTTTGGAGGATGCTTTGAAAATCCTTACGACACTGTCCTTCACAAAGTTGAAGGTGCTGGAGCTTTCTCATCTGTCCTGAGGCAACAGAACACACTGCCTAAGGTAGTAGCCACTGTCCTATGGCAGGGATGAGCAAACTGTGGCCTCTAGCTGGCTGCTACTTTAGAAATAATTTTTATGGGAGAACAGCCACACTCATTTGTTTATGGCTGTTTATGATGGCCAAGAGCAGAGTCAGTAGCTATGAGAGACACGGGGCCTTCAGAGCCCTTCTATTCATACACTTTGTCCTGTCAACAAAGGTTGTAAAGAATGTGAAGAAAAGAGGTTGGACATTTTCTAAATCGCCCTGACTCAAAGTTGTGATTCCGTGTTTCTGCCGTTTTGCTTTCAATGTCTTTTCTACCTCCTGTGAACTACTCTCTCTTTCCCTCCAGACTCCCACTTTCCCTCTCAATAGCAATATGGCTTCCACCACTGGCTGACCACTGACTACCCCAGGAATAGCCTCTGAGACCACATGGTCAGGGTTTGAATCCTACTTCTTGTGCATAGCTGGGAACTCCCAGAGAATGAGCTGAGCTTCTGCGGACTTGAGTTTCCTTCAGAGGAGAGTAGAGCTGACTGTTCATCATTGCAGGGTCGCTGCAGGGATGAAGGAAGACTAGCCAATGCGCACTTCAAACCGCAAAGTCATTGAACAGCACAGTCCCTCTCCTGTGTTTGGCTACAATGTTGGAGAGAATTCACGAAGTAAACTAAAGAGCAACATTTTAGCTTCCTTTTGGGAATAGTACAGTCCCACTCTTGTGTTTGGCTACAATGTTGGAGAGAATTCATGAAGTAAACTAAAGAGCAACATTTTAGCTTCCTTTTGGGAACTACAACTGCTCAGGCTCTGCCAATGGGTTTATCCAACTGGCTTTCCCAGGTGGAAAAGACCTGAAACTCCTTTGACCGTAGTTTAATGTCTGACAGAGGATCTCCCGGATTCGTGCTCTTTGGAGGAACACTCAGATGCCAGCTATATAGAGCTTGCACAGAACTGGCCTCTAATGAGGTCTTTGACCTTGGCTATGTTGAATGCAAAATCTGGAAGACAGCTAATAAGAGTAAAAAACATTATCTTTAACTAAAACTTCTAAGTTGGAAACAAAGTGGAAAAAAGGTTATAACACAAAAATCAAGGAGCCCCTGAGTATTTTACAGCTAACTGCCAGAGCTCAGAAGTCTGTCTGGCTTAGCACAGCTTTAGGAGGGAAAAGCACATGGATATTAACTCATAAAACATACGAAGAGCCTGGAATCTTTTCCCATCCCTGATGCACAGTCCAATTTCATCCCTAAATCCCTCATCTATGGCTCTTGGGAAACTCTTGTCATGTGCAGAATCCTCAAAATGATTTCCAGAAACTTTCTGTAAATACAGAGAAAGACAAGGTGAGCCTATCTGGTAACATTCACATACATAGTAGGTAAGGAGAAAACCGTCCTTGTCCTACACAGGGACCCTTACATCTGTTTCTTCTCACGTGATCTCCCTATGTCAGATTCACTCATAGCAAAACTCGTGACTGGTCAGTTCAATCAGAAGCACCAAGCTGACTGTGTTGAGGAGAAAATTTGAAACATGTAAAAGAAAAGACCTCACCAAAAATCCTTCAGAAAAACAATCCTGTTCTTTGCCATGATTGGGCGCAACTCCATGATGTTTCTGTGTAACTATCCTAAGTTTGTAAACCACACACTTAGAGTTCTGATCTCAAGGCAGAGTCAGCCACAGTTTGATTGCCTCATGCCAGAAACCAACAGCTGAGCCAGCTCTGGATCAGGGATAATAAGCCAGCAATAAAATCCATGTACATAGAGATTCTGCAAAGACTTCTCATCTTCCAGTTTGATAAAAAAAAAAAAAGTTCAGACTAAACCAGCATGGATATAATTTGAACAAGCTGTTAGACTCAGGACGATAGAATCTTTGCTTAAATCTGTTGTCTTTTCTTACTCCTCAAATTTGAAATTTCACCACGTAATGTATCACCATGGGCCATTTGCATGGGATTAGGGCATAACTGGTCAGTCAGACCTCATCAGTTCAAGCTGCTATCTGGACATGCCTAGACGTTCTAGTGACTGGACGCATGGCTTCACAAACACCTACCAGGAAAAAAAGAGGAACCATGTGAGAGCCCCACGAGGTCTTCAGAGCACTGTGAGCGAAGAACAGCATGTTTTAAGATACCAAACAGACTCACAGGTGTATTTCCATTCCCCAAATCAAGCCGAGCACAGTCTTCCTGCCCACAATCATCTCTTTTAGAGAAGCCATGTTGCCCAGGACATTCTATAAGGTGGAAATCAAATCTTATTTTTGATAGCTTCATGGTAAGAAAAAAAAGAGGTAGAAAAGTGAGTGCTTTTCATTCTGGAAACTTTTTCATAGTGTTCAAACCTGGCTCTGTGTGTATTGTCTAAGTGCTTGGCATGTTCTACAAGGAGTGTCTTTATCACTTACTTGACAACAAGTGGGTTTGCTTTCCTTGTGAGAAAGCCGAACTCCTGCCTTTGTACCTTGTTTCTGGGTTTAACTGACATTTCCTCCCTCCTTAGGTGACTTTCCATGGGTGACTTGGAATGTATTTGGTCAGGGAGGGGAGATTTCAGTAGACGCTTAAGTCACACTTCTCTGATTATGACGAAGCCGCACTGCTGTGAGTTCAGAGCAGGTGCTGCTCCCTTGGCTCCTGTGTTCTCAGAACATAGAGGGATATGGGTTCTCAGAACACAGAGGGATACGGGTTAGCTCTTGACTGGCTCAGCTTTACCCATGGTTGCTTATATTCGTTTGGGATTGGAGCTAGACTGCTCCTTGTATCCGAATAAAGGAATGAGCTCAGATAACCAGAGAAGACACAACCCTGGCTTCATTCGACATTTGTGCATGCCTGGATAGTAAGCAGTATAGAAGTGTGTTCAGGTGATGAGTAGTGGCTGCCTTTGTACCATTGGGATGCAGCACCAGACACGGAAATGCGTATGTATCTATATGTCCTGATTATCTTTAAAAAAAAAAACTGGGTTGCTGAAGTTGTTGAAATGGCCCTGTTGTTAAAAGTACATACTGCCTGCTTTTGGAGAGGAACAGAGTTTGGCTTCTGGCACTCATACTAGTCAACTCACAACCCAGAACCCCAGCTCCAGAGGTTTTGATCCCCTTTTCTGGACTCCATGGACACTGCCACTTATGTGCACACAAGTACACCCCCACACAGAGACACAGATATGTAACACACACACACACACACACACACACACACACACACACACACACACA
>NW_021604567.1:15388181-15422623 GCF_004785775.1 Grammomys surdaster | reverse complement strand
ACACACACACACACACACACACACACACACACACACACACACACACACACACATTGCTGATCCCTTCAGATGAACTTGTTTAGCTTGAGCTCAAAATGCCCAGCTGAGGCTTACCTGGTCCCTTCTCTAACAGGAACGTCACAGAGTTCTTAAATGAGTGGACCAACTAGAGAAAAGGTAGAACCTCTAAAACAAGTTAAAACATGAAGGAGAAAGAAGGCATGTTTTATGAATATTTACAGGTTATGCTATCAAAGGGAAACACAAAATTGCTAAAGCCGTTTGATACGGCTCTTGCCCTGTTACAGCCTCCCCTCTTCGGATCATCACAATAGAACAACTCCACAGGCAGTACCGGAAGCAGGCTGACATCCCCAGATCCTCTACTGTTTCTCCTCTGTCCCTTCTGAGACTCCACAGGGAACGTTACGGAATGTGAAGCTCAGCATCCCATGATGGGCACCAGCCTTAACAGGGAAGGGACCAGAGTGGTGCTGTCTCTCCTGTGATGTACCCCAGCCATCCGGAGCGTTGGTTAGGTTCAGATTCTGATGCAGTTGGCCTGGGATGGACTGAACATCTTCATTTTAAATGAACAGGAGAATCTGGTCTAAGAATTTCATTTTGAAATAGATAGAGCAGGGGTTGCCAGTTGGAGCTTTCCAAATTCAGAGGCCCAGATCATTCAGGAGCCAAAATAATCAGCACCAGTAGAGCCAAAGTCCCAGCATTCCCTAGAGTGTTCAGAAGACATTAACGGAGCGTCAAGACTGAGAATTGCAGCAATGCGGGCTCAGAGAAGTGAATTGACTGCCCAAGATTACTTGGGCAGTTCCAGTAAGGGGTTTTAAATGAGGGAAAGCCTTGTTTGCCTGGTGAGCCTTGAAAGGGCTCCTAAAGGTTATTACCAGGCAGGCACAATGTAGGCAAAGCTGCTTAGTGTTCAGAACAACAGGACTTTCAGGAAAGAGGAAGGGTGGGGCTGACAGTGACCCTGACTGAAGGACTGAGTGTCCCTCTTTTTTTTTTTTTAAAACAAGCTCACATTTAATTAATAAGTCTGAAATCATTCTCAGCACATAGCATTGTACACGGGCATCTGTGGAAACAGATTCATTTTAACAGGTTGTAGTTTTAAAAAGTTCTGTGTAAACTGGTGGACGGCAAGTTAGTTCCTTTTGATTTATAAGCCTCAATGTCACCGCAGAATAAAGAATGTGGCCAAAGAAAGTATTATCGGTCACTCGTCTAGGACAGTGTTGTTTCTATAATTTGAAGCTTTCTGAATGGACCAGTTCAGGCCTGATCCAACTGTAAAAAGATTACTCAGTAAATAGACTGTATGGACTGTACACAGTGTCATTAACTTCCATCATTAATAGCTTACCCAGCACTAAATCACTATTGCTAGTTAAAATAACCTGCTTCTGAGTCCCCACAGAGGCAGCCCGTGCATGTAGCCTTGATGCCCTGGCTACCTCATGTCTGGGGCGTGACAATACAGTCCAACAGAAACTTTGGCTTTTGGAAGGAATCACAGACATTGAAAAGAATGGCTTTAATCATCATTAAGAGTGCAGCAGGAAGGAGTGTGCTTCAGATAGTCTGTGCAGGGCGGGCGGCAGGTCACCCCTGCTGCCTGAGTGTCCCTGTTAAACAACCTCTTGTGAACCTTTCTCTGTGAAAAGCAAATGTCTCGACAGCTGTCTGTCTGTCTGTGTATGTATGTATGTATGTATGTATGTATGTATGTATGTATCTATCTATCTATCTATCTATCTATCTATCTATCTGCTGATGTATGTATCATCTACCTATCTATCATCTATCTATCTGTCTATGTATCATCTATCTTTCTCTGTGACTATATGATCTGCGTAAAGCACATGAATGTAATATGTAGGGTGTGCACATATATGTAGGGTGTGTGTTGTTGGGGGACTGAGTGTTTGTCCCTCTTAACTACCCTTCATGTGAACCTTTCTCCATGAAAAAGCAAACATCTTAAGAGGAATAACTCAGAAGGCATCCTGTCTGTCATCTATCTATCTATCTATCTATCTATCATCTTCTGTCTAGATATCTGTCTGTCTATCATCTGTCTATCTGTCTATGCATCATCTATCATCTTTCTCTGTGACTGTGATCTGTATTAAGCACATGAATGTATATGTATAGGATGTGCATACATGTGTATACAATGTATGTGTATGTATGTGTAGGATGTATTGTGAAGGGTATGCTTGGGTAGGATGTACATGTGTTAGGATATGCATGTATGCATACTACAGTGTATTTACGTGTGTATTTTGGCTAGAGGAGAATACTGCGGGTCAGTCCTCCCTTTCCCCTTGCTAAGACAGAGTCTATTTGTAGTCCACTGTAGTATGAGCCAGGTGAGCTTGCCTTGTGAGCTTCTGGGGATTCTTCCATGCTTGGCTTTCCATGGGGTCAGTCCTCATGCTTGTGTAGCAAGCACTACCCACGGAGCAAGCTTCCTGGACCTCAAAGGCACATTTAAGTTCGGAAGTGTACAGTCCCTTCATCTGCGCTGATGAGTCACACGATCGAACTTTGGAGGCTGAATAATCACATTTGGCTTCCTTTCTGCCTCTTGGGAGGTTCAAGAAGTCATGTTAGTGGGAATGGGCAAAGTTTCTGATCCAGAGATTTCTTTCCCATACAGGGCCAAGGTTAATGGAAAAAGAGGGGGAAGCAAATGCAGTTGGGGAAATTTCTGAACAATTCAAGATTTTCTAGGTCCCCAAAAGGTACTCAATCTGACAGCGAGAGTGGAAATCAATTTCCATGAGGAAACACAAATTTTGGTTACATTTCCACACTTGTTTAATTGTAGTTGTTTGAGAGCTGATAGATTTTCTCTCTCTACAGATCCTGTGGAGAATAAATCCCCCCTGGGTTGAAGACCTTCACTGTGTAATTTGGGACATGCTTCCTCAAAGAGGAAGTGCAGGAGGGATTCTCCTCTGAGAGAACTTGGATGCTTCCCAGACTAAGCAAGTGGCAGCTGTTCAGACACGGAGAGGTACAGATCTGCTGCTGGGAGTTGCTCCTGGTAGGTAGAGTATGTGAGGGACATGGAGGGTGGGGGTGGGGCCTGGGAACACTGAGCTCCTGCAAAAATTTATAGCATTGAACACACGGGGGACCTGCATTTGGCCAAATGTTTTCAGAGGCTTAAGTTCAAGCATGACTCTCTATTCTTAGGAGATGTTCCTGACGACATTTGTTTATTCTGACTCCCTATTGGATAACAAAGAAATATTGGACCTTCACTAAAAGCCACTAACTAGCTATGCTGACAACAAAATCAAACCTTGAGAGCTGCAGTGCCTCGGGGAGGGGCTCATCTGCTCTCCAAGCCCTCGCCAGCACAGCCTGCCCAGCCCAATCCCGTCACAGGATCTACATCTGCAGGGTTTGGTCTTCGACTCTTCGTTGAGCCTACATGGGGTCTCTGTTCACAAGTCCCACCATCATGTAGCTCGTGATTGGTTTGCTCAAGGACTACTGCATTTCTAAAGTTCACTCCTTGCTGTAAAGATGTATCTCAGAGGCTCGGCAAGGGAGTGAGCCCTGCCTAGGCTATTCAAAGCTGCAGGGCCCAAAGTAGGACTGGAACCCAGGACCCTGGCTCCTAGTTTAACAGCCTCCTATGCCAGCCCACCCACTCCTCAGCAGATTATGTGGCCTTAGACCAAAAGGAGTCCCCATCTAGGATGACAAAATGCAAAATTTGGTAGACAGGCCACTGGATATTCAGAAAAAGTATTTCTTAGTCTGTTTACTATTTACATGCAGTCTTTTTCTTGAAAGGCTTGCAGGAGACAGGGCTGTGCTGCTGTCTTCTAGGGGGGTCTGTCTTTGTGTTTGTTTCCGACAGAGTCAGGGAAGTGGCAAAGACTGCAGCTGACATCAGTGAGACCCATATCAGAGGCAGCCAGAAGGCAGAGGTTCAATCCCATATTGCTAAGAAGTATGATGTTAGCGTTTTCTGTCTCTGTCGGGGAACTTGCTTTCAGATGAACTCTCTCATGCGTCAGCCACGAGGTCATTTATACATGTCTAATAAGTCATTCTCCCAAAAAAAAAAAAAAACACGCACAGAGTGTATTAGTCCTGGGGATGCAGAGATGAAAATGTCTGACAGTCAATGACAGTCTGTCTAGCATGGTGGGTAGCATCCATCTGAGTTACTTCAGAGCTTGTTAAATACATAGATTTGGGACTGGGAAGAAGGGCTCAGTAAGCAGAGCACTTGCCGTGCGAGGATGAGGGCTAAGTTCAGATCCCTGAACCCACAGGAACCGCATGGCATGCTGGGACATCTGTAACTGCAGCTTATGCAGCGAAAGGAGGATCCCTGGAGCTCTCTGGCCCATCCGTCTAGTGGGATTGTCAAGCTTCAGTCAGAGACCCTGTCTCAAAAATGAGATTAAATAAGGAAGACACCTGATACTGACCTCTACAACATACACACACCGCATCTCGTATACAGAGACACAGATATAGATCTCTTGCCCTTAGTCTCCCGTGGTTGATTTACCGCACCTCTTGGTTGGTCCTGGGTTTTAGTAAGCATCTGATGTAGGCACTCTACCACGTAGTCAGAACTCTGGTCTAGCGGGCAGAGAGGCTCTTAATAATAACAGTGACAGCTCTTTCTACAGCTGTGGCTTGGTAATGCGCCTCGTCTCTAGGAGGCAGAGGTAGCCCTTCACTGATTTCTTTCTCACCAAATTCACAGGGGAGAGTGAGGAAGCAGTGTGGATGGAAAGTCAATGCTAACATCCCCAGGTGTGTGTGGTGGCTTGGGCTTCTGTCAGGTTGGGAAGCTTTTAGCACGGCTCTCCTCTGTCCTAGGCTGGAGCTATTTAGGGAAAGTGGGGGAGAAACCACCAGCATCTAATTGGCTTGACTCTGTAATACACAGTCTGTTAGTAGGGTAACAAAATTAAGAGCCCCTCACAGGAGGAAACAAGGGGTTCAGACTTGGCCCTCTTCTATTTCTAGTCAGTCTGAACACCTAGTGTTCCTGTGAAAGGGACGGTCAGGATGAGGTGGTGACGGTGGATAGTGGTGGTGGTGGGGGCCTGGAGAAGGAAGCACAGTGCCCTCCAAGTGCTTGGCGTGTTTTAGAATGCTTGCTTTTGTTTTAGCTCTGGCTGTGGGAAATGAACCATGATATAAAAACACCTTGGCTCCTGTGCTGTGGCCTAGAATTTCAGGAAAGAAGCCCCAACTGTGAGGTAGCCACAGGGTGGGAAACGAGGAGCTGCAGGGAACAAGGGAGGGACGCAAGAGGCCCTGTAACCAAGCCGATGGAAACATCTGTGAGGGATGCTTGGTAATTAATCATCTCTGTGAGATTCTGATCGTCCCCAATCTCCTCACACAAGGCAGTTTGCTGACACAGGGGACAATACCACCGCAAATGCCGCCAGCAAAAACTGTTACAGCTACACAAACAGCCCTGCCCGAAAGAAGGAATTGGGTCTGGTTTCTAAAATTATTATGTGTGAAAAAATGCCCGAGGAGTGCCTCATCCTGTGCCTCAGGATGCCAGAGTCCCGCATTCAGAGTGTTTGCTGTCCCACGTTGGTGGAGGTGGTCACCAAACTGTAGGCCTGACTGAGAGAGCGAGGCTTTTGGAAAAATAGTGTGGGAGCTGAGGAAGACTCCCCTGCCCACACTCACTCGTGGTATAGCTGGTCTCATGGGAAAGTTCATGTGTTTGCAAGCTGGGAAGTGTTTACGAAAGTCCTCACTGACTATGGCTCACCTTGGCCCCCTCCCTTTCCTGCCCGTTTACATAAGAGAGGGGAGGTTAGGGAACTCACCGGAAGGAAGGCCTTCTCTCTTTGTTTACATCTTTTTAGTAGAAAATGAGACTACATAGGTCACAATTTCCTGTAGGGTTAATTTAAAATGTATCCTTGAAAAAGAGAGAGCGAGCTGCGGTCATTGACTGATTGCAAGGGATCTA
Source organism: Grammomys surdaster (assembly GCF_004785775.1). NCBI lineage: Eukaryota > Metazoa > Chordata > Mammalia > Rodentia > Muridae > Grammomys > Grammomys surdaster. The sequence goes on along the minus strand of NW_021604567.1, from coordinate 15,416,616 downwards.
CCATCTTGTCACAACAGAAGGGAGGCTCAGTGTGTGTGTGTGTGTGTGTGTGTGTGTGTGTGTGTGTGTGTGTGTGTGTATGGTGCCTGTGAAGGCCAGCAATGGGTATCAGATTCTCTGCAACTAGAGTTACAGGTGTTATCAGTGTCCCATCAGGGCCTTCAGAACCTTACTCAGGTCCTAGGTCGGTTTGGTGTGTGCCCTTTGGTGTGTGCCCTTTAGTATGTGCCCTCTACTGTGAACCATTTCTCCAGCCCCTAAAGAAACCACTTTCTTTTTCACAGTGAATAGTGAATACAACCAAGTTTGATTTTTACTTTTCTTTTTTTATCTTGTAATTCTATGGCTTTTCCTCATTATGAAATATATACTGTTTCACTATATGCTGATAAAGATATATATGCCACACGTACTTCCAAAGATATCTGATTTTAGCAGGAAAAAAACAACAGAATAAAAATGTATGTTACAGTCACCATGAGACCGTTTAAAACTGTGTTAGTAGATCTGTCACTGGATACGCAAGATGAAAGGCAAAGGACTTAGCCAGTGTGATTTGGAGATCCATTATTTTTTTTGCTGGACCCTGGGAAAATGAGGATATTAGCCTAAAGTGGTGATCAGTCCCTTCCAAATGCAGAACACTTGTTTGGGGTTGTTCTCTCCAGGGGTTGTGACTGATGGGCAGGGCTAGCTCATCGCTGTCTCCCTCTGTTCCTGCTGTGACCATCTTGAGGGAGGATCCACATTTGTGGTGAGGACTAAGCCCTTGCCAGGAGCCTGTCATCTTTCACTCTGTTTCCCAAAACACATGGTTGTGTGCTGAGAGCTGACGTGAGCCAGCCCACGGCATCAGTGTTGCTGGTAACTGAAGAGCCACGTGAGTCACTCTGGCTCAGCAGGGTTGGAGGAGCTGACCACAGCTCCAGATAATGGGATCCTTTGGACGCAGAAGATAAACACGTGTAACAATGGTTTCAACCCTTCAACCCCAAGTCAGAAGTCCCAAAGGGCCGTTCAGATTCCCACAGGCAATCTTAAATTATCCGTGTCAAAAGTCTCCTATCCAATCAACAGACCCATGACTTTGACTCCTAATTTACAATTCAGAAAAACAAAGCGCCTGATAATACTGAGAAGCACCCCAAAATGAGTGCTTAGAACCCTGGGGTCTACAGTCAGCAGCCTTTGAGAACAGGTCAGCAATTTAAAGAGAAGCACACCCTGGAGCAGTGTTGGTTGAATCTTCTGGAAACAATCCCAGTTGTCTCTGGCATCCAGATCTACTGGCCTTTGTCCCGGTGTTCCCTGAGAGCCTTTCTATGTTTTCCTTTAGCTGGGTGACAGGAGACAGAACAGTGCTCTTTCCCGAGTTCTGTCATCGGTTTAGTGAAGTCACTCTGGGCTGGACTAGTCCTCCTTGCACCAGCAAAGCAAACCTCACACTCCTGCTCTTCTCTGCTAGTCAGAGCTGATGTAACCGGGGTACGGAACAAAACAGCAGTGGATCTTTTTAAGTGTCTTGAGGCCTATAGGTTAACCTCTGGTGGTGGCAGATGTATCACAGACCCTATAGGAGTGTGACATTAGGCCTTTGGGAGTGGAAACCAGCCTTGAGAGTCTCCTCATGGCTGCTTTCGGCTTTGCAAGGGAGGCAGTACTGTGCAAACCATCTCTCTGTCCTGGAGCACTTCACAAATGTGTAGCCTCCGTCTCAGGATTTGTTGCTCTATGATAGCCTGGGAGGTAAATCCTGCTGCAGCCTGGAACTCTGTTCTGTTTTGTACAACAGACAGACAGACAGACAGACAGACAGACAGACAGGAAATTCACTGAACATCAACCCAGAAGCAAGGAGAAGCCTGGGATCTTGTGCTAGTTTCTTTGTTGTTTGTCCTTGGGCCACTAGGCTGAATGTTGTGCTTCTGTCCCAGTATTTGAAAAGGAGAGAGGTCATAATGGGGCAACATAAAAATAGCTGCAAGATTCTTCTTCTTGTTGTCAGTCCTGTAGTCAAATCTACTCCCGGGGCCCTGATCATTGTGCAGGGAAATGACCGTCAAAAACACGTCCCTGGTGTTCACCTTCAAGTGATTTTTTTTTAAAGAGCAATTTCAAATGTCTCTCACCTCCATATTCATTTCTGTCACCTGGTTTGGGTTTTCACATCCTCTGCCAGGCCTGATTGTGTTTTGAAAGTCTTTCTGCAGCAGGCCTGGGCACTGATGTGAGGCCACAGGCAGGCACGTCACTCTCAGAAGTGCATCCCTCGTCCCTCTGAGTACCATTGTTCCTCCAGGCTATTTTCATCCACCACTTACCTGCATCCTTCCTGAATACATTCATATAACTTGCACCAGCTTCTCAAACGTGCACCCGGGACGTTTCATCATCAGCGTGCTCTATGGCTGTGCTTACAGAATCTTCTAGGTTACCTTTATTTGACAATGAAGTGGAAAGCCAGCATCCACTCACTCTTGTCCTCAGTGGCCCGCCCCACCTGAGCCTACCTTTCATTGCTGAAGTGTGGAACCTAACTAGATACTAACTGTGCAGACTAAGGGTTGGGGAAGAGGTGTTTACCTGCAGGCTTGTGTTAAACTCACATCCCGCCACACGCCTGAACTGTTTCAGCTGAACGATGTTAATAGCTGCTGACAATCTACTAATCTATTAGTAACAACAACTGGGTTTCAAACTCTAAAGCTTTACCTTTTATGCTGTCATATTACAGATACTTGATAAATGTTTCACAGTTCCAAAAATGAGACAAGATTAAGAAATCCCTGAGCTACCTCATGACCATAATATGGCAACCCTCTGTTCTAAAACCTAGACCCCGAGGACAAGAAAGCAGGGGTGCTTCCTAAGACTTAGGGCAGGATGCTCACCGGGGATGTAGGGGAGGGGAAGGGCAAGGTAAGGGAACAGTGCTGCAGAAATGTGTAGGTCCAGTCTTTCCTGTCTGACAGTTCTCGTTTGATCCACAGCAGCAGGTATGAGGAGACCAGACAGAGCTCTGCTTCTCTGCCTGTCTGAGGCAGGAAGTGAGGGAATGGAGGGAAGAGACAGAATACACCCGAGTGCCATGCCAGCTGGTCCCACAGACCCACTCGTGTGTTACTCGTGTGTTAGTCAGTTTCATACCGCTGTAAAAAATACCCATGATATGCACCTTGTAAAGGGCAGAAGGCAGATTTGGGATCATGGTTTCAGAGGCTGAGTGTTTGGTTACTTGGCCCCTTTGCTTTGGGCTGTGGAGGCGCAGAGCATCATAGATTAAGGCTTGGCAGAGAAGGTTGCTGGGAAGGAGAGGGAGTCAAGAAGGAACAGGAAGAGGGATGGGGGGAAGGATGAGAGACTGGGTTCCCTTCAAAGGCACCGCCTAACATTCCATGGTCCTTCTGCTAAAACCCACTTGTCACAGGCTCTACCACCTCTCAGGAACACCATACGTTGGTGATCAATCTTCTGGCATACATGTCTTTGGGGAATGCAAAAGTCCCAAGCCATAACAACACGTGTTTCAGTGGCATCTTGTGTTCAGGGTGCATCAGGTTTGCATCTAAAGGCCTTGTGACTGACCTCAACCATCTGAGATTGAGTGTGCATTCTGTGATGCTTGCCCAGTGCCAGAGTCACCTCACGAGGTATTTCTTAGAACATATCCCAGCTGTTAAGTGACAACAAAGCTCTACTGGGAAAAGCACTTGAACTAGGATAGAACACTAATTGGCAGACACCACACAAGCAACCAGACGTTATTACCTGTGGAGTGTTCCCAGGTGACTCCCACCACCCCATAGTCCAGAGTTGACAGCTCGTTTTTCTATTCTCTTTGATCAGTTGGCCTGGGTTGGTAACTATGTGGAGGAGGGGCTTTCCAGGTGCCAACATAAAAACATGTCATGAATAGTCTACTTGGGTTTACTCTTGTGAAGGCCAGTGGCTCTTGTAAGAAGTGGTATCTTTTAGTTAGAATCGGCCATGGGAAAAGCTCACCAGCAAAGCGTTCTAGAGGTGTTCTCCCCCCACCCACAGGTGTGTGTGTGTGTGTGTGTGTACTCAGAAGTCTGGTCTTAAACCTTGTGAGACTTTGTTCCTATGAAGGACTTGGTTCAAAAGGCTCAAGCTTGGTGGCATTGGATCTAAAAAGACGGGGAGTGAAATTTGCAGATCAAAAGTTTACATAGGTACCTGGAATACTATTAGCCAACAGAACCAACTGCCCTGTAGCTCAAGGAAACTGTACTTTCTAGAATCACTATCAGAAACAGAGGACTGAAGTAAACAACCATTGCAATGTTTTGATGCAAAATGGTCGATAGATACCTCATTAGGTCTAAGGATATTAACACATTACTGGTGTGGGAAGGTACCCGGTGTAAACCCGTGTATGTGTGTGTATGTATGTGTGTGTGTGTGTGTATGATTTTTTTGTGTGTTTCCTGGAAGATATAGAACACTGGATCCCCTGACAACTCTGCATATAATATCAACCAACACTACCATGTAAAGTATAGAAATTATATTTTTAAGGAGTTAACAAGTTGGCAAGAAAGTAAGAAATCTTCAAAAGCATAAAGCTGAGTAAAAAATGGAACTCTACCTAGGACTGAGAGCATCAAGGCTGGCTTCAGCCAGAAGGACGCTCTTCAGACCTGAGCACCTTAAGCTTTGGCTTTAATCCACTTGAAGGTTGAGTAAAGGACAGAAGATTAAAGGAAGACTTAGGTGATGAGCTTGCAGCATTCCCTCAATAATGGGGATCTAAGGGGGGATTGCCAGGGTGAGAATGAAGTACAAACAACTTCCAACACAGGCCAAAAGAATCTCTACCAACCGTTCAAGTTATATAAACACACACACACACACACGAGGTTGGAATACAAACAAGTATTAGATAAGATCAGTAAACTCTTTATACATTCGAAGGATAAATTTGATGATAAAACAAATGTGTATAAAATTGAAAAAGTAGAATCAGAAATATGAGAAGCAGCAAGATGTGAAAGATAGTACATTTGAAAGGAAGAAATAAATACCAGAAATCAACAATGAAATCATTGCACACAGATGGATTCAATGGAAAATTGCATATCCTGAAAAAAGGGGTTAATCAACGGAAAAGGGGAGTGGAGTGAACCAGTCTCTTCATAGCAAGAGGCAGAGAAAAGTGAGCACCATGCAGAACCCGGAGCATGTGCCGTAGCTTACGAAGTAGGACTGAAGAAAGAAAATGAAGTAGGTTGAAGCAATATTTGAAAAGATAGCGACATAGAATTTTCCAGATTAATGAAACACATAATCAGATTCAGAAATCTCAGTGTATCTTGAGTAAAATAAACAAGCAAGTTTATATCTACACTTACGATCAAACTGTAGAACAAGTACCACGGTGGAGAACTTTAAAATGGTAAATTATATCAAATTGTGTGTATGTGCACATGTGTGTGGGTGCTTATATCGTGTGTGTGTGTGTGTGTGTGTGTGTGTGTGTGTGCAGGTCAGAGGACAACTTGCTGGAGGAAGTTCCCTGCTTTCCCCATGTCTATCTCAGGCATTGAACACACATCGCCAGGCTTGGTGGCCAGTATCTTTAACTGCCGAGCCGTCTTACTCCCTAGAAATGTTTTTAATAAAAGTGTAATAAAAATCTTATAGCTATATTCCCGTTATTAAGATACCTGTACTGGAGAGGGGGATGAGAAATCCTAAGCAGTTTCTTGTTCTTGAAATCAGTTGCAAACAGATTTGATTTTTTCAAGTAACAGGAACCATTTTCTTGGGCATGTGTCTTGTTCTACAGACAGCCTCTGGGTCTTGGTATTTTATATGAGATCAATTAAAGCAGTTTTCTGTCTCTGTATCTTTTTCTAGAGCTGTTCCTGCCCAGGCCCCTATTTGCTAGCTCTCAGGGAGCTAGAAAAGAGAAACCCAGGAATCGCTCATGTTTTCAAGGGAAGAGATGAGTATATTTCACAGAAACGAAGGCCAGCTCCTTTGAGGGAGTTTACTGAGGTCAAAATCCCTTAGAATAAAATTTACAAAGTCATCAGTTTCCTGCTTCATTACACATAAATAATTTATGAATTTTTATTGTAATTTTTTTCCCAGTAGAATCAAGGCTCTCAGATTTTGCAAATGGTTCCATGCAGAAGCCAAAAGCACACACATTCCCCGGGCTTTGTTGCAATCGATACGCTTGCTCTTGCTGTCAGTTGCTGCGATTTCCCTGATTAACCTGTAAAAAGTACTCTCCTTCACAAACACTGCTCAGAAATAAACTGACATTGTAAAAGGAGACAAGGGCTGGCTCCAGAACACAACTTCTTGGTAATCTTAAATGATGATGTATGAAAGAGAGAAAGGGGAACAACTTGATTTGTTCCAACAAGGTTGACCCAGAAAGGAGAGGAGCAGAAAAATGGCTTTGCCTAAGCAGACATGACACAAAGTCGTGAGAGATAGGTACTCTATGGCTGCGATGTAGAAGCTGTATGGGAATATGCATTGTCTGGATCCAGAAGATGCTTAAACGCCAGTCAGAAAAACATCTCGGCCCATTCTGTTTCCCCACTGCCACTGTTTCTCCTATTTCTCGGCAGGAACCTTTACACCCTTCTTTGAGACTCTGACATTGGATGTCTGAGCAGCAGTTGACTCAGGATTCAATTCAAAGTTCCGATGGACTTCATAAGCAGCTGATGCCAAACGGGGATACTGCTGCTCTGGGGCAGGGCACATGCTTTTTATTTTTGCCAGTACTGGAGACTGATCTCAAGATTTTGTACCTGCTGAAACTCCTCTACAACGGAGTTTCATCCCTGACGCCACAATCATGCTCATTTTTTTTCCAGAGGCACATAAAAGGATCCATCCATTGCATACCAATCATTATGGTGTGTACTGATTTAGATAATAGTTAATTGTCATTTTCCAAGGTATTGTGCACTCCGACTCTGTCATGTTAGAAGCAACAAATACTTCTTGAATGGACAGTGACTGACGACTCTGTGTGTTTTCAACATAAGGGATTTAGGGACTGGGGATTGAAAAGTAGACTGTTAATTTAGAAATTTTGACTGAGGGATGCAGGGAAGGTTGGAGGGGCCGGAGTAGGGATGGTCCTGATCAAATTATGAATATTTCTCAAGCAATAATTTTTAAAAAAAGAATAAAAAAGGAAAAAAATTCTTGACAAAGTCGTTGTCACAAACACATCTATTTTCTGTCCATGTGAGATACACACCAATATCCATCCCTGATTTTTGGAAGGCTGCCCTGGTCACATGACTCAGTTTGGCCAATTAGATGGGAACCAGATGAGGCATTCCTTTAGGCAGAGATATAACAGCGACATGGCCAAGTCCTTCAACCACTGTAACATGTGAAGCTCTAACTAACAGCTTCTCTGTCACCCAGAGTGCTAGAGGAGGGCTGTTACAATCAATCCACAGTGGCACTTGACATGAATAAGAAATCAACATGTTTGATTATACCACCAGTGCGGGGGGCTCTTCCCCTAGGCAGGTCTGTCTCTTCTTGGCTCATGCAGATCAATATAGCATTGCAAACTGTTCTATAGATGTGTCACGTCTGTGCAAACACCTCTTCCCCCAAGTTTTTGATAGCTAACAGTAGAGTGGATCTCCCTCTGCTCATAGTTCATTCATTTTCGGTCAGCCTGGCTGCTTCCATTTTCTAATAGCTTGGTCAGTCTTTAAGTTGTAAGAAAACACCCTTGGAATCAGGCTTCTGATAGTCATCACCATGAATAAGCTTAAGTAATAGAATAATTATGTACTGCAGATATCTCTCCACCTTTAACATTTATGAAGTGAAGTCAATTCTTACTCTGGTGGGTTTCTTTTCATTTGGTTTTTCTCCACAATGTTTATGCCTGAGGTTTATTGTCAGCAGTGAAGAGGGTTCAAGTATGTTATGGGAATAGCCAAATTCCCAATGCTTTAAAATACATCCTATGGGCCCCAGAGGCAGTTAAAAGTTGATTGATTATACAGCAAATAGAACTGGTAGTTATAAAATATCCTATTTCTTCGGTTCTATCTCTCATCAGCATGAACATCACATTGGGGAGTTGTGGAGCAAATGTCTCAGACATCTTGGAAGAAAAATTACTGCAGGTTTTCCACGGCAAGAAGAAGGTCTGGAAGCTGGGTGGTATTTAATAAACGGCCATGTCAACTGATGTATTATATGAACAAATATTTTTAATTTCAGCAGTTTAGTATAATGTGCTTATTGAGATTTTTCGATCAATTCACTGAAACACCAATTTCATTTTTTGATAACAGAAGATGCTGAGAATGAGTGGGCAGATGGACTTTTCATTTGACTAGTTTATAACTGACAGCAAAGTTCCCATTTAATTTGTTCAAGATGCAGGTAGAGAGTTCTAGTGTGTCAAAAAGAAGATGAGCTATTAAACACAGCCTATGCCAAGGATGCTACAGATGTTTAATGCATTCCATTTGCACATTTTTAATGTGCAATGGAATAATAATCAATGATTATTCATTTGTTAATATTCTTCTTCATTTGTTTGGTGCAGTCTATTCTAGATTATGAAATCAAACTCCTATTTACCGTGTCCTAATGGTTTAGGAAGTTCTGTGCTAGCTACTGTTCCCTGGAGGAAGAAGAGCATGGAGCATGTCTAACTGATACAAAATACAATGTCTTTGATGAGCAGGAACCCTGGCTTTTTGATGATACCAGCACTAAGCCCCTCATTGTAAGCGGATCTTACGTGACAGGAAGTTTTACTGAGTGCTATGCGACAGGGGAGAACTCAATACATACATGTGTGGATTGATTGGAAGTACAGAATGCATCAGTTTGGATGTAGACCCGAGTCTACATTAGTCCTATTTGAGTCTGAACAATGACATGGAGATCATGAAAGCTCTTCTTGAAGTATTTATGAAACTGGAGGAGCTTTAACTCAGAGTTAAACACATTTTTTTATTTTTATTTTTTTGGTTAAATTGCCTCGAGACTGATTTTAGAGCACTCGAACTAAATAAAAATTGTGCAAAAGGTTTCCTCCTTTAAGACTTGCAGTGTGTTTTTAATCACTGTAAGGATCCATAGCGCCCTCTGACAGGTCTCTACAAGCAGTGGTGGAGGCTGTGTATGCATTGTCTCCCAAGAAGTTATGTGGCTGGCTCTCTGAGTTGTCTATCTTTCTCCTGGTGGCGTGCAAGCCCACTCAATGAAACCCAGTTATTCCCACTAGTCTTCGATGTGCTTGAAAGAATCACTTCTCAAGGAGGTGAACCAGTCTAGAGTCTGTAGGCAGGAGCAGAGGAATCCACGGTGGCAGCAGACTTTCTGTGGGTTTCCAGAAGCACTCACCATTGACTTAGATTTGTGCATCCTTCAGACCCACGGAATAAGCAGCATATCGTGGAGATAAGTCATCCCTTTTTATGGGTGTCTTCTGAGAGGCCTCACTTGGGCCCAATCAAGTGCAAAGCTCCTGAGTGGAAGAGGCATTTCTCGGCAGGCAGCCTCACACTGCGTGTTGCCCGTAGAGGAGGAAGAAGCACATTGAAGTAGTCGGGTGTGCTGGTTTTCATGTATTTTTATTTTTCTCCTGGCTTTGAAGGCGCACTGCATTTTGCTGCTGTTATTACCAAGGGTGGATATGAAACTGGGGTGTCTCCGTGGGGTTTTATAGCAAACAGAAAAAGGAGGTTCAGGCAAGACAGGGCAGCTTATGATTGGAAGGGGATTGGGCAGTAGCAGTTTGTTTGTGTGTGTGTTGGGGTGAATGGGGCATAATTTATTCAGCTGCAGCAGAGATTGGAACCAATCTAACTTTGACCCATTTATCTTTAGGAAGCTAATTAAAGGAGAGAATCTGTTTTGGTGTTGTTGGGGAAGGTTTACTTTTCCTTATTCAAGCAGAACAAAGATGGAAAGGTGTTGGCTTGTGTGTGTGTGTGTGTGTGTGTGTGTTTGTTGGGATAGACTGTGAAAGAGATCGGTTCCAGCCCTAAGAGAAGGGCTGAATCCCTAGAAAATAAAAAGGGTTCTTAAATCCAGCCCGACACCCCTTTGAAATGCAAAGAGCTGGAGCAGATGCAGACTCCCAATCCTTACAGCCCAGGCTTCCTAAATCACACCCAGATGTTCCCAGAGTCCATGGAAGAACACTTTTTACAAGTGGCATTTTACTCTGAAAACAGTATTAGCCACCAGACCGGACAACAAGCTCCCAGCCTTGGTTGCCACATCCGTTTTGTTTCTAAACAATAATTAAAAAAATTAAAGTGCTCCCCACCTCCTCCTCCCACACTGGGTTGGCGACTGCAGATATACTAGGTCAACAGAGAGAGGTTCCTTTCAACCCCCAAAGTGCATGGTGTTTTGTCACTCACTCTTCAAGCCTGGCTGTGGTATTATTAATAACAACTTTGCTTCTACGAACACACCAATGAATTAAGGAAGATGTAGCTCTTTTTACTGTTGCTGTTGTATTCTTTACACCCTAACCACACTCTCCTCTCCCTCCTCTCCTCCCAGCCCCTCCCTCCATATCTCTTCTGCCTCCCCGCCCCCATCCACTCCTCCTTTGTTTCTCTTCAGAGAAGGGTAGGCCTCTCAAGGCTATCAACCAAACATGGCGTTTCACGTTGCAATAAGACTAGGCACCTTCCCTTGCGTTAAGGCTGGACAAGTTGACTCAGTAGGAGGAAAAGGGTCTTAAAAGCCCTAGCTACAAAAGAGTCAGAGACAGCCTCTGCTGTCACCACTAGGAGTCCTAAAAGACCAACAATGGAATTGGGGTATCTCAGGGGTAAGCTAGAAACCTATTGCAATGGAAACTCTCAGAAATCTATGAGGATGGAGAGCCCAGAGACCTATGATAGAACCCAACACAATTGGAAAAAAAAGTCAATGAAATGTGAGGATTCCTAAGGATAATGATATCCTGCTATACTTATAAATTGGTACCTAGCCCAGCTGTTGTCAGGAAGGCTTCCTCCAGCAACTTTGGGAACAGATGCAGAGACCCACAGCCACACATCAAGCAAGGTTAGGGGAATCCTGTGGAATAGGGGAAAGAGGACCATAGGAACCAGAGGGGTCAAGGGCATCACAAGAAAACCCACAGGATCAACTAACCTGGGCCCATAGGAGTTCACAGGGACTGAATGGCCAACCAGGAAGCATGCATGAGACGGACCTAGGCCCTCTGCATATAAGTTACAATTGTGATGCAGATGTGTTTGGAAAGAGTTATATCAGAAATAGAATTTGGGGTTTCAATGTTTGGTGATAGTAGACAAGGAACTCTGGTGGATGTGGGGTAGGTGTGATTGTACCCATCCTGGTAAACTGAAGGAAGGTGAAATTCTACGGACAGAGTCACAATGTCACGGTAACAATCCACTGAGTAGATCACACTGGCCCATTTGTCCCTGTGGTGATATATTGGGAGGAGCATGGGTGTACCTGACTGGATTATTTTGGCTATTCATTTGGCCAAACTAACAGAAACCACGCCTCTCCATGACTTCTTCCATCCTCTACCTGCAAGTCCTCCGCCTTCCTGTCTCTTCCTCTCTTTCTAGAATGTTCCTATTCTAGATTTAGGTTCTCTTATGTCATCCTAAGTGCCTTGGGCTAGGACTTGAAACTATGGATGCCTGGCTACAAAACAGAGACAAGTTCTTTTTGAATTAAGTGAATTTTAAAGGAGAACTTTTACACACTTCTAGTACCACCTAGCTTAAGGCAGGGAGAAGGTGGACACAAAACACCATTTATGTCATGGGCACACTCACTGAATAAATACGCACCTCTCCAGTACAGATACCTTCTTTTACAGTCCTAGGACATACACGTGTAGTGTACAGTGAGGTTTGCTTTGTTTTGTTTCAGACAGGGTATATAGCTCCATGTTAGCCTTGAACTCTTTAGGTAGCCCAGGCTGGATTTAAACTGGAATTGCAACATTTACCACACTCCTAGCTTAAGGATACAGGTCCTTCAGAAGGACTGGTACCATCAGGAAATTCTGAAAACCACATTAGATAGTGTTTTAGTTAATGAAACTGCCAAGGTAACCTAGAGTTCTTATCCTCAGTCCAACACAGACCACTTTCAGATAAAACAATAGCCAGTACTCCCTCACACAATGCTCAGACAAACCAACCAGACAGAAACAAAGCACCCAGTACATTTAAAATGGGCACAACAAAACATTATTGAGAGAAAGCAAGTTTATGCCATAAACTATTTTTAAGCTCCTAAATTCTCTCTGTTCCTGCTAATAGAAACATTAGGTCCTTGGGCATGAGAGTCCATGTTTGTTTGTTTTTATTATTAGTGAGGTAATTATTCTCTCAGCACAAGAAGAAAAGGCCTAGATAGCTTATCGAGATGAGCTAGTTTTTCAGGCAGACAACAATAGTCTGAATATTGAAATAGAATTAAATCAGCCACCAAATGAGGTAGTGTTCTGTGAATATTAGACTGAAAACCTTGCTATAGGGAAAGAATACTCACACAGATATGAACTGTAAATACCAAACGGAGAGGAAACTGGGCAACAAGTTGGCCCTACGCAGTGGTCAACTCATCCCAGATAAGGAGGCAAGGGAAAGGGAGGTGGTATTTCTCAGGAACGTTCCAGGCAAATGGGGTGAACAAAAGAATGAACCCATTGCTTACACTATGCTGCATGGTCCTCCACACAGTCCTCTGGGAAGCAAGAGGAAGACAGATTCAAAAGAAAAACAGAAAGAGATTATTTTATACATCATAGCACAGCATAGGCATAAAGCGTAGATTCATCAGTTGGCTGACACTCCATCTGCCCCACCCACATTCTTAGTGATTCAGAGAATACCTGAGACACCCATGACATCCACGACAAGGTGAGCTACTTACTGGAGTTGATTTGGATTAAATCATCACACGTTGGTGAGTTAACTTCCAAGTCTTTTTTTTTCTTTAAAGGTTGATTTATAAACCACATTCCTCTAAGGGCTGTAATTTAGAGTTCAGATTTACCCTAATGAAAAAGCCACTGTAAGTAATGGACAGTCCCTGCCTGAGTGTGTTTGGGAGCAAGTGGGCTGTGCTCTGATTTCTGAGTCTTTCCTCTAATTGCCTTTCAGGAGGATAATGCCTTACACCTCTGTGTGCTCAGACCTGAGAACTCTGGTGACATTGTGATGATTTAGTTTTGTACCTGATATTTCCAGCAAGTGGGAGCTGTCTAGACTCATAGCCTTACATCAAAGCATTTAAGACAATCCACAGAGGATAAATTTAGGAAAAGGAGAAGGGAACCAATCTCTTTCAGAGTGCAAATAATGACCCCTGGCCTACTTAACTTGAAACCTTTAGCAGCCTGTGGGGACAGGGGAGCTGCTGGGGTGGGATATGGTGGTGAGAGCAGTCTGTCAGCGGGATCAGCTGATGGCCTTGGCAGCGTCAATAAAATGTGGCTGTTGGCAGCGAAGACTCTGATATTTCCCCCAAAGCTAGCTCTCTATCAGTGGCTGAATTTACACAAATATAATCATTTGGTTTTGGAAAACAAAGCATGACTCGAGGGTAGCATGTTTGAAGGCTGCTGGTTACTGTCAAGAGCATTTGAGGCCCATACAACTTTCAAAGAACAAATGGAACCCTTTCCCTGTGATAAGGGAATTTATAAGCCCCTAACGAAGGGACTGAGCCTTTTCTTTTGAAAGATACCATGTTCTTTCCAATTCTCTTCTGCGAGTTTTAGCATTAACTTGGGGTTTGAGAATTTTAGTTCTAAAACAAACCCCTTAATTACCAGCTCCCATAAAAACACAGTTTTACAATAACTGACATAAGAACATTTACCAACAGATTCCAGAGTCAATACCACAGGCACTAATTTAAAAGGTGCCAAGAAGCCACCCTCCCCCAAGAGCAAGCGTCAGAATGAAGTTATTTTCATTTCGGCTAACAAGGTGGGGTAAGAGGAGAGTTCTATTGATGTTGGCTTTTAAAACATTTCCCTCTGCTGAAACAGAAATCTTTTCCAATTATCCTCCTTTTCTGGGACACACGCTTCTTATGAATATTCAGGAACCATCATTGCAGGGCAAAGCTAAGACAGGAGTAGGTATCACGAGTCTTGTTTATAAATAGCAGAGAAGGGCTATCACAGAGAACAGACCCACCTGGAGAACTCACAGGGTTGCCCCTTGAACGGGTCCATGAAAGACCACACCAGACTCTGTGCCTCTGTGCAGAAGGCAAGCACAGCTTAAAGAGAAAAGGCCTTGGGGAAGCCAGGGGCTGCAAAGGAGCCTGTGTAGGGAGCTTGGGGCCCAGCGTTCTGCGTCTTATGAATAACTTTGGTGGAACACCTTTTGATGTGGGAATGTTTGATTTTAGGAGCAGAGGAGAGAAACTGGAGGGAGGCTGGCTGTGATTTACAAATGGCTGGTTCTCACATTTGAAAAGAGATCAGAATTTTATAGCATAGAGTGCGAATAAGGCTGCAGTCCTCCTGGGCACAGCCTGAAGTCACACCTGGGAGGGAGTTGGTAGTTTTGCTGATGGAGAGCATTGTACAGTCAGTTCAGCTCCTGGGTTGAGACCAGGGCTCTAGGGTTGGCAGTAGTACTGTGTGGAGTAGAGGGATTTTGTTTCCCATTTTAGTTTCCTCATTTAAGGGTGTGTGTTGTTTTCTTCTTGGGGATGCTTCTCTGTTACAAAGGAAACTATCAGGTCACTGTCATGGATATCAATATGGTATCCAAATGTAATGCAGTTTTACTAAGTGTCTCATATGCCCTTGTTCTTTAAAAGGCTCTATTTGTTTATACTGTGGAAAGAAGGAGGCTTGCTCTTGTAAGAGATTTCTGAGCTGCGTGACACAACACTGGGCTCTGTGGGCTGTGGGAACAATTTTGTACTTGAGATTGTACAGGATGTTGAAGGGTGAGCCTCCTTGAATGATGGCTTTCACACTACTAAAGTGAAATCAAATCTATGCTCCCCAAATGTCTCTGTGTGGAGAACGCAGAGCACTTTGTAAAGTTAGAAGGCAAACAGGGCACTCTAAAGAAAACCAGCATTCTCCAGAGAGGCTCACCAAGTTGTTGTCTTTTAGAGTGGAGACGTTAGCTTAAAAGAAAAACAGTAACTAAGTTAAAGAATTTTCTCGAAAATGTGAGTGAGGACAGGAGTGAGCAAGGGGAGACAGGTTGAAGCAAGTCTATGGCTTCTTTTCCAAAACCTGTGCGGAAGAGGGATTTTATTCGCTAATAAAGGGCAATAAATTCAAATCATAATTTAGCACTTAACGAGAAGTACCCCTTTCACTTTGACACTTAATGGACAGATCTTTATGCTGTTAAGTACGTTTGATATTTTTTTTTATAGAGAGAAACACTGAGATGTACTTATATGGAGGCCAAACACAACCAATTTAATCTTCTGAGTTCTACTCTATAGAATGGGTATTAACTCAAACTATAAAGCCATTCATAACAGCAACTAATAAAAGGATTTCACAACCAACAACCCCCAAGATTGAGTTTATATGACACAATGCTGTATGACCTGAAGGGTTTCATCTGTTAATTTTACATCAGGATAATTGGCAAAGCAACGTCCACAGCACTAACAACAGCAAGGGCATATAAACTGTTTATAGCATTATGAAGTGAAGGTATTGAATTGGAAATGATCAGGCCATATATCTTTGAAATTAGAAGCTCTTAATTTTTATGCCAAGTTTTAAAACACACACTAGAAACTGTATTTATTATGTATATGGTAGCCATCACCAGATAAATTTTTCTGACATAAAAATCACCCAATCCCTGACACACATTTAAATGGCCCTAAGTCCCCAACATTTAGTAGACATCTAGGAAACAAAGCAAAGTGTCAGCATTAATTTGGGACTTCCTAAAAGAGACTTTTCAAACCAAAAAGACATAGCTTCTGAGCAATGATAAGAAAAAGACAGGATGTCATAATCATGCAAGCAACAGTTTAAAGAAAAGAATGAAGCAGGAGAATCGCAAATGTGCTTCTGTAATCAGGCATCTGGAAGGCCCAGCAACCAGGCTTGAAGTTGGAAATTTAGGCACTAGTGGATTTATAATTTTAAGAATTCTTAAATAATCAAATCCATGACCCAAAAGAAAAAAAAAGAAACTTTTACTGCCCACAATTCTTACTGAGAACAGGAGCTGATCCTGGATGAAAGCCTCTTCAGCCTCCAGGAAGCCCAGCCCTTACAGAGCAAATGACCTGGGTGGCAGAGAGCGCCTCCCTGGTCCTCACAGACAGCAGTCGGAGTACTCACCAGCCGGTCCAAGCTTGTGCCTGCTGCAGTTGTGGGTCTTTCCTCAGGGTTGTAGGGCCGAAAACGGGTGTTAAAATTTTCTGGAGCCGAGCGAGCAGATCTCAGAGCGGGAGCAGGTTTGGGCTGGCCACAGCCTTGAAAGACCTGGGAAGATCAGAGCGAGGCTCAAACTCAAACTGAAATTAAATCCACAGTCAAGAAGCACATTTGTTTGAAATTCTTACTTCCAAAATCTCCACTTCCTACTTTTTGAATGCCAAGATTATAAACACCGATAGGAAAGACTTGTCACGTGAATATGGCGACCAGCTATGCGCGTGTCCTGCTCACGGCTTACCACCGTCGTCATTATCTACAGGGTTTCATATTCGCAAATTTGTCTTCTTATTAGAAATCGATTCATAAACTCCAAAATCAATACTCATAATACAATGTGGCAAAACCTAAAACCCAAACAAACAAACAAACAAGCAAACAAGCAAACAAGCTAACGACTCCACGTTCTCTGCACCCCAGCCTCTGTGTTACAGTGTAAAGGATTACCCTCCTCCTGGTCTACTTAACCTATGTTCTCACACTGGGATTTCACTGTATAGACAGGTCCCTGGTGTAGACGGTGCTTATGCACTGTCTAATGTGCCGGACACCTGAAGGAAATGATGTGTCTCATAGGGATAACACACATTTAATATACACTTAATTCAGCTCTGAGTTTGGTCTCTTGAGTTCAATGTTCATCAAGAACATGGATCTTACATAAGATTTCTTAATCCAAGACAAATTAGATCGTGCTTCCAGTTGGGCTGCTTCCAGTTGGGCTGCTTCCAGTTGGGCTGCCAAATCACACCCTAACCTGCATCGTCTAACCCCACGGTCCCCTGAGGATTCAGAATTTGCCAATCCAGTTTGCCTGATTATTTGGAACATAACTTCTACAAATAGCAGGAACCAGCTATTGAGTAATCGATTTCAGGATGAAGCCAGTTATGTCACAGACTCTTTCCTATACTTGAATTTGGGATTCAATAAACAACATTTCGGATCCATATTATCTGACATGAAAAGTGTATTTCGTATGCGGCATACCGTGGCCAAATGGCTTGAAGGGCTCCCTCTTGAGTAACGAAACTCTTCACTAGAACTTTCTGAAAATACTCTCCTGAGCCATGGTGTGGAAATAGGACAACCAAATATGGGTGAAATCCACGCAATGGCATTTTCTTCTAATTTGGTTGTTGACAGCTGTTCAAGTCGCCACTGGCGTTGCCGTGGGAAATCACACAGTTCGTTGTAATGAATTTAGGGACTGAGCTGCCAATTTTTTTTCCACAGTGATTCCACTCAGGTTGGTGTGGGAGCATTTCCATCTCTGTTTCTAGGTGTTTTGTCTTCTGTGCCAGTTATCAAGAGATAATACTTTTCCTAGACTTTCAGGAAAGTGTGACAGCTCTTCACGGTTGTCAACGTGACTACATCTAGAATTAACTTAAACCCTCATGGCTGAGTACACCTGTGAGGGATTATTTTTGGGGTAATTAAATAATTTGAATTGATAAGACCCACTTTTAACTAGGTCTTTGGACTGAGGAAGAGAATACTAGGACCTAGTTTACTGACGGCTCTGCATGGGAGAGCTGCATGCAAAAATGGACAGCCGAAGCAGTACAACTCCTCTGGGACAACCTTGAAAAACGCAAGTCAAGGGAAACCTTCAGAGTGGATAGCGTTTGGGGCGGTGTACACTGCCATACGTTTTGTCTGTAAGGAGAAATGTCCAGAGGGGCAATTGTCCACTGATTCATGGGCTGTAGCCAGTGGATTGGCTGAATGATAAAGGACTCAGAAAGGGCAAGATTGGAACATTGGTGAGAAAGACATCTGGAAAAGAAGTATGTGTGGATAGATCTCTCCAAATGGGTAAAGGATTTGAAGATACCAATGTCTCATGCAAATGTTCATCAAAAGGTATCTTCAATGGAGAAGTTCCAACAACCAAGTAGATAAGATGATACATTCTGTGGACAGTCAGCCTTTTCCCCAGCCATCCCTGTTGTTGCCCAATGGTCACATGAAAAAGTGGCTGTGGTGGCATGTGGGGGTAATGCCTTGGCTTGACAACATCGGTTTCCACTCACCGAGGCTAGCCTGGTGACAGCTGCTGATGAGTGCCAGATGTGCCAAGGGCAGAGACTATCACTGAGTCCCAGATATGACATCATTCCATCGTGGTGACTAGCCAGTGACTTTGTGGACCACATTAGACTACTTCTTCTGTGGAAAGGACAATGCTTGTTCTCACTGGAGTATATATTTATCCCAAATATGGATTTGCATTTTCTGTACATAATGCTTCTGCTAAAAATACCATCCACGAACTTACAGATTACCTTATCCACCATTAAGTTGTTCCACGAAGTATTGCTTCTGACCAAGGAACTTTACAGTCAGTGACGTGTGAACGTGGGCCCACAATTATGAAATCCAGTAGTCTTACCATGTTCTCAACAATTCTGACTCAGCTGGCCTGATAGAAAGGTGGTAAGTATGGAGGCCTGTGGCAGGGTTCTCCAGAAGATAGAATATGTTTTGAACCAGCATCCAATATATGGTATGTCTTTTTCCCATAGCCAAGATCTACAGGTCCAGGAACCAAGGAGTAGAAAAGAGAGTAGTTTGCTTTGCTATCACCCTTAGTGACCAACTGGATAGCTTTTGCTTGCTGTTCCTTGAGCCTTTTCCTGGCCTAGAAGTTTTGTTCAAGACTGTGTGTGTTGGAATGGGTGCTTCTGCCCAATGACACAACCAACATTCTACTGAATTAGAAGCTCAGATCTCACCTGGTTGCTTTGGGTTTCTGATGCCCTTCACTGACAGGCTAAGAAAGTAATAACAATGCTAGGAGAGGTGATTGATACAAATTACCAAAGGAGGGATTGGAATGGTGCTCCACAGTGGAGGTAAGAGTGATCATGTCTGAGTGTCGGAGATCCTTTAGGGCATCACCATGTCCTGTGATTAAAGTCATTGGAAATCTACAACAACCTAATCCAGGCAGGGTAACAAAGGGTACAGACCCCTCAGGAATGAAGGTATGGGTCACTCTTCTAGGCAAAGACTTGCTGAGGTGCTTGCTGAGTGTGGAGGAAATACAGGATGAGTAGTAGAGGAAAGTAGTTATAAATACCAGCTAAGATCATGTGATCACTTGCAGAAACAAGCATTATAATCAACGTGAGTGGTTTTGTCATATTTTGATAGGAATGTATTTGCAATAGATATTTATGTTCTCTCCCTCAGTTTGTTATGTAATATAGTATCGATTAAGAGAACACTATTCATTATCACACTTGAGCTTGAGACACTGAAAGAATGATGCTTAAGGGATGTTGCCACTTATTCTAAAATTTATAATGTGTTTGAGGTTATACAAGGATAGTTATATCATGATAGGTGTAATTATGACCTGGCTAACTTGTAATTGTATGTGGATTCGTTTTATCATACTAGGTGTAATTATGACCTGGTTATTGTTTTTATTTGGAAATTAAGCATAGCATAAGGAGATATGATTGTGTGTCAAGTTGACAAGGGATGGACTTGTGATGGCTGTGTTAGATTGACACATTCACACACACATACACACACATACACATACATACATATACATACTCATACACACATATACACATACATACATACACTCATACACATATACACACACTCACATACACATTCATACATACACACATATGCACACTCATATACACATACATACAAATATACACATACACACATTCATACATACACACATACTCATACACACATACACACAAACATATACATTCATACACACACACATGCACACACACACACCCACACACCCCTTATAAGTTCTTTTCCTCTAAAGAACCCTGACTAAAAGTATCCCCTCTCCAGGAAAAAGACATCGGGACAGGTATGGCCCTCATGCCTCACTGGACAATGACAGGGGAACTGGAGCCATTAGAAGGTCCCCTTCAATTACTGGAGGTCAGGTATCTATCCCCGCCTTTGCAAGTTTAGAATTGCTACAGCCCTTCTATACTTAGAGAAGGGAGGAAATGTCAGGGGCAGCCCTGCTTACACACTGAAGGCCTAAAATCAGCCATAGGCCTAAAATCAGCAATAGGCCTGTCATACATGTATACTAACACCAAGTCTTGGGTCTCAGTGGAAAAACATTGAAACAGATGGCTATAAGCTAATGTAAACAGGCAGCTTTTATGGAAATTTATAAGCCTGAGTAGTCATAGACCTTGTAAATAGGTAGCCTTGGCAGACAATACCAACTTAGATAAGGACAAGCGAGTCATAGGCAGAGTCATGGTGACTTGTCCCCTGAACCTTCACCCAGCCAATACCCAGTTCTGAAGATATCTGTATTCCCCCCGAACACCCACACTCCAGTGCCATTCACTTCCCCACATCCTGCCTTTCTGTGTTTATAACCCTGTGTGAATGAACTACGATTTGAGAAAAAAATATTGTAATAAAAAAAGACACTTTAAAAAAAAAGAACCCTGACTAATACAGATAGTAACACTTTTCAGTATATATTCAAGTTCAACTGTATATTTCTAACATTTGTATATAGGAGATGGTTTGTCTCCTAGATACCTCTTAGAAGAATAATGCCTGGTACTGGAAACCTAGCAGCTACCTGGGCTAATAAAGTCATGGATCTTGGAGGAGAACCTACAGCCATCACTTAATTAACCTAACACAATCCCGACTCTACCCTAAATATTTATCTTGATACCTACAAGTAAGTGTAATACACGTCCATCAACAAAGCATGTTCTCTGTGACAGATTAGAGAGACCATTACAGAAAATGACAACTAATCAAAGGGCAGAGAAAAATGACTGCTTGGTACTTAGTCTCATTGATGTGCCTAGAATATAACTCTTTTACATAGGCTGAGGGAACACCAGTGAACAGCAGGGTGGAGAGATGGCAGTGACCACAGGGACAGCATGTCTGTTGTGAGATGTCCTCTCCTGGAAATTCTGGGCAAGCTATATCCATGAAGTTTCAACAACATGGCTGTCCCAACAAGATCCAGAATAAGAATGACAGTTGTCGACATGCTAACATGGAAGAGGGAAATCTCATAGGACTCCAGCCCTAGCCTAAATCTATCTGAAACCAAGGACTGCTCAGAATGGGGCAGACAGTCTTCCTCAAGATAGAGGCCCCACATTGGTTGTCCAATACTGAAGAGCCCTGGAATTATATGCACCCAAGGAACCTTATATGGACTAAGCAGATGGTAGTTATATTTATAGCTGTATATTTAGGGGGAAAATGTATATAATAAGAATGAAAGAAAACCAGGCTAAAGACCATGGATCTGAGAGAGAGCAAGAAGTACGTGGGAAGAGGTGGAGAGAGAAAAGGGCCAGGGGAAGGGACGTGATTGTGTTTTAATTTGAATTACAGACACTTCCCTCAACTATCTGAGTTCCTTCTTAACCCGCACATGCATATTTACAGTGTGGTCATTCGTGCTGTCATTTGATTCTGGGTTGTTTAACCTGAAGCATTTTTCATCCTGCATATATATGATCCCCCTGAAGGACACAGAGAGCCCTTGAGTGCCATTCCCAATGACAAATTCCATCTGGAGATGCAATCCATTTCACTTCACCACTACAACTAATTTCTCTTTTGTGCATTCGGACTTCTCCTTCAACTCAGCATTTTGCAGCACAGGGGTCCTTTGTCTTGGCATTCTGGGAGGCTGGTCTTAACACACTATTGATTATTCTTCCCTCTCACAATTTCTGAAGTTGATGGCGCAACCAGCGTGATAAAGACACTGGGCCTTTTCTTCCATAGTGCCTAAATCACTTCCTTGTAGCAAGGTCGCTGCTGATGGAGGGCTTTAACACTCCCAGAGCTCCGGGGATCTGTTGGGTGGACTATTTTGGATTGCTTTGAAAATGACAGCTGAGTTTTAAGAAGGATAAAGACAGAGTGGGGAACAATAGCAAGACCTGGGTGAGATTACAGAGGGCTGGGCACTGAAGGGTTAACAGCCCCTCTAACCACACTGGGCACTGAAGAGTTAACAGCTCCTCTAACCACACCCCAGGAAGGAAGGGCCTCATTGACTGAAGGGGTCAAGTTAAATCACAGGGGTTTGGGATTCTCTGAAGAATGTATGCTATGCATTCTGAGGAGAGGTTTCAAGTTTTGTGGTGGGCTATTTAAGGTGTTAGGGACAAACCACAGATTAGTTAATATACTCCAGCAGCCTTCCATTATCTATGCTTGTTTTAGATTTTGAAGGTGATTTCAAAGCAGAGGTTACTGGGTCATGATCCAAACCAAAGAAACACCCACAAACCTCTGAGAACTTTCGTAGAAACTTGTTCACTCAAAATTTGCAAATCCCTAAACAGATGTACTGCCTGACTTTAGAAAACAGAACCGGGGAGAGACAGAGACAGGCCGTCTCATGTGATAGTTTCAAGGCTGGGCTTAAGGTCTATGTTGCTGAACTCTGTAGAACACGAGGAAAGGTACAAGGAGGCCCCTGAGTACCAGCTTGTCTCTTCTTCTTGGGGACTAGGAAGGACTTCTGTACCAGTGTCACATACAGAATCAGTTAAAAACAAGTCCGCGAGCTATCCTGTAGCCGAGCACTCACAAATCGAGATTCAGAGTTTCGCATTTAATGCATGTTGTCTGAATAGCTGTGTCTTTCCCAGATCCCCAAATTGAGACCTAATCTCTAAAGCCATGGGATTATGATGAGTAAAGACATGATCAGTGGCCGTATAGAGACAGACACTGTTTTCAGTGGTTTGTCATATTACCCTGTAGATAAGACAACATGTAATCTATCAGTTAGAGAAACTATTTAGAAAACATGGGGTTCATGGGGTGGGTGGCAAATGGAACTCCGGGATGCAAATTTGGAGTATTCATGTTTTCTGAGTTTGCTATAATAGTCGTGTGAGACAGGAGGCTCAGTCTAGGCAGCCTAGGCACCCCAGTGTTTTATATTTCGAACAAAAGAAGAAATAGATAAGAATTTATAGTATGATGGATAGGTCTGAGGGTTAGGCGGTCGTTAGGCAATCAGATGGTCAGGGCTGGAGATGCAAGCCTAGATTCTGGTGGTTTCTAAAGCCCTGAAACTGTGTTCGTGAAGGGAGAGTAGAGAGACAGAGTCTAATGGAGGGAGCCTGTGTTGTGTGAACAGGGTGACCTCTCTGAGCCCTGCCTTCCTCCTCTCTTGAGTGGGCACATGTACGCTATGAAGCAGGGGACACACAACCCAGTATCTAGAAAACAAGTGCTTGATAATCGTTATATAATTACATAAGTCCATAACTTACACTTTCTGTAAGTTCTGCCGTAGTGGAAAAGTGTCAAGAGGAAAACACCTGGCCTGGTGCTTCTTCCACTCTCTGTCTTTTGTTTCCAGGTGTTACTTTTTATTTTTACCCATGTGCATGTGCCTGTGTGTGGTTTTATGCTCATGGGTGCAGTGCCCACAAAGGCCAGAAGATGGTACTGGATCCCCTGGAACGGAAATTAAACCTACTGAAGGGCCTCCAGTGTGAGAGTCAAATTCAGGTCCCCTGGAAGAGCAGCAAGCATCCTTATCCACTAAGCCACAGCTCCGGCCCCTGATCTGTATTTTCCACACAGTATTATCTGCAAGGGGTCAGCTCAAAGATGTGCAGAAGCAATAGAGTTCATGTATTGAATTAGGAACATCCACGGGGACTTCATGCTGAAGCATGTTCTGCTGTGTTCATGATGTAATTTGTGGAGTTCCTCCAGGAAGTTCCACCCCAGATGAGGGTGTCTCAGACCCGCTAAAAGAAACGAGATTCTGATAGAATTGCCTCCGAGGTTGGTGCTAACACTCCATCCTCAGTTAAAGTTTTTTTTTTTTTTTTTAAAAAAGCCTTCTTTTTATAAGAAAACAGATGTTTGTTGCTTCAGTATAGACAAATGCTGTGAATATTCAAAGGAATCAGCTTTCCTACCCAGCTGACTCAAAAGACATGTGGATTTTAGGGAGCTCTCTGCCTCATGATTCCTTTCCCTTAAGAGGATTACAAAGATAATATCTCAGAAGCCTATCGGTATTCTGAGATGAAAGACACTGGCATTAAGATGGAAAGTGTTGGACAAAGAGACATTTTATTGTTTTATAGGGAGGAGAAGGGGGAGGAACAGGGAAAGGAGGAAGGGGTGAAGGAGAGAGGGGGAGGAGCATTAGTAAGAGATGTGTTGGTAAGAGCTTTGCATTCAGTCATCAGTTTGTAAATGTATTTAGAACTGAAATATATTAATATAATACATAGTTCTCATAAGCAAGTACGCTGTTCACTTTTTCAGAGGTACTTACAGCTGGTTTCCCTGTCTCCTCTGTCTCTGCCTTCTCTTTGCTGCTTTGATAACATATTCGCCAGAGTCATTATTGGCAACTTGAGAGGCGATGTTTGTGGATAGTCTCTGTGTGGGACTCATCTTATCTCCCCACTTTCTTCTCAGTGGGTCTCAGATAAGTCAGAGAAGCTACGGTTAACTGTGCTGTCTTGAAATCTGCAAGTGGAGCTCTGGTGGTTTAATTAAGCACAAACATCCCTTAACGCTAACTTGGACTGGATGTTTTGAGACTGTTTTCTTCATCTAGTGGATTCTAGTTTGTATTACAATCCTAATGACCACATTGTTTGTTGGAAGAATAACTGGAGAATTCCTATCTATCACATCTATACCTAAGGAAACAAGGAGACATCACATCTGTACAGGACTGTGTATAATGGGTCCAGATGTGACCGTTATTTTCACAAGGAACAGCTGGGAGGTAACAGACAAGCATTCAGGAGACTTGAAGTGCAACAGTGAAATACCTTCGAATGGGTCATCCATTAGTAACAGGCTGTGAAGTGCAATGTTCAGGCACTAGGCAATCCATAGACGACACCGTCTGTCTTTATGTAGCAGATGAATTGATGAGAGGCCCCCTTAGACCTCCTTTATAAGGAACAACTCCAGTCATTACATCTAGAGATTCTAGGAGTTACCTTTCTACAAAACCTTTGAGTGGATCAGTACATTCTGACCATAGCAAGAGTCACTAAGGAGAGCCTAAGAATTTGGAGTACTAGCTTCAGTACTTCATCTTAAACTTGGGAAAACATGGCTTCCCAATTTTCAGAGCCATTTTGAAGATAAAATACGATGCCTAGAGAAGACATTGAAAAAGCGAAGTGTAGCAGATAGATTATTTTCACTGATTGTGATCTATGGTCACATGGGTTACAGAGCTACGATGGACAGTTTAAGCTTTATAGGCAACGGTCTCCTCCAAACCAAGGCTGGGTATCTCTTCCTCAGCTTGAAGAGCGAGAGAGAGCCATGCATTCATATGAAACGTATTGCTACCATCTTCACGCAATTTACTATGTCAAGTTAAAGCAAAGTTAAGTAAACAACTTTACTAAAGTTATTAACTAGAATCAAAAATTCTAGTTCTTGATGATTTGATAAGTTACTTATTAAAATCAATAATCCTATAGAAAATGGAAGATCTCACTTACAAAATAGTCAAACTGGAGATCTTGTTGGTAGAGTAAGCTAAGAGTCACCTCAGGCTCTCTGCCTTCAGTAGTTCCCTGAATGTTACAGAAGGCCAGAAACTTAAGAGTACTGAATTTTGTAAAGAGTATTTTTTTTGTCTATTGTATATAACTATGATATTTCTTCTACTTTGTTTCCTTAAAAGGAGAACTGCCAGGCTCCTCTTTGGCATATTAAAATTGTGTTTATCACCGCTCTTATGTTTTGGGGCCATTTCTGATGAAAATAAGAGTTGTTTTTTTTTTTAATGTAAGCCCTGTAACAGTGACAGCCACTCTATAATGACAGTGCCTGTGAAGAGTCTAGCAGGTAGGGAGAATATACAATCTAGATTTACCAAGAAAAGGTGTAACCCATGTCCGTGGCATGATGGAGTAAGACAACGTAAAACGTCACCATGCTCCCTAAAGTGGTGTGTAATTTAAAACGTGTCAGTCGGTTACTTCTAGAATGTTTACGCTGAGCTTGCTGGACAGCGGTGGACTGTGAACAACTAAAACTAAAAAGAAAAAAAAAGTGAAATATGCATGGTTTGGAGGGATTCTGTGTCTGGGTTCAGAGCTTAGTCAGCAGCATTAGTTATATTAAAATGACTGATAATCTGGACTCTATACTAAGCTACTGTTCCCATATCATCATTGTCTGGTCAACATTCTGGCCAGCGACACCCATCCATTGCAGCAGCTGAATCCTCTCTCTGCTGGAGGTCATCCAGATCATACAACTATGGCACACAGCTGAGGGCATTTCCTCAGCGTGACAGTGACAGCTCAGTGGTTAAGAATGCTTACTGTTGTAGCAAAGGGTTGTTTGCAGCAGCCACATAGGTGGCTCATGACCATTTGTAAC
This sequence comes from Grammomys surdaster, assembly GCF_004785775.1. Lineage (NCBI taxonomy): Eukaryota > Metazoa > Chordata > Mammalia > Rodentia > Muridae > Grammomys > Grammomys surdaster. The sequence goes on along the minus strand of NW_021604567.1, from coordinate 15,389,771 downwards.
TCTAGCTGCATGGGATCCAATGACCCCTTCAGGCCTCTGTGGGAACTGTACTCAACTGGGCATACCCCTACACAGATAGCCATAATCAAAATCAATTCTTTAAAGTGAGGTGGTGACTGAAATGTGTTGGTATATGGATGTTCACATATCAATGTAGGTAAACAGGAGTCGCTTGAAATATTCCCCAAAACATTTCACCAATGCCAGTAGCAAGAAGAGCTACACTAATAGATCCTTAGAGTTTATATTCACGCATTCTTCTTTCTGGTTCCTAACAGCTTTCTGCTAATATCTTAAGACACATATTCTTGAATACAACTGGGTGACTTTGATAATTATTTCTTTCTTTGGCTTCAAATATTTAGATTAACAATACAAATAATTGTTCTAAGTTCCCAGCTTTTCATTGTTATTTATGTTAGTAAGTCTCTTCGTGGATTGCATTCTCTAAGAAGATGGGTTTTCACCCCATCATTTCAGAACAGTCTCCTTTCTCTTTCTATTCCTGCTCTGTCTTCTCTCTCTTCTCTCATCATCTTTCTTTCTGCTTTCTTGTGTTTTTCTTTCCTTAAAGATTGATTGCACTGGTTCCCCTGGTCAACTTCTCTGGCAAGTCTAAGTCCCTGGATGGATTCAGCATCCTGTTAAGAGAATTCTGGATTCTGAATTGAGTCAAGTCATCAGTTTTTGTTTTGGTCACTTTTTACTGGCTTTGATTTTTTTTCAAGAGCTGGCTGCCATGTATATTTTAAAGTTTAAACAATTTTACTTCCAAAGCATAAACACCTTGGTTCCAGGGTATCTGTCTGATACCTCTTAAAATCTTTTCTTCAATAAAAACAAATTCTTTCCATTCACTTGAGAATTTTTTTTTTTAACGGTTGTGCATTCCTGAGACTGCAGGATATCTTGATATTCTTTCCAAATGAGCAGAGGGCAGAGTTTCAAAGAATCGAACATAGCATATTTTAGTGTATGGAGAGAGAAAACTATCCCATGTCTCTTTGCCTGGTTAAACGATTATTTCACATGCTCTTTGTTTATAAGGCCAAAAGAACTTCTTTAGTGTCACTTGGGAGATTGTAAGTAAACATATGAACCACATCAACCTGGTTGTGAACCATTCATCTACTCTATGACTGAACAAATGTATATTGAGTGTTATTTGGTCAAAATTAAGTGGTGCAGGTATGTCGTTCGGACGTAGACCTGATCTTATGAGCAATTCCTATGGAAGACCAGGGAAGCAGAATGCTATGAACATAAATAGAGGGCCCAGAAGGAGCAACTGGTCCAACCTAGGGATTCCAGGCATCTTCCTAGAACAGCAGAGCTGTGCTGGAGCGAGTAAGAGCGAGGTCTTACTGCTGATGAGTGAACTTGAGACATTTCTAGTAACTTTACAAATAAGTTGCTAATCATGACCATTAAAACTTAAGTTTCATATACTTACAATTACATAAATTATACTTTCTATATATACTATGTGTAACATATATTCATATGTAATCATGATCATTAAAAGTTAAGTCTTATATACTTACAATCACATAAATTATACTCTATATAACATATGTAACATATATATAT
>NW_021604567.1:15361684-15387781 GCF_004785775.1 Grammomys surdaster | reverse complement strand
GATGACCGGAATACTATACCATGGTATGTCACTGTATTCAGTGACAGCATGCCTGGGTTTGCAACCAGCCATATTGTGAGTATTTACACCAATGAAATTGGCAAATTCTTAGAAGTTTTTCCAACAGAGGTGAATCTTTACACAATCTAAAACCTTGAAGAAAAGATTTTTAAGAAGCATGCAATACATCTGACAGATATCCTGGAACCAAGCTGTTTAAGCTTTGGTGGCAAACTGTTTAAATCTTAAAATATACATTGTAGCCAGCGTTTGAATGAAAAAACAATCAAGGAGTAAAAAGTGACCAAAACTGAAACTGTCTTGACTCGATTCAGAATACACAGAATTACAGAGGTACGTCCTGACAGGCACACGGTTAAGCTCCTGAAGTTGTGATTTTATCAGTGTCAGAGCAGATCACCAACTCCTTAGTGGGAAGGCAGTGTTCAGAATCAGAATGTGCTGATCACAAGGCTGTGCGTTTGTGAGATTGGCCAGAGCCTGTCCGTGAGAGGCGTAGACCTGGGAAGATTTCCTCGCAAGGCAGGAGGAAGGGAGAAAATTTCCCTGAGATCCAGAAAAATAGATTTCTTTCTTTGCTCCTAAGGACACAGTGACTGTTGATTTAAATTGAGTTTCACTAATCCATTTTTTGAGTGGAGCACATTAAATATCATCTTATCCTTTACCAAAAAGTAAAGTCTCCAGATAAATCCCCAAAGGTAAGAGATAATCAAAAGTTTTCCTTTATCATCAAAAAAAGGAAAACACAATGAGAATCTCTGTTCCCGAGGAGGAGAGCTCAAACTAATTTGGTTCAATACTTTTCTTATAAATAAGCATATTTAAGCTTTCATTTTACATTATGAAAACATGACTTTTTCCCTGAAAAAAAAAACCCAACAATCCAAAAACTGGTTCTGCTATAAACAGGAATAGAATATACCCTGATTTTCTACACAGAGGGGAGAAAAGCCACAAGCTTTCAAGGTCACTTTTCTCAGTGCCATGTCCCAGGTGAAAAATGGAGAGTAGAATAAAATGTTTGAATTTATATATATATAAAATATACATTAGAGAAAAGCGGAAAGGCCTGAACCACCAAAAATGCAGCCTTCCCTTTGAAAACAAAACTGAAAACAAGCTGTTAGAAATTAAAAGGTCATCAAGCTTTGTAAATAGTGTGACCATCTCCTTTTTTCCAAGATCACATGGGAGGGACCCCACTATCCACCCAAGGAGAAAACTAGTTAGCATAATGTGACCATGGGCAGAAGCCACCAAACCCCTGCCCCCAAAATCTCTCTTCTTTGGTAGTGCTGAGAGGCACAGACTAGGACTGGGTTGTTGGAATAGTCATCAATAGCTTGCCGTCTCCTGGGGCCTGCTCTCAGAGACGTATGTATAGATCCTTCCTCTCCTGAGGTGGGAATTCTTAATTGTAAACAATCAAACATACATAGGATCAAATGTGAGGTAAAGATATTAAATATTTTCTGCTCTTACAAGCTAAATTTAAGCCTGTAGACCATCCTGGATGAATTAAGAACATAGTACCAAACTCTTCAGAATTTATCTATCACAGTTCCTTTTAGCAAAAATTAAGAGCCTTAACCCCTATGGGTGGTTCAGATTTGACATGATCCACGCTAAACGCTTTACATGCACTGTACCATTGTTTTGTTTAAACAGCCTGTAAGATGTATTGGGTCTTTCATTTTGAACACTGGTTACTTGAGTTTAGATTCATAAATGATTTGCCCCAAATCATGTGAATGATAACAACAAGGTCTCAGGGCTGTCTGGTGTCCATTTCTGACCTAATAACTGCTGCTGTGTTTGAAGAATACAGAGTGCCTTCGAGCCAAGGTAAGGTATCTATCACCCCCTTTTGTTGAAGGATCTCTGGACTTATGTTTTCATGCTGTGACTTCAACCAGGCAAAACACACCATTTCTTCCACATGGGGCATCCTAAGAGCTTTCTCTGCAGAATTTGAGAATAGATAAGATGCAGTTCTTGTACACAAATAATTTAGAATACTGTCCAGGAGAAAGGAAGTCAAAAATAACCCTAACGTATTAATACTATGATTACCTTAAGAAAGGCACATGTGACACAGAGTCCCCACAGAAAAAAGAGAAAATGGCAGGAGAGTGAGTGAAAGATAGATCCTGGGTAACGTCTTCCAAAGGACAGGAGACATTTTCACCATTTGAATTCTCAAGAGACTGTTTCTCCCTAATTCCTCAAAAGAGAAAAGGCACACCGAAGAGAGCCAGGGAGGGAGAACTGGGTGCTGGAAAAGAATCCTGCAGAGTTAGTGAATTAATGCTCATGAAACTGGAGAACCATCCTACCAGCAAAAGGCCATCAGACAAATAATATAGATGCTGAAATAGTCTCAATAGGTAGAGACGGAAGTTGCTCTATTCTCTTTAATGTTTTTCTAGGTTTCTTGGTCATCTTGTGATCTGCACATTCAGGAAGAATTGTCTAAGATAAAATTAAGTACCATCAGGCGGTCTCGCTCTTCTGGAATGGGTTTTGTACTCATCTGTAATAGCGCTAATTGAATAGATGGCTTCAACTGGAACTTAATAAGTCTTCCTTCTTAATTTAGATTATATCTGACAAACCAATCTTCCTTGGTTAGATTTGAAATTATTCCTAATGTAGCTAAATGATAGCCAGTGAAATCAGATTTATCTTCCCTGAGAGGATAGGGAGGAGATTATCAATATATCTGAAGTTCAAAGGCAGAAACTTGACTCCTAGTTCTCCCCCCTTTTTGGAGAATTTCCACCAATGTGAGGCTCTGGACAGCATTCATTTGAGTGGGATATGGGGGATGGGGCTAGTAAGAGTTCTTCCTTGTCCGCCATGAGGACGGTGAAGCTGCAGACGGTGATGATACGTCTGCTGTTGGACTAGCTATGTCTGCCTCTCCTTGATAGGCTTCCCAGAGTGGGGCAGGCCAAGCTCCCTCATACAGTTGCTCCTTTCAGTGCTGAGCTCATTTGGTTGGTCCTGGTGGGAGATGCTTATAAAGGGAACTGCAGCATGCTGGGAAAATCTTTTCCTTTTTGGACCGGACAGATCTGGCTGCGTTCCAGCTCTGCCACATGTCGTCTGACCTCAGGCTAACTGTTTAATCTCTGTAAATTTAACATTTCTTTCTGATGATCAAGTAAAAGGATGCTTCACAAGGTTTCAGGGAGGATTTGAAATAAAGATATAAATAAGGCCTATAGAAAGAGACTGTGTCAGCAAAGCAAGGAGACGGATTCTCTTCTACAGTGTTGCTCGTGTAGAGAGCATCCTCTGGTGTTTGTTGAATGAATACGGTTAGGATTCAACTAATAGTAATGTCTCTCATTGCTACGTGGTGGTGCTGTGCACAAGAGGAACCAAAAAAAAAACCCTTTGTTTAATGTATTGCAGTCTTCATCCCTTGAAAATGTACATGCGTACACATTTATTGCACAAAAGCAAAGAAATCTAGAGTTTGAAATGTGTCATAACTTATAGAAATGTGTATTATGACAGTCTATATTTTTCAAAGGAATCTTGTAGCTCACTCTTAACCGTCTCTCTGAAAGTGAAATAGGGGAATAAAAAAGACTTGGTAGTATCATACAGACAGAGCTTGGAGAAGACAGGGGCATGGACATATCGGTGAGAACAGACCTTCTCATTAGGCTGTAAAACTCTCTCACTCAGAGGTTCAATTATCAGGCAAAAAGTTAGTCCTCCTTCCTTGAGATATGATGAGAACGTTTGGGGAATGAAATGTGTTACCATAAAGTTGTGTGTGTTTGTGTGTGTGCTCACTATTGGAAAAAAGTGGAAAAGAGAAACACGCAATCAGGATCTATCTTGGAGAATAACAATAAACATCATAAGAGAAAACAGTATCAGCTCCAGGTCTTCCACAGTTGGCAGCTCTGTTTCTTCATCTTTTGCTAGTTTTCTAGAAGGCCACTGAATTTTCTCTACACACTTGCTCTTTCTTGGAGAGCCTGGATGTTCCTTCTCTGCTTCCTCCCTCCTCTCTAACTTCCTTCATTCTGTTTTCTCTGCCAGTTTACCAGAGTCACGCTTCTATGGACAGTCCATCTAGCACACTGTCACTTTTGACCCTTCCTACTGCGTGCATAGGTACACTTTCTTCCTGATTATGGAATTTCTCACAAATTATATTATTTTTTATATACAGTTCTTAAAACAACGGTACTATAATGATATGGTTATATAAATTTCATAAAAATATCTCATTCAAATTTTGCTGATAAAAAAAGTCCCATCTCATCGAATTCTTAGAGAATTTTCTGGTAGAATAGTTCATTTAAATTTCACTTAATAATAACCTACTACATGCCTCAAATTTGTTACAAGAGTAGAGTTTTCTACACATACACACACACTCACATACACACATACACTCACACACACACTCGCACACTCACTCATACACACTCTCATACACACTCACTCACACTCACACACACACTCACATACATTCACACACACACACACACACACACACACTCACACACCAAAACCAAAACCAAAAATAAACAAAAGCCACCAGCAGTAACAAGAATGGGATGCAAAAGGCAACATTCTGCTTATTAACTTAGTTTAGCATTTCTACAATGGAGACACATTGTAAACTTAATGTGGCATTCTGTAAATATATAGAATTCTGATTTTATTTCCCAATAAAGATGTATTTACTGTAAAAGAGGACACTTTAGTCAATATACTCTTTGAATTGTTTTTTTCTTTTTTTCTGGGACCGGTGGTGCATGGACAGGCTCTCATATCTGGCTTGGAACTCACTGTGTAGATGAGTCTGGCTTCAGACTCATTGAGATCTTCCTGCCTCTGCCTCTGAAGTGTGGAGATCAAAGGCATGTGCCATTGTGGTCAACTGAGTTTGGTTAATATGGTGGTTTAAGTGGGAATGGCTTCTGTAGGCTCAGATACTTGAATGTTTGGTCCTGAGTTTGTAGGAACGTTTGGGAAGGAGTAGGAAAGGTGGCTTTGCTGGAGGAGGTGTGTCACTTTGAGGTGGACTTTGAGATTTCAAAAGCCAGTGTCACAGGGATGCTTGTTTCTAGTGTGCGGTAGATGATGTGGTGTGCTGTCAGGATGGAGACTCTCAACAGGAATCTGCTGAAAAAGGACAGGAGTGTGGAAACATCGTAGACAGAAGAAGCCACAGAAGCTGAGGGAAAACACGGACCCGTGCATGTCAGCCAAGACACAAAGGCCTCGGGTAGATAGAGGCAGGAGACTCAAGACCTTGCGGGGCTTGGGTTCCACTCTAGCTGTAAAGGAGTTGTTAAAAGGTGAAGCAGGAGCCCTTGATCTTGCTAGTGTTTTCAAATACCTTGATTATGAAGTAAAGGGCAGATTTAAGGGGACCGAAGAGAGAAAGCCAAGGGACTAGTTAGGAAGTAGTGCCAGTAGGATGTTACCTATGGAGAAACTTTGTATCAAGGATTCCTGAAAACTCAAGTTGTAGAAACTTTATCAAAATGTGTCCAGCCACCCGAGAACAAGAAAGAGGCTCATCCTATCTGTAACTGTCTGGATTGTTTATTTGTTTACGTCCTAGTTCCTGCTTTGTGTGTCTTTCCTACTGAAAACGGTGTTGATTGTAGGTAGTGAGCCTCACCATTGAGGACTGCTGATAGATACTTGCTAAATGAATTGATGAAGGAAAAGGCAAAAGAATGCCTGGCTTGAATGAGCTGCATGCTTAGACGCCTACTTCTGACGGCCTGGCTTGAGCGTGAGGTGCACACTGGAGAGACACATCTTAGTGTAATGGTCTCAGGCCTCAGATTCTTTTGCTCATATTTTTTGGTACATTCCCTTCTCTTGGGCTATTTTTAACTTCCACAAGCCTAGTCCCCAATTACTCCAGCACTGCTGGGTTATGAGGCCTCTCAGAACAACTCTAATTGGGTTTTAGGTGATGGACTTGAGAGGAATGGATAGTTGCTAGTTTTTTTTTTCTACACTAAAAGAAAATGGCCTTTCATGGAAGTCCCAAATGTGCCATTTCCCCAACAGTTGATGGTAATTCAAGCATCCATCTCTACCTGGTACCTCAGGTTCATTAAAGCCCAGAGTCAAGCCTAGAAAACTCTAGGCTCAGCCACTCCCAGAGAGAGAATGAAATGCAGGCCAGAGTCTTTCTTAGCCTACTTCCTCCTAGTTACCCTGAGATGTGCAACTCCAGTTTGACTTGTGGCAGCCAAGGACATTTGGCGAGAGTTCTCTGTGCCTCTTCCTTGACTTCAACATTTGACACCTCTTTCACAAAACACTTTAATGACTGAAATATGTAATCAGGTAACCCTTGGCATATTTCAGTGGGAATTCCAGCCCCTGCCACCAGGTTTAAAGGGTTGAGATAGATGAGGTTGTCCTTTCATTGTAGAGATGTTGGTAGAGAGAGGAGAGGGTCTCTGTGTACTCATCAGGGTTGTAGGACTTCAACTGGGAAATCCCAGGCTGGAGACCTCACTGTAGACCCCTACCCTTTGCTTATGGTGAGTCCTGCTTCTCTCCAGCTGGGTGAATATGACCACAAACTGGAAGGCTGGCATTTGTGCTCACAGCTCCAAACCCAGGACTTCTGTCTCATATGGTTTGTGAAATTCTGATACTTTTTTTGCCTTTAACTTTCATAGACAAAGGAACATTTCCTCCCAAAGGTTCATTAATGAAGGCTGTACAGTTGTCTTCAAAGGAAGTCTGAGGTGATGTTTTGATTATTTACCATTGAGCACATATAGCTCATATCTCATTGTACACAGCCGATGACAAAATTAGAAGTTTTGAGAGAGGACAGAATGGCGGTGTTGTAGAAATTTCAAACGTTGAGATGGAACATTCCTCCCAAATTGCTCTTACATGTGAGGGATTACTCGCCCATACTTAGAGCTCACTGAAACTCTCAGGGCAGCCAATAATTGTGTCGTGATTGAGTAGCTGTGAAGTACAGACTTACTTCTGTTCTCGGTGTCATTTTGTTGTTCACTTTCAATGAATGTGCAAATGGGGGGTTCAGCAGGGAAAGCTCACTGGCAGCATGGTAGAAGTTATAATCCACACCCGAATACCGTATCACTCCACTTTTTAGGTGGCGCCACCTATGCAATGTGCATACAGTAGGAGGCAAGCTATTAGTAGACATACCTTCGCCGACACCTGCATGCTGTTTTCCTGCATGTTCATAATGGCTTCAGAGATCTTGACGTCTATTGGGTCCATGACTGACTCAATGTTGAATGGCCCTTCCAGTCGCTCAGCTACCAAGAGCATTGCATCTGGTAAAAGACAAGAAGGATATTTATTTCAGGATAGGGTCCTCCAAGTTTTTAACTTCTATTTCAACATTTATAGAACACTGAAGGGGAAAAAAAAAGAACGTTTACTCCTAAGACCTTATGTGTTCAAGTGAAATGGGTGGTTAAATCTTAAAATCATAATATACTTTACTTCCCGTGAAGATTTAGGATGATCTTACACCCATGGAACCATGTCTGAAATATGAGAATGTCAGTGCACATGCAGAAAGTTGGACATACGTAATTCTACATGAAATCAACAGAATGCTTGGTTAGCCGTGAACTGCATTTCACGTCTGGGTTTTGATCTCCACTATAGACTGGATCTGAAATCTATAGTTTTATGTTTTAAACAACACGCTCCGTGGTGGTCTGACTGATAAAGGACCAAGAGCCTCCAGCATTTGAAGCCCTGGTCCCTAGATGGTTGCATTGAGAGGGAGGTGTGGCCTGAGAGGGAGGTGTGGCCTGAGAGGGAGGTGTTGCCTGGGAGGGAAGTGTTGCCTTGCTGGAGGAGATTAATCACTAGGGTTATATCCCCCAGCTTATGGAACTATTTTAAAGGCTGTGGAAGCTTCAGGATGCGAGGCCTGGGTAGTGGGAATGGGCATCCTGTAGAAACTCTGAGATCAGCTTCCGCTTCCGGCCCAAGTCCTCTGCTTATTGTCTGTATGATATTCCTGTAGCCGTGGACAAAGCTGCTCCCAGTAACATGTCTTCTCCACCTGAGATACCTCCAAAACCACAGGCTGAGACAAGTCCTTTCTCCCTAGGTTGCTTTTGTTGGGTATCTGCCCACAGTGATGGAGAAGAGGATAACACTTCTCTTCTTTGGGAAGATGGAGAAACAAGAATATTGAAGTGCTGTCTTGTAAACCTGGAGACACAGACATCAAGACCCAAAGAACACAGCCTTCGGTGTAAAGTACTTTTTCGATTTTAGAAGCTCTCTCATGTCCTTGCTTTGTGCTGACACTCTACCCAGAAAGCTTTTCCATTTAGGCTCTTCAATATTCTCTGGGAGGATAAAGGGGTTTTCTCTCACTTGGGTTGGAAGATTAAGGCAGATTCTGATGTATACCACATGATGTGCTCTCAAAAGTGCCTGGGGGGTTGCACTGAATTAAATTGAGCTGTATGTGGGCAGGGGAGCTAGTAATTGTGACACGGAGACACGAGTTATGTATTGGGGTCCATTCTTCCTGTTTGGACTATCTGGAAGACTACAGGTAAATGAGGTATATCAGGGTGACTGCCAAAATGAGTCAGGAGCTGCTGTGAAGGGGAAGGGGTCCAGACCAGTGTCACCCAACCCTGGCCCAGCCTCCATTCTTGGTAACCAGAGCATTCTTTGGCAATCCGCTTTCTACCTGGGGTGTGGAACAGAACGTTTCCCAGTGGTGAGAACGCGGCTGTGTGGGAAGAGCTGTGTTTAGCATGGTGAAGAACTAATGAGTTACAGATAATTTAAAAGAACCATTCTAGGCCAGCAGCTCTCATATTAAACTGCATAAGCTAGACTTAACTTATGCACCCAATAGGTCTCAAAATTTTCAGTTGCTTAAACTCTTAAAAATGAATCTTAAAAAAATTTCTCCCTTTCCAGAAAAATCTACATTTATTATCCAGTGCTCACAGAACACAGAAAAGGAAAACGAAGAAGACTAATATGCCCATAACCACACTTCCCAGAACAATACTGTGAGCACTGTGGTACATGCCCTATTTATTTTTGCTTTGTGCATGAATATTTTAAGCATGCAATGAAATATACTGTGCATATATCATATAATCTGCTTTTTAAATGTAATATATTATTAATGTAAAATGCTGTTTATAGTTAGCTGTTTTACAGTACTAATGTGAGGAAACCAAATTTTATTTTTACTGCATACTCAACCATGTTCACCCCAAGTCTAACAGCAAAACATTTTCAGGGTTATAAAGTAGCTATGAATTAGCGTGGTGAGAAACCTTTTAAGAGGATTTTTTAATATAAAAGATATAGAACTGTCTGGAAAGTAAAGATTCACGTTTTTAAAGAGCCCCAGGCTTTATAAACAGTACTAACACTTAGTTTAATCCAGTGTTCCTTCTGCCAGATCTCATACAAGAGTCCCCACTGTATTCCTTAGGGAATGAGGAAGAGTTAACCATTCAGGGCAGCATCAGAAGCACAAAAAAGACAGTGCCATGTCACCCAGTTCCACATTCCACCCCACATATTCCTCACAGGTGCATATGGACCCACAGACATGTTTGCATGAGTGACATCACATACAGAAGCCCTCCATTTTTTTCTTTGATATTTTTCTTCGTTAACACAGATTGATCTGTGTATGCTATGGATCTTTTTTTTTTTTAACAAAGCAGATATTTCACAAGATCTTAATAACCTAATTACCAATTAGACAGGAAGAAGATACACATTATTCCATCGTTGTAGATCGTTGTGAAATCCATTTTCTCCTTTGTGGGTTTGAGGGGCAGTTACATAGCTGAAAGCTGGTTGCTTCTTTTCTGTCTTTGTATCTGTTTGTGAGCTTATCAAAAAAATTCCTTATCACAAAACTTTGCAGCTGGGTTTCTGGTGAGGATTAACCGCTTGTGACAGTTGTAATTTAAAAGAGCCAGGAAATTCTGGTATGGGAAATGTATTGCAGCCACAGAGAGAGGAAAAAGATGTAATTAAAGAAAATGATAACTACGGGATACTTGTGTGCTTATATATGTACTTGCATGAATCATTATACATCATATATGTCAGTATCGGTCTTTCTCAATGTATGTTTTTACCATGAGTAGGTTGGGTTGTAAAGAAACAATTCTGCCCATAGAAAAGTCTACAAGGAAAAGGACACAATTCTGGATTGTACACCAAGAATTGAACATAGAGTCTGAAATGTCATAGACTAAGGTCTCTTTAAGATTTTATTTTATTCTTGGCCATGGATTTGAGAGAGAGAGTCAGGAGTACTTGTGGAAGGAGAAGGAAGAAAGAGAAGGGGGGGGAATGACTAAATTTAAATTTTAAAAAGTTTCTTCTTTTTTTTTAAGAATACAAATGGATAGTTTAATAAGCACCAATGAGATGCTTATTTACTTGTATTTACTATGTTGTAGAAGGTTACACATTTACTATTATTTCACAACTTTTATTTCACATTCTATGTTCTCTTTTCTGGTTTTGTTTTTTTATATGGATACAATGTCAGATGTACAGAAACATGATAAAATTACGAATTCTATAAAGATCACGTAATACAGTTTACTAGTATTTACCCATTGCTAATGCTTTTCCCACTTGCTTCATTGTTTGCTCACTATATCTGTCAACCTATTAATTTATTATCTACATATCCATATCTAATCATTGAGTTTTCATTGGATATTTTATTTATTTACATTTCAGATGTCATCCCCTTTCTCCATTTCCCCTCCCTAGAACCCCTTATCCCATTCCCCCTCCTCCTCTTTGCTTTTATACCATTTGAATTACATGCAACTATTCAGATCAGTTCTAGGTTGCGGGTCTAGCAATACAATAGATGCAAATAGTCAAGAACAAGCAAGACAATAAACACAAATAGTCAAAGAACGAGCAAGGCAATAAACAAAATTCCATGAACACTCCCGTGATCACTGTTTCTAAAGGCTTATCAGGATGGCCAAAATATCTGAGCTTACTTCCCTTGTCCTAGCCCAAGGTCATTTTCATGTCTGAAGCCTAGTTCCTTGTTCTAGCCTAAAATTTAGATTCCTGCCTGGAATTACTTCTTTTTTCTAGCCTAATGTCAGATTCCTGCCTGAAGCCTACTTCCTTGTCCTTGGCCAATGTCATATTTCTGCTAAGCAGCCCATTTCCTTGTCCTTGGCCCATGTCAGATTCTGGCCAAGCATCCCCAAAGGCTCTCCACCTCTCCCTCTTTTTTATTTCATTAAAAAGACTGAGCCTGTCTTAGGTCATTCTGACAAGTATGTCTTCCTTACCTATCATGGAATACGCATTATTAAAAGCAATGCATATCTGTCTTAGGTTGGTAAGGCTCTGTGCAGAATCTTACCCGTCCTTGGCTTGCCAGTCTGTTAATTTAACTCTGCCTGGGGGTCCATTTTCAAATTCAAGCCATGTACTTTGGCTGTCAACATGTTGATGTTGTTAAGGATAAGCTTTAACATGATGGGCAGGAATAAAAGTATTCCTAGGACAAAAAGGGGTAGCATAATCAACATATATATATATGTCATTCTTGAAGCTTGACCAAAATAGAAATACTGACCTCAGGTCATGAGTAATTTTATCAGGAGTAGCTACCTCATCAACATTCAGCAGAACAGCATTCTTGAAATTCATAAGCTCGCTATGTAAAGTTAAAATATCCAGAGAGGTGTTAGAAGTATTGACATAAAGCTTCTTTTGTAGACCTTCCAATATATAGGTCAGGGAAGACACTTTGGTATTTGTAGCATAAAACTGGGACATTCTTTGATGATGCCCACCCTTCTGTGACTTATTGTGTCAAGACCACAGATCCAGTTTTTATGTGCCTGGTCCTACAAACTCAATGATGAAACTGCAATGAACAGTCTTCATGGTGGGGTTCAAAGATGCTTCATGGTTAAGTATCTCTTCCTGAAGTTGATTCCTAGCACTCAGGACTGCTTATAACTCCAGCTCCAAGGGTTCTGAAACTTTCTCCTGGCCTCTTCTGTCCATACACATGGTGGGCCCATCCATGCATACATACACATGCACACACACACAGAGACACAAACATACACATATGCACATGTATACACATGTTTTTGGTGATCCACTCTCACAAAGTTTGCCTAGTGGCTTTGGAAATACAGTCCTATTGCTAAGCCATCATGATACAAACACTGAACCAAGTGTCTCTGTGTTTAGGTTGTTGGTCCTTCCATTTCTAATCTTTATATCAGTGTCTTTCCTTTGCTGTCCAAAATATAGTGAGATAATTTTTACTTAAATATCTATTTTTAATATTGAGATTGCTAGTCAGAATATGATTCTTTTTTTTTGAAATTTATTCTTCAAGCATTTTACATATGTATGAAGTGCATTGTGACCATATCTGTTTTCTCTTTCTCCCCTTTAACTTATGCTGGAATTCTTCCAAGTTCATATCCCTATTTTTTAAAAAAATATAGACAGACATTTTGCTTGAATGTATCCCTGTGCACTGCATGTCTATCAGGTTCCCATGGAAGATAGAAGAGTCCTAAGTTCAGTGAGAGACTCTGTCTCAAAATTTAAGGTAGAGAGTGATGGAGGAAGTATCCAGACATTGACTTCAAGACATCACATGAGCACACATGGATGAGAGCATCCACAAGTGGATGCACACAGCACACACTCTAAAGCTAATTAAAGAAAGTACAACTCCAGAGATTCTTATGAATCCAAATGTTTGAAGTAAAATCAAATGCAGTGAATACACAAGAGTAAATTGAAGCTAAAGCAAACACATAAAGCTATTTATGTGTGAAACAGCAATATAAAATCACACATATTCCTTATTGCTTTCATACATAGTTTTTTTAAATTTATTTTTTAAATTTTATTTTTGTATAAGAATGTAGCAGGCCTACAAGCATCAAGTGGATTTAGGGGGCTGTTGCATTGTTTGCAAATATAAGGCAGGACACAGGACAGATGACCTCCCCCAAAGCTCACATTAGATGTCTACATACATGAAAATCAAATGTACATGTTCCCATATAATCATCCTCATCCTCAGCTTTTTTTGTTATAGAGACACATACATGGAAAGGGGAAGTAGCCTTTTAGAATAGTCGACAGCATGCCTGCTGTAGAGAGTCCAGTTCAGACACTGCAGGAGGTAGGAGAGTCACACTTGCAGGTTTGAGATGTCCAGTCCTAGACTTTGCAAAAGAGTAGTGAATGATGGATCCCAGAGCCTGATGGGAAGAGGCTCTGCACTGTCCACTGAGAAGTCCCACCCACTTCTGCTGTCTAGCTTGCTTCCCATGTGCCAAGTTCCCCATGTCTAAGGAGAGTCATATTCCTACCTGAGAGCTGAAGAAAGCCTGCCTTGGCACACTTGAATCCCTTTTTTGTGATAGAGTGAGAGAAATGTAAAATATTTTTTGTGACATCAAGACAGTAATAGGTAAGTTTCTCTAAACCCAGTTAAGTCCCACAGGGCTGTACTTAGTCCAAAGCTGCTGTCTTCAGATATCTTAATTATCTCTGTACCATTCTATTTGGAAATATTGCAATGTGATTCTTAACTCTTTCTTTGGAGCTGTTATCTCTTACCAATTAAACAAGGACTCTCAGTGCTGCAGCTAATTATGAGCTGATCCCTTTTGTGCATGTCTTGTTGCCCAACTTAGGTATCTCTTTTAGGAAAGCTCTTTGGTTATGGAGAATACAATTTGAATGGGTTAGAAGTAGCTGTTACTTTGGCATGAGTTACTGTTGCAAACCAAGAGATACTTTGTTAGCCTCAGGGAATGTTGCATCATCTAGAGGCAGCCAACCAAGGCACTGAGTTGAGCCAGGCTGCAAGCAAAGCAGCACTCTGAGGTCAAGGCATTCTGCTTGAACAAACAAGACTTCGTGTTTTGAAAACAGGGTTTTGGAGTCAGTACCCAGGCTTTATTGTAGTTGGGTGATAACTGGTTTTTTAACTACAAGCAAGTCAGTGAATTCACAAGGTCACCTCACCTGCATCTATTACATGGAAATTATGACAAGATACATCAAGTAATAATGGTATGAGAAATGAAGCAAGGCAGCTTAAAAAACAATTAAGATGGTATCAGGTGCCTCCTCTACTTCAAACACAGTTGAACTTCTGTGACTCACTGTCTCTAACCAGCATAAGTAGAAAGAAAGGAGCATTTAATGAGATATTTTGGTGACATATTGACAGGAACTGGTGTGATCGGTAAGGCACATGGATGACATTAAAATGTATAGCTGGCAGTACGTTATGTGCTCAGTTAACGTCTAGATAACAGGCGTCTTTTGATGGATGATCTCATTACTGAGAAATACGAAACTGCATTATTTTCTTATGATGTGCCCTTTGTTAATTAAACATGACTACAAAGCTTTTAACATTCTGTCCTCTGAAACATGGGATTTGTCAAGTGTCCCCTTGTGTCTAGGTGGCTTCAGTGTCTGCTGTGATGAATAGCACACAGAAGAAATGACACTGCTTGTTCACAGCGTTGGTACCCAAGAGACTCTTGTAAAACTCTCCTGAGACCAGTGTATTAGAGGGACCACATGTGGTTATGCTGGATGAAGAGTCCCAACAGGACCAAGATTTCCAGACATCCCTGACAAAGTATCACAGATGAATGAAGTCTTCTTGGGTTCTGCAGAGCAGCCAGTCTGTCAGCTGACTACTAAATGCTAACCCCAGCCAATACTATGTGGAGCTGAAAAATCAACCAGCTGATTTGTGCCTGTGTCTCTGATACATGGCACTATGTCTTATAAAAATAGTTATATTAAGCTGACAAGTTTTCTAATAATTTATTTTTCAAGAATAGAAAACCAAGCAAATAGCAATATTAATGATACTCAAGTGCTTCTCCCATGTTTGATAGGATCTGGATTTTCAGAACTCCAGTCAAATAATAGTTAAAAGATAGTTAACTATCTTTTAACTTATGATAAATGCTTTGTTTACAATCATTTCAGTAGTTAAGAAAAATTATTATTCTATTAAGGGAACATCCAGAATTCTCAGGTGACACTGTGGCCAGCTGGCCTTGCTTCTTTCCTTTGAGGTGTGTATGACAGAGATGAAGGAAGCCATTTTGTTTTGTGTCTTCTTAGACAGTTATTGAGAATAAAGGTTTTTGGCCCAGGAGTGAAATATCATTATGATGCTGAACTAGAAGCCTTCCTGAAGGGATTCCTGGGGCTGTGTGCTCTCTGGAAGACATATATCAAGGACTTCACCTAATCAGACATAGGTCTTTAAAGAGAGGGTGGGAATCAGGTGCTTTGTTGAATGCCACTGGATTGAAGGTGGACAGGGAAAAATTTCAAAGTGTCTGGAGCAGAGTAGAAAGATTTTCCTTTAATGGAATGTGATTAAGTCTTTCTGAAGTAGGTGTGAGGAAGGGATACTTTAATAACTGAAAATTCAGGGCTAGAGAGATGGCTCAGCAGAAAAAGGCACTTGATGCTAAGCCAGATGACAGGAACTTCATTCCTAGGACTTTCACATAGGAGAGAACCAACTCCCACAACTGGACCTCTGGCATCTTCATGTGCACTATGATATACACACACATACATGTACGCACATGCACACACACACACACATGAAAAAATAAATGGAATGAAAACTTAAAGCTCTAAATTCAGTTCACATAGGCCTACCTTAATCTACTGAATATTTGTTAGAAAATTGTCAGGTAATTTCCCTGTTTTTGGTGGGAAGCAAATCTTCAAAATTCTAGTCAAATAGTGTTTAACAAATTTATGTTGTTCTCCACTTTGTACCTTAAACAATTATCTGATAACTGAGAATCATGAGCACTAAAGAGTCCTTACTTTTTTTGTTTGTCTATTAATGATAAAATGTAACATAACAAGAGATATCAAAAGCCCAACACATTGGAGTTGGACCAAACAAACAAAAGGAGACAAGCCTAAGCAAAGGCACAAGAATCATTCACCTGTTTTTGTTTGTTTGTTTGTTTGTGGAGAAAGGGAGTGAATGTCTCTGTCACCACAGAATGTCAGCACTGATGCTGTCCACGGTACTACTTTCAAGGAGCTTGGAATTTTCTTGACCTTCCCAAGGTGACACACGCAATTGTTTCTTTCATTAACAAGGAAAATGAATTAAGACAAGGAACCATTTTCAAGAACTCATGGGATCATCTATATTTATTCTTGAACTTGGAATTAACATGTCCAGTCTTTACTATTTCCCTGGAATTCCACCAGGCTCTTGTTTAGAAGCCACGTATATGTTCTCTTTCATATAACTCTGTTTTAGCTGAGCCAAGGTCTTTTGCCCACTGTGAAATAATCAGAAGCAAAACAAGTAATTTTAAAGCCTGGTAAGTTCATTCATGGGCATCCAGTTAGACATTACTCTTCATCAAAACAAACAGGAGAAGCAGCTTCCACGTTTTTTACGTGGGCTGATTCATGCTCATGGCACAGATGTAATTAGGAGTTCAACTTTTTACTGCAGTGTGCACTAGACAGGTACACTGAGCACACCTGTGCTTCACTTTCATCCACTTATTAATTAAAATGCCCTGTGAGGGCTGGGGTTGGGAGAGTTTCAAGGTAAGGCCTGGAAACACAGTAGGGCTCCTAGGCACAGAGGCAATCGAAGCAGGAGACAGGGCTCAGATGACCAGGCAAGAGGGTAAACTTTTTTTTTTTTAAGAAGAAAGCTTGAATATATAGGCAGAAGGTTGTAGCCTTTGTAGAGATTAAATATGTATTATTTCTGTTTTTTTCTTTTAAAATCAGCTCTATCTTTGCTGCTTCCTAATCTCTTCTCCCCTCACATCACCAAGATGACTGTGTCCTGAGGACCTTTGATCAGCCTGCTGCCCGCTACCCATCTCTGTAGGCATGAAGTTGGCAGCAATAAACTGGCACACTGTTGGTACTGCCCATCTTAGCCTCAGCCTCTCCTGACATCCCCACTGGTGCAGCTGCCCCCTAAATAGCCTTTCCTCTCAGTGTTCAATCACAATGTTTGAAATAACATTGTCACTGACTTTGCCTTTACAACTCAACATATCCCTAAAGACATGTTTTCCTAAAGACAGACAAGTGACTATCCACCTGCTTGACACGCACAGCCAGACACCACCCCTGTAATACCTCACCTCCAACTACTCGGCATGGCCCAGGGGGCCCTGCTATAAAGAATGCTGTGGTCAATGACCTCATATATAATCCACTGATCACATATGTAGTCAGTCTGTTTGGATGAAGCCTTGGAAGCAACCTAGTCAAGACTAGGAACATGTAATTCTAACATCGGCCAGCCTGCAGAAACTGTACCCATGTTCTGACTGGCTGTGCATGGTGTAACACATGCAATTAAAGCACCCAACATGCAGAAACTGCACTTCTGTTATGACTGGCTGTGCATGACTTTGAGATTTGTGAAGCTCAAACATCTGGAATTTTGCAAATCATTGTACAGCTTTCTCATGAATTTTCTTCCTCGGAAGTATAACAGGCACACTATTGATTTTTGTTTTTCATTTCTTTATAATCTACATCTAGTCATTTTTCTTTTTGTGTTTCGGAGGTTTTTTGTTGTTGCTGTTGTTGTTGACATAAAGAACTTTTCTGATAGAAACCTTCAAATTTTCCCTAGTATTTTTTTTAACGTTAATTATGGTGGTGCTTGCTATGCGATTTATGCTTGGTCTCTGCCATATTCTACAGCTTTTCTCCACTTGAAGTTACGCCCACGATGTGACTGAATACACCACCACTTTGTGCGTTGTTCATCTCCCTGTTATTGAGTATATTCTGTGTACCTACCCCGCCCCCCCCACATTGTTCCCTCTTTCTAGAACACTCTCCTCGAGATACTGACACAGTACACCACTCTACTTTCTGTAGGCCTCCTAGCAAAGGAAATTCTCAAAGTAGCTTCTTTTTTTTAACTCCATAAAACCTCAGTCATCCCTGGCTTGTTGTATCTAGTATATGCCCAGCAATCCCTGTCTGATTAAACCTGGGTTGCCAGAATTTATTAAGATTTATAGGCTCAGGAGTGTCAGTCCATTGTGGTATGGAAGACCTCGAAGAGCAGTTTGGTTCGTGGCAAAGAGAGCATGTGGCAGACAGAGGCTGCTCACAGCATGGCAGGCCGGGAAGCAGAGAACATACCAGGAAATAGGAGCAGGGTATATCCTTCACCGGCTTGCCCTTAGCAACCTACCTCATAAAGCCTCCATAATCTTCCTAAATACTACTAGCAACTGGAGAGCAAGTGTTTAAAACATGAGTCTTTGGGGGACCCTTTCAGACCCAGCCATAATGAGACATGAAATCATCTGCCATCTGTTTTCTTCACTGCTGAGTCCCAAACCCTACAGCAGTGGATTTGGCTGGTCCCTATCTGTGGGTTCCACATTTGCGGAGTTAGCCAACCTCAGATGGGAATGAGTTTCTGAACATTTGCATCTTTCTCAACATGTGCAACTATCTTTCCTTCTCATTACTTGCTAAGTGATACAGTGTAACAACTATTTGCATAACATTTACATCGGATGAGATATTGTAAGTAAATTAGAGGTGATTTACCGTGGAAGGGAGGGCGTTTGTAGGTTACATGCAAATGTGCAATTTTCCTTAAGGGACTTAAGCACCTGCAGAGTCTGGCATCATGGGGTCCTGGAACCTGTCCCCATGAATACAGGAATATGGCTATGCCTGGCATCTGAGAGATGTTTACTGAATATTTGTTAAGTTAGCATTGGAACACATTTTCAAAAATTGCTCTGTATTTTCTTCTAGAAACCTAATAAAAGCTTTCTACCCACCTTTCCACCCTAACACTCCCGCACTCCCACCCCCCTTCAATGTGGACAGCCACAAATGCCTGTGAAATTTTAATAGCAGCGGCTATAGGATAAATGGACCCTGGGTGGCTTTTGATATGTTCTAACATAGATGAAGAGTTTGGGTGGGAATTTAAAATCATATTGTACTTTTTTTTATTAGGTGGAAATAACTTTTTAGTTCTTTGAGCTTGAGATTGAAAAGCTGTGCTGCTTTTGTTTCTGTTGAAGGTTATTGCTAGGTTAACTCCCTGCCCCTCCCGAAGAAGAAGAATGTGGATATTTTTGGCTGGGTCAAAAAGTTTGTTTCCACTGCTTTCCAAGACTCCATGTTAGCCACTAACTTTCAAAATAATTATTGTGATGAATGTTGGGTTTGTTTCTTCCTTGTAATTTGCCTGTAGTCAATAAACAGCACACTAGCAATATTCCTTACCTAACTTTGCCAACCAAGCACCAAAAATACCTTGAAGAGGGATCAGATCCTGATAGGAGTTGGGTTTAACTAAAGAAATCAGGATGACAAAGGGAGGTAAACAATCCGTAATGGAAGTGAACCAATTAAATAGAATTTAGAACACTGAACAGATATCATATTCAACAACAACACCCCACCAGGGAGCAACCCAGAAACATTACAATAACTAAAGAACTAAAGCCAAAGAGAGATTTTAATGAAAATAACTGTTTACTTTGAAACCAAATTCAGCAAGAGGAGGAGAGAACAAATATAAAAATCTAATTTAATCTGAAGCCAGTACAAACAAGAGACTTATTTTGCTTTGACACTGAAAAAGAAAACGCAAATCACGGGAGGGAATAATTCACCCGTTGTCCTTGCACAGTGAAAAAATGAGAATCCACAGGACGCTTTTCCAGGCAGCTTCTTTTCAGGAGAATGATACATTGTATTTCATAAAAATATAATATATTCATGTAAGCACTGTCTTACTGCTACTTTATATTCTGAAGTGTTTAGTTACATCACAAGCCACAAAGAATAGGAGTTGTAAATCACTTATTTGATGGACATCAAAGTATCTGCTACTAACTGTTACTCTTCATTTAAATTGTTAGGACTTACTTTCCATATGAATGAGTTGTTATGTAATTTGTAGCTTTAACTGTCTAAATAATTCACAGCAACCCATCAGTCTCTGCCTTGAGGATGAATCACAGAACTTGAGGGGTGCAGATCTCCCTGAGAGAAGAAATGTCTATCTGGATGTCTCTTGAGCTCCAGCAGAGTTTGGAAGCTCCAGTAGATTCATTTAGACCAAACAATTGGTTTATCGGTTGGTACAGAACAACTCAAAGAAGGAAAGCAAGTCATTTGATTGAAACTGTTTGGACCAACACACTGGCTCTTCTGGCTTTATTCTCCAGCTCCCACACTGCTCAGTAGTGCCCAGGGTTTCATCTACTGACTATATTCCAAGTGCATTACTATTTTAATAGGTGAAATTGAAAAAGAAAGCATAAAGAAATGATATTTTTATGCTAGCTAAGCTACACACACACACACACACACACACACACACACACTACAATCGATCTCTTCTTAAGCGTTCCCTGGTGACTCATGAGTGACCACAAGGTTATCACGACCCAGTATCATCCATCATAGGTTATCTAAATGCTCTCGTTGTTGTTCTTGCCTCATGACCCTGGTATGGTACCCTTGAGTTTTCATTGACTCCTTAGCACCTTGGATGGGCTCTGTGGTGGGTGTGTTGGGAGATAGTCAGTTGGGAAGAGGCGTGATTCTGAGGTTTGTGAGGTCTGAGACCAGAAGTCACCAGGCCCAGACTCTGAGTCTCTGGGCAACTTGTCCTCTGTGGGTTTTAAGATTCTTTTCTGTACCCTTTTATGAGGATGCTGTGGCAATTAAGAGCAACACTGCCATGCGACAGAGAAAGCGATTGTGGTACCTTGGTTATTACACTTTTCTTTCATTCCTTGTTTTATCAAGATGGGGTTTCATGCTAGCCCAGGCTGGGCTGGTGTTCACACTGTGACCCTGTTGGTCTTGAGCTCTTGGCAATCTTCTTGCCTGAGACTTTCATTTTTAAAATGTATTAAAATCACATTTTTCTATCCACTCTGCATGTGTGCACCTTCTTGTATCACGACACTGGTGTAGGGATCAGAAGGCAACTTGAGGGGTTTTGTTCTCTGCTTCTATCATGTACATCCTGGGGATCAAACTCAGATCATGAGACCTGGCAACAAAAATCAGTCTGCTGGGTAAGATATGTGGCTGTTGTTTGCCTTCTGAAACAAAGTCTCCATGTTTCCCAGTTGTGACTAGAGCTCAGGGATTCTACCATCTTAACCTCAAAGTCACAGCAATAGCATTGCCTCACTCTCTGGAGTGCTGGCTCCCAGGTGAGAAACACCACACCCTAGGTTGATTATTAAATATGCAGGGACAGATAGTTTCTTTTCTTCAACTGTGTTGACTTTGGAAGTTTGAAGTTATCGAATCGACATTCCTGAAGCCACAAGACCTCAGTGATAAAATGACAGTCTAATGCCTTCCTGATATGAGGAACAATGCCAGTCACAGATACTGGAGGTCCTTGGTTCAGTCAGACATGAGTGTCAGTCCAGGGCGAGATGCTGTCTTGGTCTCTCATTCCTTCCCCTACAAACTGCCCCCTTCTCTGACTTCTTTGTTTGCCATCAGGAAACAGGACCAGTTCAGACATTTCCAAGTGTCACGAAAATACAAAAGTCTCAACTTCTGTTCACCTGTTACACTTAAGTAATTCTTTTCCTTCTCCCTCCATTGCCCCAAAAGTTAATAAAGCAAACCAACCCAAGAGACTGTTTGTTCCAGAAGTAGAAGTGCTTTCAACCTGCACAGGAATGAGCCACAAACCTCTATCAGAACCAATAAAAAATAAATAAAAGAGAAATCAGGTGTGCCGTGCTGTCAGAGCTCCCTGTTGAGTACAAACTGAGTGATTAGTGGGAGATTGGGTAAGCAATGGGAACCTTTCTCCTGCTAGCCCATGCTTGTATTATTAAAAAATAGATTATTTTTTATTATTTTGTTGCTTAGTGCCATTTGAACCAAAATGAAAAATATTTCAAAATGGCTTTCTGTGTCCTGTATCTATGGGTCACTAGACCCTGAAGAAAACTGTATGGTTTAAAAGCAATGAGAACAAAAGACGAACAAACAAACACTCCAAACTGAACTCAGTTGTG
Source organism: Grammomys surdaster (assembly GCF_004785775.1). Classification (NCBI taxonomy): domain Eukaryota; kingdom Metazoa; phylum Chordata; class Mammalia; order Rodentia; family Muridae; genus Grammomys; species Grammomys surdaster. The sequence goes on along the minus strand of NW_021604567.1, from coordinate 15,365,630 downwards.
AGGCTGAGACTGCATCTCCGATTCCCTGTGAGAAATGACAAGATGCCTTTTGTTACTTCCGGCACTGCACGGTAGCTCTGGTTTAAAGTTGTCTTCACAATATCCTACATGGAGACAAAGATCGTCTTCCAAATCAGAGAAGTGAGAGAGAGGGAGAGAAGAGGGAGAGGCAGGCAGAATGGATTTGAGCCTCACTCATGTTGGCATGAGTGAGTGTGTGTGTGTGTGTGTGTGTGTGTGTGTGTGTGTGTGTGTGTGTGTGTGTCCAGTATGAGTTAAGGAAATCATTCCTGTTCTGGGAATCTATATATAACCCACTGCCTGTACTTAATGACACACATCTGTCATCCTAATCTCCTGAGACGGAAGGACCATTAACTTGAGGTCAGTTTAGCCTACATAGGGAATCTCTGGTTTTGAAAAACAGAACATAAATGTTCATCAGTGGCCATGCTCCTTTATCAGCAAACTTTGTGCATGACGTGGACCTGTACATTCCAGCTCTTCTGTTACTATGCAGAACCTTCTAGACGGACTGTTGGAAAGTAACTTTGATCATGATGAAAATGTAGTGTTACATTCTGGTTTTTGAATGTGCCTATGACCAGGGAAAGAGACAAATGTGTGATACTTCCTTCAAACATGAGCAGTGGTCGCAGGAAAGCCAGAGGACAGTGTAGGCAAGCTGGTCAATGGGCCAGGGTCAAGTGGAGGAAGAAAGTTAAACAGAAATAATCGTGTCAGATCATGAATGCAGTAGACATAGGAAGCAATAAGAATTCAAGCTGAGTGCAACTTCATAGAGTTACTTTCTAAGACAGATGTAACTTCTTTAAGGGAGATGTAACTACTTACTTTAAATGAAATGGCTGTCTAACTTCAAATGGTTTTGTAACTTTTGTTGACAATACAAAAAGGAAAGAGGTATCCAAAGATGAGAATAAAATCATTGTCGTTCATCAAGACAAAGTTGATTATAAGGGAATATTCTGTACCACCCCTTTGTCGCTGTTAATTCTAGTCTGCACACATGAAGCTCGAGCCCTGTAAGAAGTTTTGACCATTTCTTTTTTTGTGCAACAACATATGGTTGGCTATCCCCTGCTGTTTGAAAATATCTGTCTAATCAGCTATGTGTGATTTCATGTTGTCAGTTGTCACAATTTATATAATCAGTCTTAGGAGTCTTAATTACGGTCATTTATTCATTGTGTGCTCATGCATATGATAACATGCCATGGTATACATGGGGGGGCACAGTTGCTGGAAGTGGGTATGTCCTTCTACTATGTGAGTTCCAAGGATCAAACTCAGCCTCTCTGGGTTGACCACAGAACCCTTTATCCACTAAACCATCTTGCTGGCACATCATTGTCTTATTGATGCTTTTTAGATTCGTAGATATGAACCAGTATAAAATATTCTTCCTATTTCTGATCTGTCTCCATTCATGATTATCTACTTAAGATAGATTCCTTTACATTTCATAATTTATTCATTGAAGAACTAAGTATAGTAAGTGCTCATTTTTATTAATAAACAGGAAAGGTTCAAACTTACCCTTTATATGGAATTTTAATAGGGATAGAAATGAAGGTAAAAGAACGTGTCTGTGACTCTGTCATTTAATAGACTTACATTTACGGAGCAGCTGTTTTAATAGATGGTCCATATTTCATTGAAAATGTAGAGTTGGATTTATTTCCTCACATTTTAAGCGTTACAGGTTTAAGTGTTTAAGTGTTCTGGTCCTGCTCAGATCCAACCTTACACATATGGCAATGAAGCCACAAATTCCCATTTGCTAATTTAAATGTCTGGATTTGTAGATATCTCACGGGTGCTAGAGACTGTTGAGCAGTATGGGTGATTGAGAAGAGAGCCAGGAGAAGTACCAATAGCAGCCTGTCAACCATGTGAGCAAGAATGCTGAAGGAGAATGGGTCTAGGTAAGCTGATTGATGGGCCAGTCCCGGGGAAGAAAGAGTTAAACAGGTGATCTGTATTAGAGTACAGGACTTGAGTGTAGCAGGCAAGGAAGGTCTGAGGATACACGCTGGGTGCAAGCTGTACTGTGGGGAAGGGACAGTGTGATGAATGCTTGCGAAGGCAGAGGACTGCAGAGGCTTCTGTGGTGACACACATTCTGTGGGGACACACACACACACACACACACACACACACACGCGGCTTTCCTTTTAGCGCTCTTCCTGTCACGGAGTATCACTGAAGCTCAGATGTCTGTTAACAGTTGAATGGGTAAAGAAAATGTAGTACATGTATGCAATGGAGTTTTATTCCTCCATAAGGAAGAATTACACTATGTTCTTTACAGAAAAGCAAGTGCAGTGGGGGTGGGGGTGGGTGGTCATTGTGTTAAACAGAATTACGAAAGATAAATATCCCTTGCCCTATTTCATATATGGGTCCTAAAGTTTTATATATATGACATGAAAGTAAAAGTGAAATGGAAAGGGGACGTGTGTGTGTGAGTGTGTGAGTGTGTGTATGAGTGTGTGTATGTGTGTGTGTGAGTGTGTGAGTGTGTGTGAGTGTGTGTATGTGTGTGAGTGTGTGTTTTGTGAGTGTGTGTTTTGTGAGTGTGTGTGAGTGTGTGTGTATGAGTGTGTGTGGTGTGTGTGTGTTGGAGTGGTGGGTATGGAAAGGGATATGGTCAAAGTACATGATACTCTTGATTGAAGTTTTCTTTATGAAATCCTTCAGTATATACAATGATATATATCGGTAAAATGTTTGAAAAATAATATTCAAGTAAGTGAAAATGGTACCAAGAAATAGTTTAAACTCAGGAATGTCCAACCCATGGTCTGCAGTGTACACCCATCATAGGATACCATGAATGAGACCCAGCACAATATCGCAAACTTAGGAGTTTTTGCCACCTCTAGTTTTAAGACTAAATTAAATATTTTATTTTAGTGTGAACTTTGTAAGTGACAAGGCCATGTCACAATGTCAAAAGGTTGTACACACCTGGAAGATGCAATACACAGACATGGATGTGATGTGAAAACAGGTTGCTCTATCCTGAAACGGCTGAGTATGTCAGGGAGGGCTTCTAGGTAAGGGCAGTCTACCCAGCTGGCCACACAGTTAGGTCAGTAGATTCCCATACTTGGAGTAGACAATTATGGAGATGAAACAAGAATGACCTAAAGGGTCACCTGAAAGTCATTGTGAAGGTTTAAAAGCAAACATGTGGCTCCCTTATTTGATGATGTCACCAGTTACCATCTCCTTCCTGTGGAGCTTGAGGGCATGGTAGACACAGTGTCTACCTAACCCGCCTGAAGCCACAAGGCTGCTGTTCTATTTCTTAGCCCCATAAAATCCAGTGGTTCCCTGAAAGCAATAGAGCCAGATGGTGAGAAAGTTCAAAACTCCTACATTTTAAAATACAGCATCTCTGCCTTGAAACATTCAGAAGTATTTCTAAGTATCCATGTGCAAATGGCCATGTAGATAAGCACAGAAATGCTTCCAGAAAGAATCACAATATTAATCCAGAGGGTGGCACAGAACTCAGTGAAGTCAGTGTCTGTCTGTCAATCAGATACAACACCCAGTGTCTTAGGTCTTGATGCTTTCATGTAAAATCCCTATTTTCTTTGTGTACATTGAAAAAAAAAACTTGAGATACAAGGAGAATGTTGATTAACTTCTGATAAAACTAGAAACAAAATCAGAATATCTACTATTTGACGATAGAATCAACTCCAAAAATTGATTTCCAGTGTCTTCATGTATCCGTGTTCTTTCCTAGTTTCTAGAAACATGAGCCAAAGTGATTTCTGCTAATGCATCTCAATTAACCTTAAGTCACCTTTGGGTATTTAAAGATCTATGGTACCATTCAAGTATCTTGGTAAAGAGTCTCTCTCTCTCTCTCTCTCTCTCTCTCTCTCTCTCTCTCTCTCTCTCTCTC
>NW_021604567.1:15303644-15361584 GCF_004785775.1 Grammomys surdaster | reverse complement strand
CTCCTGAGGCTATAGAGAGACAACCAAAAGAATTAATTTAAAAGAAAAGCCAGGATGGTGTATTTTAGAAAGCACCCACTTTGCTCTATGTTTTCTGTATTGCGTTCTTTAAATACTTCACGTAGAAATAGTCAGTAAATGTACACAATGATTTCATGTAAAGTCTGGGTAGCCCTGAGTTCTGTAGTGAGGACCTATTTGCTTACCTAAAGAGTCTCTTGGAACCAGAAAACATCATCTGGAATGTCGTTGGCAGATGTGCTGGAAACACCTTGTGTAATTACTTTCTGTTCTGCCTAAGCATTCAGAGTTTTAAATCTGGGCTGGAAATTACAGCTTAGCAACCCCATCGGCCTCTACTGCTGGCTGCACAACTTTATCTGTTTCTAATTCTGTGTCTTTCATATTTCTTCCACACATATCTCCAGGTGCCTTCAGGAAATAGGTCCATTCTGAATATATCACATAAATAGACTGCAGTGGGGGAAGGCCTTTGCGTTTAGAAAATGCCTCTGTACAACACCTGAAAGGAGAGTTCATTGAGTAATATTATCTTGCGTTTCTACAGAAGCACAAGTGCTTCTTCCCCAAGCACTTAGCATAACAAAATTGCCTCACTCATCACGGCAAAGCAGCCACCTTTAGAGAGGTACGTGAAACTGTTTCTCAGGATGGGGTAATACTTCAGATGGAACCGGAAATGAAGAAGAATTCTGTGTCGAGTCGACGTGGCAGGGGCATTTAAGAAGTCAGAATAAAATTATTGACTTGGAATTGGGTCAGGACCCTGAGACTAACTGTACAGATGCTGCACTAGTCTGAGAAGGCCTACTGGTTACTTACTGAAGAAACATATTATATTGCTTGGTAGAAAGGTATGTATGTGTTTTGTGGATATTATACATCAGTCTTTTGTGAACATATATATATTTATCTCTCTCTCTATTCTCTCTCTATATTGTGTTATGTGAAAAAATCTTAAGAATAATTTTTACCCAGAAAATGGATATTTGTAATATCGCATATTACCTTATAAACACATACCCACTTCATCCCATGTATCTCTGTGTTTTGCTGTTCCCACATCAATAAGCCAAGCCCAGTGTCTCAGAGCTGCTGCTTTCTGAACATTTCCACAAGAAACAATACTATTTTGAACAAACTGTATCTTCTCTATTTCTCCTAAATTACCACTAGGTACACATATGCCTAGGTAAAGAAGAATTGATCTAGACATTCTTTTTTTTTTTTTTTCTTGGTTGTTGCTATTGAGATGAAAGGGACTTTATGATGGTCTTTTATTAGTAAACCACTATTTTATTGGTGCATATTAATTCTGTAACAAATGTTTTATGATGACATTTTTATATATGTATACTATGTTGGATCATATTCACCCCTCTATTAGCAGTTCTTGATTTATTTTTAAATTGAGATGTCAGAAAATATTAGTGTAGGAAATTTAGAAAATTTAAAAAAGGGCAAAAAAACAACCTTAGTGCTTAGGATGGCAACCTTATGAGTAATGAAAAACACAGTTCTCAACGGCTCGTCAAGAGATCATGACAGAAACCTCAAACAATAAAAACGCAGAGCAGATTTATTTTGAAACACACACAGTCACTGTACATATACATAATATACAAGTACATGTACATGTATGTGTGAAACAACAGTGAAAAAAAGAGTCTATGAACGTGAGAGAGGCTAAAAAGAGGCATATGGGGGACTTAAGGGAGAACAGGGAAGGAGGAAATAATGTAATTATACTATAGTACCATAAAAGAATTAATCAAAAATAATGAATGGGACAGACAGTTGACATCTTGTGTCTATGTAACTTTGGAAGGATAAAGTCATCAGACAGCTGGAAATGCATGTCTGTTTTCTTTACTTCTCCAGGCAATGAGCCCAGGAGCTGAGGCTTCCCACTGTGTGTGGCCATGCCAGCTTCCAGGTGATAAAATGGCCATAAGGAGTTCCCAGCCATTCTTGTTCAAGGGGCAGTGAGTAGGCACAGGGCTTAATAGGACACCGGAGGAGCATGTGAATCAGTCTGCTTAGGGAAAGGGTAGCCAGCAGTGTGCTCAGTAAGTAGATGCTAAGAAAAGGGACTAGTAGGCTATAGATTTTATGCACAAAAGAAATGTGTAGTCTGTTTCCACAGAGAGGGAAGATCAACTTCTACTACCCATAGCCTTTCCCTGGCGTTGCTTCAGTCAGCCATTCCTCAACACAGACTGTACATAGACCAAAGAGTTTCAATACGTGAATGTCTCAACAGCAGACAGCTATCTGTTCCCAGTTGTTTTATCTTTAGACCACCATCGGATAAACTAGTCAAATGTAGAACACAATAAAACCATTGGTTTTGCCTAGTGTGTTAGCTTCTCTGTCATAGTAGAACAGGAAGGATGGATGTTTTTGTTGTTGTTGTTGTTGTGGATGCTGGAACATTGGATAATCATGACTAAACTCTGCCTTTGCTTGTTTCTCCACCAGACCCAGGGGACTATTGATGGACATCTTGGGGACAATGGCAAATGGCCATAAGAAACCATAGTGGTGGCTGCACAGCTTCAATGTCAAATGCCAGTGATATATCCACTCTCCAGCGATGACACAGTTGTAGGGTGTCATCAGAGCGGGTGGCTGTACCTCTTCATTTCCTACCAGTATCTTGTTAATGTAACATCAACGCTCCACTGCCTGATGCATTTTTAAAGGTTGCTACAAGGCTTTTAAATCTCAGAGATGCCTTGAAGGCTTTCTTCTCAGACAAGGTACAGTACTCTGTAAAACTCTGGCTTCGCACAAGTAAAGAGACTATTGGAAAGGAGGAATTCATTTCGGGCTAAGAGCCAGAACTCTTCATCGGTAACTCTGGCAAGGGGCTGGTGCACTCCCACAAGGCCATGTGTGTTTGAGATGTCTCACGTCTGAATGACCGCTGTGAGTAACCTATTTATTATTTTGACATTGCAACGAAACCACAAGGGGAGAGTCATTTTCTCTGCTTCTGTCTGGCTCGGTTAACCACGTTCTCAGGGTAGAAAAGACAAATTGATTGAAAGCAGAGGCACAGGGGTACAAGAACCTTCTATCCGATCTTCGCAGTAATCTCTCTGGCTGTGACTGTCTTCCCTTTTAATCAATTAATTCCGTGCTAAAGGTCACTGTAGGATAATTGAATGTCAGAGACAGTAGAGGGTTAATTGTAGAGCAAGGTTTAGGTAAGTGGATGCAACGTTAAATATTTATATCTGTAAATGGAAATCATGCTTCCATCCTGATTCATTCTTTTAAACCTTTTCTTCTAGTTTGCTCTCTGTTGCTGTGATAAACACCCAAAAGCAACTGGAAAGAAAAGGGTTATTTAATTTATCTTATAGCTTACAGCCCATTATCAAAGGAAGCCAAAGCAGAAACTCAGCGGGTACCTGGAGCAGAAACTGAAACAGAGACCAACTGTGGAGGGCTGCTGTGTACTGGCTGGCTTCCCTTGGCTTGCTCTGCTATCTTTCTTATAGAGCCCAGGCCCAACTACCCAGGGAAGGCATCGACACAGTGGGGCTGGGCTCTCCTCCATCAATCAAGAGGATACCTCACAGGCCAAAATGGCGAAGGCAATTCCTCAGTTGAGCTTGCCTCTTCCTAGGTATGCCTAGGTTTCTGCTGTGTTGATAAAAACTAGCGAGCACCCTTTCATGCACTAGCAGGGAGAAATTCCCACCAGTGTGACCACTCCTTCCAACACCCTAAAGGCTCCAGGTATCCTGTTCTTCCTCTCCTAAACAGAGGAAGGTACTATCTGAGTCTTACTTTAGAGCTCTGTAAGACGTTGAGATAGTTAGGGAGACATCGTGGGGAAGAAAGGCAATACTCGGCTAGTAGCTGGCTCTTGGAAATTATTTTCATTTCCTTTTTTTACGTATTGTTCCAACAGTCACATGGCTAGGCAGAGAGGAAGGCAATTTTAATTACCCATACCCGGTATATTATAAAGTATTTTTAGTATTATTCTCAATCTCTTCATAATTATTCATCTTTTGCTTTATCTTTCTTATATACACAGATTTTTAATAACTTGGTGAGAACAAAGGAGAGGTAAAATGTTATTAAATCTTATTTTACATCTTCACAGGGAACAGTTTCTGCAGCCCATTAAAAAGCAGCTTTTCCTCCCTTCACCTCTGAGTTTCTGTCAGAGTTATAGCTGAACTATGGTCATCCTTACCGTCTCCACACCCAGGCTCTGTTAGACACATCAGAGCTTCGAGGGTTAGAATGTAGTGTCTGTTGGTAACCACAATGCAGAACCTGACCAAATGCCCACTAGTGGGTGACTAAATAGGAAAATATGGTGTAGGGATGTGAGAGAGATACTGTTTCACACTTAAAAACATGAAATTCTGACCTGTTAGCACAGTGTGGTTAAGCCGAAAGAATATTTTCCTGAATGGAATTAGATAGGCAGGAAGGACAAAGTCTGCATAATCCCACGTGTGTGATGCTGAGAAGTAAAAAGTAAAGGGACATGGTGACACACACTTGAAATTACAGTGTTTAGGTTGTTGGTGATGAAAGATGGGGCATTCAAAGTTAACTTGGGCTAAATAATAAAATTCTGACTTAAAATAGAAAGAAGAAGGAGAAGGAGAAGGAAGAGGAGGAAGAGGAGGAGGAGGAGAGGAGAGGAGAGAGAGACAGAGACAGAGAGACAGAGAGAGAATGAGAATAAGAGGCTAATGCGTAGGGACTTTTGTGCAATTTTTTTCTATGATGAAAAGCTTCAAGCTGGGCAATGGTGGCGCTCGCCTTTAATCCTAGCACTTGGGAGGCAGAGGCAGGTGGATTTCTGAGTTCGAGGTCAGCTTGGTCTACAGAGTGAGTTCCAGGACAGTCAGGACTATATAGAGAAACCCTGTCTTGAAAAACCAAAAAAAAAAAAAAAAAAGAAAAAGAAAAAAGAAAGAAAGAAAGAAAAGCTTGAGCTCAAACTTCCTCTTTCCTTACCTAGGAAGATGCTAATACGCATCTTGAAGCTCCCGCTGCCATGTCTGTGGGTTGCCATGAACTCCACCATGCTTCTATTTATGTAGCACTGTAGTGCCAGCTTCATACAACTAAAAATTATTAAACTGGTAAACACTTCAAAATAGACTAAAAGCCTTGAGGGAAAAGAAGATTAGCGTACTATTAAGTAAAATGGTATCAGCGTGTAAGTACTCCACGCTAGAACTCTGACTATCCCATCACCCTGGAAGCCACGTACCTACTCAATAGTTATTTCCCGTGTGTGTCTCAGTTCTGGTACATTCTGATTGCCTAAGCACATTCCGGGTACCTAATTCCCCATGCTGGTTAAAATTTTAGGTCTGGGCTTGCAGCTACCTAGTGACGGGACACAAGCTGTACTCATTTTGTTTCTTGTTGCTGTGATGGAACACCCTGACAAAAGCCACTTAGGGGGCAGGTTCGTTTTAGTCCATGATTCCAGGTTACAGTACATCTCTTCGGGAAGTCAGGCACCGGAAGCTGAAGCAGCTGGTCACATCCACAGTTAAGAGCGGAGAAAAGAGATGCAGACATGCTTGCACTCAGCTCATTTGCCCTCTTTTATACAGCTCCAGAGCCAAACCAAGGGAGTGGCGCCACCTACTTTTATACTGAGTCCTGTGTCAATTATCGTAATCAAGACTATTCTATACAGCCATGCCGACAGGCCAACCCAATCTCCATGGTCTCTGGTTGAGAATCATTTCTCAGGTGATCCTGGATTGTTTTAAGTTGACAAAACGAACCACCACGAGGGATTCTGGGAAATTTTCAGTCCAGAACTTGGTGCATTTCAATGTGCTGCCCCAGAGCGGCGACAGTTATCTTACAACCATGAGGACAATCAGCCTGGAAACGTGGGAATAGAAAGGTGATGAGCTTATATCTTGATGCTATCAGGGAGCCTCTGAAGTTATTGATCTTGAGGCTAGCAATTTTCATGTTTCACGGAATTATTACTGCAGCTAAAAGAATCCCAACAGACACTGAATGGATGTGTTCAGTGCTAAAACCACAATCTGTTTCAATCTTTGGCACAAAGCTGGTTGTCCATAAATGTTTTCTGAATGAATGAAAGTACTTCTTTACTAATAAAGTTAGCAATATAGACAAGGAGAGGATGAACGCTTCCAAATCTTTAGGGGAACCACAAGATACTAAACAAGCAGGAAAGCTGATGCTGTATTTAAACCCGCAACTATTGGCCTCCTCCCCCATCTATCAAAACCCAAGGAAACTCTCCTTTTAGTGGAGATTGTGGTACTGAGGTAGAAGTTGACATTTCGACTTCAAGCCTTTATGCTTCAGTGAAACTAATTTCTTCTGATGAATGAAACAGAAGCATTGCCCAAAGACCACTTGTGTAATAAAGTCTACAAAATAAATGCCAATTATTTCTATTTTCAGTAAAATATTTGTCTACCGGTGGGTTGTACATTAGCCAGAAAAAAAAATGCAATCGGTCCATAGGGAGCTCACCAGTGCCAGTCATTATTTGCTGTGCATAAAGGCATATTTTGGAAAAACAGATATTTGTCAAACTGTCAACAAAATATATTCTAAAAATGTATTTTCAGAATAAAATATTTAGAATAAAATTTTTAGAATAAAAAGTGGTCGCCTGTATATGTTCTCCAACATTAATCTCGGTGAATAACATTTTAAATATTTCAGTCTTTTACATAAGTTTTTAGCATTTCTCTCTACTTTTTGGACAGTCCCACGTAGGCCAGGCTTGCCCCAAACTTGCTATGTGGTATAAGATAATCCACCTGTCTCCACCTTCCAAGCATTGGGAATGCAATACATTGTCTGGCTAGTTAACTCTAACCTCCTAAAAAGCATCAGCCTTTACTTTCTTTGCACTAACGAGTAGGTGGGGATTCAGTTAACATGCATATTTAATGCCGAGAACAAAGGATACTTGCTATATACAAAGGCAACAACTTTAAATGACAATCTACCACTCTTTGGTGTGTCCCAAATGGGTGTGAGCACCCTGATTTGGTCTTAGTATTTCACTATGGGAGTGATGATCCCTCTCGTCAAGCCTATAAGCAAGGCCCTCAGTAAGGAGTGTTAGCACTGAAGAAGGCTGTTGGCGCTCAGTAGAGTGAGGACTAAGTAGATTGGACTTGCCGCTGTGGTTTAGAAGTTGCTGATAGACAGGTAAAAAAAACTTGCTAATAGAAACAGCTGTTGGATCCAGGGAGAGCTGAGTTGGCCATCCTCATGGATGGCTAAATCCCTGCGCTCAGGGGTCTCCTACTCCCAGCTCTGCTGATCTGAGAATAAGTTTGGTGTATTCTTCAGAATTGTATGGTGTCAAGGAATTTCAAGAGGCACAAGGTTGCCACACAGGAATCTTCACAGGAGTCAGGCTCTAATTACTTCCCCAAAAAGGACTGACAAGGGGATTGAGGGGTAGCTCAGTTGGTAATGAGTTTGATCCCTAGAACCCACATAAGAAGCCAGGCATGGTAGCATCTGTTTGTAACCCCAGTACTGGGAATATGAAGATAGGTAGGTTCCTGTGGTTCATCTGCCAGTCAGCCTAGCCAACCTGCTAAATTCAAGACTGGCGAAAGACTGTCCTATTTTTGGATGGAATAGGACAAACACACCTGAGGTTGACCTCTGGCTACCACATGTTGCACATATATGTACCCACATGAACACACACACACACACAATGCACTACACACACACACACACACACACACACACACACACACACACACACACAGAGTTCTGAAAGGTACATTGAAACTAGGGCAAGCCATTGGCCATAGGTGCCCTGTGATGGACACTGTGGAGAAGTACTGCTAAGTGAACAGGTGCTCTGCTATCTGTTTCACAGGAGGAGGAAGGCGGCTCATGCCTTCTGAGATGGGCAGATGTGCTGCTGTCTACGTGTATGAATTATATGTATCATGTCAACTTCTTGTTTGGGGTGCTTTATATCTTATCTATAAAAATTTTGTTTCAAAAATGCCTTTAGCATTTGTCTATCCTAATTTTTGCCATTTGGACTGCTACTGATATTCTTCTTCCGAATTCTTTGTAGTCTGGAATGATAATGGAGCTGTAAGTCCATAGACTGATCTAACTGCATCCTAACTAAAAAGAGCGCATGGCAGTGAAGGGCCTACCTCAATGCTCAGGGTAGCTGTGTGCCAAAGGGGGGCATTTTAAATGAGCTGTTCGAGTGAGCAGAATTCTTGAGTTCTTTCAGATTGGAAAAGAAAGCCTAAAACACTTTTAACCTGCAGACTCAACAGAACCCATGAAGGAGTGATGGATGAAAGGCAGATCCAGTGCCATCCTGTGCTTCTCAGTGCGTGATTGACACAACAGAAGAAAGTGACGAGGCAACTCAACCCAAGGAAGAGCCTTGTGTTTTAACCATTGCAGCTCCTCCTGCTTCTACAATGGATTACTTGGTGAATCATCAGGCTCTCTGCACAGGGAAGGCTTAAGGTGGGAATGGAGACCACACAGCTTGCCAGGAGCAGTTTGTAGTAGGAAAATCCTTGAGGTTAGTTCGGTAGAACACTCTTCCTAGCGTTGCTGATAAGATTTGATGTAAGCAAAAAGACTTTCTGAGGCACGGTCTGTGGTATTTACCTCTTGTCTATTTTCATGGATTTCTATCAGAGTTGGAGGCAACTTTAAGACCAATATGTAAAATCCAAGATGAACCAGTATGATTACTTTAATAGCTATTCAGTTGATGAGGATTCCACTCTGTCTTCACTGACATCTTCGCCCATTGCTTCTGAAGCATTTTATGCTCATATTATCAGTCGTAGGTTTTGATTTAGGAGGGATGATGGCTTGAATGTGTCCTCCAAATTCATGGCTTGGAAACGTAATTTCTCCACTGTACTGGTGTTGAGTAGTATGCCCTTTAGGAGGTAATTAGATTGTGAGGGCTCTGCTTTCCTGAATGGACTCAGGCCATCGCCATAGCAGTGGATTGGTTGTCACTGGAGAGTTGATGATAAGGTAATCACTTCAGCTCCCTTCAAGCATTCTCTGACTCCCATGGGCTGCTTCCTTGAGTCATGGGATGATGCAGTGTCAAGGTCCAAGACTATGAACCAAACCAATATTCAGTCATTATAAGTTCCCTATCTGAGGCACTGCATTTTTGCAACATAAGATGGACTTAGACAGGAATTATGGGGTAGAAACTGAGATTGTGCATGTCCATCAAGTTCCAAGTATTGTGAGCACTGCCAAGAAGCAAAGACCTGGGACTAAATCCCTTCCTCTTTAGCTCGATCCAGTCAAGCTTTGGAACTGGCGGCCTCTTTGGTCTGGGTCACTAAAAGGCTAGGCCTCACCCAGGCACTGCCCAGTTATTAGAGCATCCCCATAGCAGCTGAACTATAGGCAAAAGCAGAGGCAGGGAAGGGAGTCTCTGGGACAGGAAGAAGATGGAGAAAAAGGAACAGAATATAGGGGAAAGGAACCTGTTCAGTATCTCTGACAACAAGGGGATCTTTCTGATGCTGAGGCTGCCAGGGATTCCACACATCATATCTCTGTCTCTTCTGTATCTCTGTCTTCTCTGTATTTCCACAATGGCATGTGAGATCTGATTGTGCAATTCATGTTATTTACTAGGAGGAAAGCCTACTACCCATATGGACTATAGGATTTATATGAGAGTGTACTATAAAGAACTTAGCATTCTAATGAGCAAAAGCCATGTCTTTTTAATTAAGAGATGTGCATGTTTCGGGCTGATCACAGAAAGAAGCTTTGATTATGATAATGACCCTTGATTATAAGTCTTTTCACCCCTTGCATCGCAGAATCACAACCAGCATTAGTTTAGCACTCAAAGGACCAAGTGCTTCCTTATTTCCAGCCTGGGCATGGCTGGGCTTTCAACTACTTAACAAAATAATCACTGACTTGATTAGTGATGTTTGGTACCCTGTTCTGAGTAGTCTTGGATTTTTAAATAGCGTGGGATCTTTTGGGTGCCTCAAACATTGATTAAAATTGATGCTGGCACCTTGGATAGCATCTCCTTGTTCACAAATGCTGTCTGGATGTTCTAGTTGGCTTCTTAGTCTTTGAACACAAGGATGCAGAGCTGAAGGGTTTCCAATGGTGGAGATAACTTTACTCTGTAGGGGAGACTGCAGAGGTCTCAAGAAGACGTAATTAATGTTGCTCTGAAAGTTAACAACGGGCAGAAAGCTGATTAGTTTAGAACATATGTATGCTATATTACACATCTATGTGTACTGTATTTCATTTTAAAATATGGGCTGAGGATTGTATACTTTTCTGGTTAAAGCAGGGACTTGTCATTGTTGGTTTGTTTTTAGGTTCAAATTATACCTTTTTATTTAGTTCAATGCTCACTGGCTTTATCTAGCATAGTTGTTTGATTCAGCGACAGTTCAGCTGTTTCTAATTATTCTAAAGGGGTCAATAATATCAGTCAGGTCTGGCAATTAAGCTCTGTCATATTGTTGTTACATTTAGGAAGTGGTGTGGTCTACTGTGCAGGTAGAGATGGGTGCTTGGCTGTCTTTGCCATGTCACATCAGTAAGAGGTTCCTGATAATTAACCATGGGATGAACCCTAAAAGGGCTACTAATGAGTATAAATCCTGATGAACAGGGGAACTTACTTCTTCCATGAAATAGTCTGAAAACAATTTTCGGGAATCCTTTATTACTTTGAAACATCGATGCCAATGGGAAGTCACGGGCTAACATTATTAGATACTGCAGACACTAAATACAGCTTGAGAAAAAGGCCAACATATGCCAAAGGCACTGTAAGTGTATAACTAAATTTTGCAATAGGTTCCATACTGGGTCTTTAAAATTTTCTAGAAAGGACAAAAATCTAGGTTCTGTAATCTGTAGATATTTCTGCAGTTTGCTTGCTAGGTCGAGGTGGGAAAGATCCCATGAGTACTGGTGTTAAAGATGATACAGAATCGATGAGGGACCAAATCGTCAATACATCAATTTGTGCACTACCAACCCAAGAGACTAATGTGGGAATTAATGACCTTTAAAACGCAAGCGATGCACATACCTCAATCTAATTGAAAAGGAGTAGGTAACGTGCTCCACGTTTGCTGCCACCGCACAGGAAGGATGAACGACACATGGTGGCTGACCAAACGCAGGCCATGGGAAGGAAGCTGCCAATCGGCACACCCCACAGGCCCCGATGTAATCTTGTGCTCCTTTTGTACTGGAAGTTGGACCATGAAAATGACAAACAGGTTGTAATAAGACTACTGTGTCTCTCTCGACACCTAAGAGAAGTTTTCTGTGATTTGAAATACACCCACTCAGCAGTTTGCGGCCAGAGCACAGATTCATCTTGGGAATGGGAAACACACAGAGAAGTCCACATCTTAAAAAAGGAAAAAAAAAAGACCATAGTCTTCTCCACTCTATTATTTTCTCAACTCTGGACAGAACAAGTATTGTTTAGACATCGTGATACTTTTGTTTCTTATTAGAAAGAAATCCTTCAGATAAATGCTGTATCATTACAGGTCATTCTTTGTGGTAGTAGTGCCAGGGATAGCTTCACGTGTGCAAAATCAGGTGGTGAACAGGATACAACATGCAATTTAGGCAGACGGTCACTCACAGTCATTTTAAATAGCTTTTTCTTTGCTCCCGGTGGGCGGCTGAGGAATGGAAGCCCCCTTCTAATCATTTAAACTGGAATTTTCTGCAAATAAGGCAGGGGTTGTGTGCTGCATGCTCCTATAGACAGTCATAATGTATGTACACACATGTACTCTTTACACTCCTCAGTGGGAACATAGAATAAGGTCAAGTTTCTCCAGGTTAGGTGGAAAGAATTGCTAGGTTTGCTTGGGCTCACTGGCCTCAACAACCCTGATGCTTTTCTTCTGGAAACTCTATTCCCCCTCTTATTCTGGGTGCCCTTTCTCAGTCACCCTCCCTAGCAAGCTTTAATTGGTGTCAGTGAGGCTTTATTATCTTTGGGTGACTAGAGAGCATATCACATCCTCGAGCCCCAGTTTGATCAAAGTTCCCCATCTACTTATAAATGCCCCTACATTTGTGCTTTTTAGATTTGCAACCATGTGATGTGGAGAAAAACAAAGTCTGTGCATTTTGATGTTTTTCTTAAAAATGCATTTTGTTACACACACACACAGACACACACACACACACACACACACACACACACACACACACACACACACGTATGTAGATTCATGCAGAGACCAGAAGAGAGTGTCAGATCCCCTGCAGCTGGAATTATAGCAGTTGTGACCTGCCTAATGTGGGTGCCGGGAACTGAATCCAGTTCCTACCAAAGAGCAGCAAGTGCTCTTAACTCGTGAGCCACCCCTCGCCTCTCACTGATGTCTTTAATTTATCCATCTTATAAGCGCACAATGCTTCCCTACGGTTAATAGTGAAGACAGGACACACACAACAATGCCGTTTATTTCTATTTCTGCGGCGGTGATGAAGCAATGAGAATTCGTCCTCCACATCTTATCATGGATTTCAGCGTGGGACGCTCATCTTCCCACTAATTCGGTCAGCCAGCAGGTGGCACGTGTTAAAGGCTCCTTTTTCTTGCCTAATCACAAGTAAAGAAACAAGACTACTAGCCTAAGAAAATCAGACATAACTAGAATGGAGAAGTTAGGCCTCTGAGCACGAGCTAGCTGCACAACGCGTCTTATTAATAAGTATCATGATCGATAGGCTACTTAGCAGCTGTTCCACAGGGCTCCACGGAGAACTTATGAAGCACACATTCAGAAAAAAAATACAACGTTGCTGTTTCAAACGCAAGGTTTATTGTTACAAAGTCACAGGAGCGCACGGTTCCAGACACAAGGGTGACAAACCCCTCTCAGATTCTGGGAAGTGCAGACAGTTAGGCACAGGGCATGACAAGCCGCCCACGGAGCGCCGCAGACGTCCCATTGCCCGAGTGACAAGAGTGCCACAGTGGTTATTGGTGCCAAGAGAGGAGCCAGGAGCCTGCTGGGGAGCTAACTAGACGGTGTGCCTGAGCCAGGTCAGTGGTGGGGAAGCATTCTGAGATTAGTGTCTCACAGCTGCGCTGCGGGCTTGGGTACAGGCAGAGCTGATGGGTTTGCAGCAGGAAGCAGATGAGAAATTACAGCATCTGAAGATGCTACGCCAAATCAATGGTAAATTTACGCCTGTGAGACATCAGCAATGGGAAGAAGAAAAACATGAGCGATAGCAAGTCTTAGCGCTGCTTTTCCCTCTGTGTCCTGATTTTGTGCGATTTCCGAACTTCTTGGTAGGGCAGCCCTCTCCCTCTCCCATTGCCTTGTGATGGCCTTGAATGGCTTCTTCTTCACACTCTAGCATAGTATTAAGCCACGCCTCTGCGACAAAAGTGTCAAATTATTCTGGCATCTTATTCGTTTTCTTTTTCTTTTTAATGTACTTTATGGTACGCCACTTTGTGTTGGGTACACGGGGTGTGTGTGTGTGTGTGTGTTTGTTTGTACGTATCAGTGTGTATACTCAGAGGCCAGAGGATGGTCACTAGGCATCCTGCTTCATTGCTCTCTTACCTATTCTGTATTCCAGTTTCTTACATGATGAAGCTCAGGGATGTTCAAGAACAGGAAGTGCAGACATATGTGTTGCCATGTCACATCATGTGCCCACGGCAGACTGCTAATGGATCACTGATTTGGGACACAACTTCTGCATATAAATTATTTTCTATTTTTTTTCCTGTAGAATTGTTTAGCAAAGAGAGTCTGTGACGCTGAACTTGCCAAATATTATATTGTGTTTACTTATTGATTGATGGATGATTGAATCTAGGACCTTACACGTATTTGGAAAACACTCTACCACTGACTTACATTTTATTCAGCCTTCTGCCTTGCTTTAAATGTTTCACAAACTATGTGTACTACTCAGTATGTTTCAAGTCAGCTCGTTGAATCCAGAGCTCCTGTATACTCCAACCCTGGTTAAGGCTTGGTTTCATAATAGCCATAGGGTGACATTTGAGCTCAGATCCTAACTTCACATCACCACTAAGATGGCTGAGCAAATTGCTTTTCACCTTAGAATTGAGATAAAAATCTTCCTGTAGTCAGAAGGGTCTATGAGCACAGGAGGCATAAATGAATCTGAATGGCATTTTAAATGAAACATCTGGTGCAAATGGTACTTGCATGAAGGACATATCAGAGATCATGTCACAGAGTGGTGACACCAACATCCGATAGATATTCCCTCACCTCTCTTCTCGAGTCTTTTTCTTGTGATTATCTTTATGACACCAGATGGATAAGGTTCTTCAAAGTGTAATGTGGGCTCTCATGATGTCCCATTATCCTCCACTGTCGTCAGACCAGGCTGAGGAGCAGGTGTGGGGACTAACCCCACAGGTTAGACAATTAGACAGGACACACCACAAACAGTTTGAGGCTCATGAAAAAACGGTATACTGGTTGGGGATGCTGATAAGACTCGTAAATGAACAGCCTCGGGTGATTCTCCTAAAGCTTTGGCCTCAGCAGCCTCTCAGTTCCAACAGGGTGACTAACTGGCCACATGTAACCTTTAAACAGCTTTGCAGGAGAGCGGCTGCATATCAGCACCCACGACAATACGGAAAATACGCCACAGTTAATTTTCCTAACCACCCTGCGTCTAACGTACTTGCAATGCGTCTCAACAGCA
The DNA here is from genome assembly GCF_004785775.1 of Grammomys surdaster. NCBI lineage: Eukaryota > Metazoa > Chordata > Mammalia > Rodentia > Muridae > Grammomys > Grammomys surdaster. The sequence continues at coordinate 15,346,800 of NW_021604567.1, read as the reverse complement.
ACTTAGTAAACTGCCAGTTAAGAGGTACATCACCTTTACAGTAGTATCCTAAGACTCCTCCTGACAGCTGGAATTCACAGGTGGGAGCTGAGGAAAGTGGATCCAACAGGCCCCAACAGCCCTCTGCTCTGGGGCCAGCTTCTAAGTAATAGGCTGTCTATATTTGAGTGTGTTTATACTTTGGGGTTTTGAGTTAAAATAATTTATAAACCCATCTCTCTCTTTTTGTCTCTCTTTTCAGGACTGAAGCGCTCACGGGCATATCAGCAGCTGTATGGAAATTGTTCTGGTACCAGGAGGGCCCTTTCCGAAGGTCACTGTGTAATGTTGGAGAAGTTGCTTCACATGTACTTTAGCATTTAGGTTCTTGGGTGATATTTAAACGTACAAGAATAAAAAGAAATTACTTTTTGTATTGACCACATTGTGCAAGGTTACAAAAAACAAACAAACAAGCAAATTTGTGATATAAAGACATGAGTTTCTATAGTGTTAGTTACTGTAAATTTTTATATCATCTCCTGTTTCAGTGTCAAGTCGGGGTAAAGTTCTTACACAGTTTTAAAATCCTGTCCCTCCGATCACTGCACCAAATTTAGAGGCATTCATGCAAATGCAGCCATAGCTGTCAGAGTGGGAGTTGAGAACAGAGGAACCAGTGTTAGTGGCAAACTGGACAGGGAACTGGCTGGGAGTTTTTGAAATAGAACAAAAATGTCATCGTCAGTGACTTTAAAAATAATAGGTGCATGGCTCCCGTGAATAAGATCCCAGCACCTTCAGGCTAACTCTGTTTCTCATCGCCTTTCTACTCTGACTTTCTGTCTTTTAGGCAAAAGGATAAGCTTCATCCTAAAAGAGAAAACACCCCACGACTTCTCTTGCTTCAGATAAAATCTTTTCAGCAACCTCGACATTCAAAGCTTTGCTTCTTATTCTCTTTATTCTCATCTCTCATAGGAATGGATGTGCCTTCCATGACTGATATTATGTGCACACACACATACACACACACACATGCATATGCACACAAACACACAATAAACACACAGGCATATATACAAACACATACACAAATACACATATACACACAAACACACATACAAACACGCACATATATACATACACAAATGCACACACACAGACACACAGACACACAGACACACAGACACACACACACACACACACACACACACACGATCAAACCGTTCATTGTTTACTCCTCCCAAAAGAGAAAGTAGGCTGGGAAGACAGCCAAATCCCTGAGGTGCTTACGGTATAGGCATGACAAACTAAGATGGATCCCGAAGACACATGTGAAAGAGCTATGCTCCATGACACACACTTGCAATCCCAGTGCTAGAGAAACAGAGATAGGTAGATTATTTCTGGAGTTTGCTAGACTACTTGTTGAGTCTCAGGCCAGTGAGAGACCCTGTCTCAAAAAAAAGAATAACCTTTGACGTTGATATCTATGAACTTGGACACATACACACACACACACACACACACACACACACACACACACACACGGGGTGGGGAGGCGAAGGGAGTGTTAAAGACCTACTCAGGCATTTGTGGGCAAGGACTCTCTTTATTATTCTATCTCTTATACCTCCTTGCTGATTTGGATTTCACAGATCTACTATGTATCAAACATTTAGATCGAGATAGAGACTCAGAAAGGGAATATGAATCAGATGATTAATTCCACTGATGAGGAAACAAGGGCCTAGAAGTCACCAGGAGCTAATAGTGTCCTCATTCTGCCCCAAAGCCTCTAATTAATGCCAATATCCTAGCCCATAGAGTTGCGTGCCCACTCTCCACATAGACCCTGCCTTAGGGTTCTCTCCCTCTGTAAACCACTGCCCATTCTCCTATTTTGCCCTTTCACCATGAGCAGGAAACTGAGGCAGAGAAAGACATAGCATCTGTCCCCCTAAATGGCACAGCTTTTAAATCTAAGCCACAAACTGTTACTTACCCTTATCTGGCTAAATGGCATTCTTCTGATGTGGGCAAACAGCTCTCTCTCTCTGCACAGGATAAATGATGGACCAAGAATAGTTTGTGTGGTCTACCGGTAGACATAAAAAGCAGTGAGGTCAGCCCTGAGTCCATACGGAGTGAGTGCTAATGTATTCCTCTGCCTGCTTTGATTTGCTAACAAAATCATGGCATTTTTAAAGGGGAGGACAGAGTTTAACGATTGTGGAAAAAAATGAGAAATGTCAAGTGTAATCCTTTGAAACAGGTAGTGAAGGCTCAGGAGTCTAACTGTTTGATGTTCTGAGTCCTGCCAGTGAGTGACGGCGAAATGAAGACCCTTTCAGACCAACCATTGTGGTCCTCTCAAAGGTGTCTGGAGCTCTGTTCAAACACCTGTTTCTAATCTTTATGAATATTAAAAGCCTCTGTGATTTTTTTTTTCTGGAAGCAATGATTTTGAAGTGTTACAGTACACAAAGGCCGCCATCTCAGAGTTGTTCCAATTCACTGCTACTCAGTGTCTCCCTGAGGACTTGCATAATATTTTAAGTTAGTGGCAGTTAGATCTGTAGATGTAGGGCATACTGGAAGTGTGAAAATGGAGTTTATTTTGTTGATTCATTAGCACTAGTCATTGTAGCTTTACTTTATATGTAGCCTGTTTGCAGCTTAGAAAAAAGGTAATAACTACATACATTGGTTTGGAACTGTAGGACAAAAGGCCTTGGGAAAGATGAAGGTAGGCCTTTCCAAAAGCCATGCTCTGTTATTAACAACCATGGCACTGGCAGCTGTTTATGGCGATGGATTCAACTGAACAGAAAATCCCCCAGCAACTAAAATTCCTACGTCTGAAATGTGTATGGACACTCCAAATGCAGTTTGTCTCTGCTGATGCAGTTAGCATGGATTACAGCTTCTTTCAAAGCTAAATAAAGGTATGTGACACAGACAGATAGGATTTAGGAAGCTTCTTGGAAACTTCCTACAGATTCAACAGACCATGGAGAATAATGCCAGTGAGTCTTCCAGTCAGCGTTTCTGGGCTTTTTCCTCTTTGTTTCAAATGCAATTGTGTTATACGAATCATGGCGTTATAAAGTGACCACTTGCAATTAACTCCTTCCAAATGTCTGGTCTTGATCAAATCTCTAGTTTGGTCAGGAGACCCAGCACACAGCACTGCCCGAACACTGCAGCCAGTTCCTGGGGGTATGCCATCCATGCTGTAGAAGAGGAAATGCTGCAGTTCTTCTTCAAAGGCAGGAGACAAAGACGAGTCAAGGATTGCACTTGGGTTGTCTCAAAATTTGGAGAAGTGTGTCTATTCATCCATTCGCACTCAGGGGTGGGGATAAAACCCAACCTAGTTCTCTGATGGAAAAAAAGGGTCTAAGAAGATCCAACTATGCTTCTGCTTTGCCACCCAAGGAATGAACAACCTGCCTTTTTAGAGTCTTCCTGGTTGTTTATTTTTTGATGGATAAGTCCAAGCCTTTATAAAACACAGAATTTGCTACTTACAGACTAGAAGCCTATCTCCACAAGGTGATGAGCCATGAGTATCATTTTTATGCTCATAGAAGGTCAGAAACTGAAAATTCACCTGGATTTTATGTGATCGTCTCAATCACGATGTTCTGGCATATATTGTGGAAGTCACGACATCTCCCAGTCATATGCAGGGAAGGTGCCCTCAAGACTAAATGGGCTTGGTACAGAGCGGTAAAGTCCTCTTGAGCAGTTTCTTAAGATTTAACAAAACAATTAAAAATCAGTTCCCATAACTTTTTTTATGTTCTAAAGATTGAGAAATCTTCCAGAGTTAGTCAGAGTTAGAGCAGGTGACGTAGCTGCTGGTCTATTGCTGTGAAAAGACACCATGATCAAGGCGACTTATAAAAGAGAGCGTGTAAACGGAGGCTTGCTTTCGGTTTCAGAAGGAGAGTCCATGGCTGTCATGGTGGGGAGCGTGAAGGCAGGCAGGCATGGTGTTACAGCAGTAGCCGGGAGATTATGTTTGATTTGTAAGCAGGAGGCAGAGAAACAGGGAGACTGAGGCGGACCTAGATGTTTGAAGCCTCAAAGTCCACTCCAAGTGACACATTTTCTCTAATAGGGCCGCACCTCCTAAGCCTTCCCGAATAATACCACCAACTTGGCACCAAACATTCAAATTTATGCGTTTTCAAACTACTGTAGCAGACATCTCCTGCCAGGTGCCAGCCCTGGCAAGGTCAGGTACTGAGGTGAGGCACCGCACTGGACAAAGGCTGGTGATCTCTGTCTTTATAACTCTCTCTCTCTCACTGTTCTGGGGCCCAGAAACTGATGGCCTTTGGAAATTTAACTCCCTTTTGCTATTCTGTGACTAAAAATTGTCTACTTTCTGCAATTCTTCTGCCCTAAACTCTTTGCTATTGCATGTCCAAAAGCTGCTGGCTTCTGGTAATTCGACTCCTGCTGATAGCAGAATAGGAATTACAAAAAAAAAAAAAAAAAGGCTTAGTTTCTCTCTGGCTGAAGGGCCTCTCACTGGCCAGGTGAGAGGCTTACAAGTCTGTTAACTCTGTGAGTCAGAAAGAAAAAAAAGAGGAAGAAAGGGAGAATTCAAACACACACACACACACACACACACACACACACACACACACTGGCTTGATTAAATACATACACATATACTTAAAGACATTTGGAAATCAAGCTGGGTCCTAAGTGTCACACTTCATTTCTTCTTTCTAGCCTTCTTATATTTTCTTAGACAAAAGTTGTTTTTTTATAAAATTACCTCATAGATAAAATTTTACATAAAAAGGGAATTATAGAAAGATGTCGATAGTAAGTTCAAAGCAGAGTTTCATTCTATAAGCTCAGTATAAGTTCAAAGCAACAGTTTCACGTGGCCTTGCTTTATCACAGTGCACACCTGTGGCCTCATCCTTGGACCTGATACAGGATGGGTGTTTTTCCTTGATCACAAATCTGTCCCAAGCCTGTTTCTCTTCTCAGTGCAATTTATGAAAGCTCACTGTGTTCCTTATTATGCAGCCTTTACTTACTATTCTATGAGGAGGGGGCACATTCTATTCTTGATTCTAACATCATTAGATCTCTCTGACAAAACAACTAAGACCATCTCCTTAATCTTTCTTCCTAAAATCATTTGAATCAAATCAGGAATTCTATGGAGTCAGTAATTAATCTAAGCAGCATTAATTTATGAAAGTTCATCTTCGTGTTTATCTGCAGGAAATTTTCCCAATAGGGTGGGCTGGTGCCCAGGAACAATTAGGCTATGTAATAGTGACAGTAAGGACATATCAGCAGTGAGAAGCAATCCTGGGATGAAGTCTCTGGGCTGTGCCTCTCCAGAGCTCACCCATCACAGCCATGCAGAACAGTGGGCCATGTCTGGGAAGCTCAGTGCTTGCCATAGCTTTTCCTACATGGCTTCTGTTAATACCCCTCTGTTGTCCCATGGCCAAGAGAATGTAAACCTGTCCCTTTATCTTCTTACCATGGAAGCCTACCCTCAATGGCTCCATCTCTTAATGCCGTCTCATGTCAGAGTTTTCAAACATGAATGAAGAGACACATCCATGATGAGGCAAACATTCCATCCGCGTTCCATATGATCATCATTCAGTTTACCATTTCCCAGCTATAGGACATTGAGCCACCATGCGTATTTTATGAGGCCAACCAGATCACACCCCACACTTCAGGTAAAAATATACTTCTGTTCACGAACATGTAGCTCAAGAATGTCAAATTCCACAAGATGCATAACTGTGGACAACCAGAATGAACACTGACTGTGCGCTTAATTTTGGGAAGGCAAAGTCTTTGTGGAAAGTCCATCCATCCAGCCCAGGATAGCTTCTGGTGTCTGTGCACCTTTATGCCTTGGGCAAAAGGAGCAAGTAGCAAGGAAATGCACCTGCTTTGGGCTAGCTAAGCCACTTGCCTTTTTGAGAAAGAGGGAAGATGTCTTTCTGTAACTCATGACCCCACAGGCCTCCACTTAAGTGCTGTTTTCAAAGTTCCACCTCTCTGATAGAAGTTGGCCCCAGCGAGTCCCTTTCTAGGACACAGTCTAAACACTCACCTTATCTCAGCCTTCAGAATTGATTTTCCGTCCAGGGCTGTTTTCACCGTGAGCGCATGAGCATCGCTTTCTAAGGAAAAGTGGGTCTAGTGGTCCCGGGAGCATCCTTCACAAAACACGTCCCCCACCATGACATTAGAAAGATGAATGGCTGCCGCCCTTCTGAGAGAGGAGGCGGGCACCGTGGTAACCAAATGCTCTCACTTCCAGCCCCTGCGATGTTTGGCTCTTCACTTTAATATGCTGCACCGAATTCCCAAGCAACCCTCTGGAGTAGCAGGGTAGCACTTAATTTAGTCTTTACTAACTTCTTAATTTGGAGACTGAATTCCCAGGAAACTATCTTCGGTGAGAGTGAATTTGTAACACACACTTTAATGACTTCATTAATAATGGCTCTAATATAGAATGCTTTAAAGTATCTACTTTTCTATACCTGGGATTTTGACCCAAAACATATCTGAAATGAGAATTGTTTTGTTTTTTTAAATCCCCAATCTCCTTCAGCTTTCTAAATCAATTAAAATGTGCACAAATGCCATCCGTATGTGGTATTCTAAATTTTTCTTTGACTTGGTTATTCTTCAAAATTTATGATGTTTTATTTGAGTTTACATGAAAACAGTTATGTATGGACATAACTCCTGTGACTGTGTATGTTAGGTTTCAGAACTGATGACTTTTTCTTTGGCAAGTGCTTTTAATGATACAAAAGGATTCTGAGATGCCCTAAATTTAACTACAAAGGTCTGGCAATGCAGGGCAGAAGAGGTAAAGAAAATTATTTAGTTAACAGCCGAAGACCAAGCCAGTAGTGAAGGTTTCTGCTTCCAAACAGAGCACTCACGAGGCTGGGGCAGGGAGTGCGGACCACAGTGAGCTACAGTCCAGCCTGAGCAACAGGGGGAGACACTGTTTCAAACAACTACAAAAAAGCACCTGAGGCCAAACCATGAAAACAGTGCCACTCTCCTGTGTGTGCATCACAACCTTGACAAGGCTGGAGGCAGCTAAGCCAGCAAGTGTTTGCCTTGTGAGTAGAGAGAGACTTCACCAAAAGGAAAGAAAGAAAAATGAGAGAAGGAAAAGAAAAGGAAGAGAAAAATGTGAACAATGCTAAGAGACTAACACCTACGGTGTCCTCTGCCCCGCCCCCACACATACTCACAGATGCTCACACACATGCTAACACACACACTCATACTCTCTCTCTCATATACACACTCACAGACACTCACACACTCTCCCCTTCCACATCAATACACACTCACACACACACACCCATATACTCTCTCCCCCCACACACATTCACACACTCTCACTCATATACACACTCTCACACACATGCTCATACATATACTCACACACACTCACACATTCATATATACACACACAACACATACATATATAAGCTCATACTCACATGCTCACTTCTTACACATGCTTACACACACACTCACACACTCTTCTGACATTCTCACACACTCACACTCTCTTACACACATGCTCACACTCACGCACTCACACAGAGATGCTTAGACACACACACACACACACACACACACACACGCACCACACCCATGACTTAGGTCTACTGGCTTCTACTTGTTTTCCTGTGAATTTCTGTGACTATCTCCATCCAGTTCAGAATTTATTGGATCTGTTGGATGAATTGTTTTACCCCAAACTTCTTTCAACATCTGCCTCTTGTTATCTGTAGCACGCCTTTTCTGCTTGAATCATCCAGTTCTGGCCTTTTGTTATTAAGAGTCTTTTGGCTCTTGGGTAGAGAGAACACGCTCTAACTGCTGTGTGGGCTTGTCTCTGACGCTCGGAGAACTTGTCCCAGTCTTCACCCTCTTCTTCATCTGTGTAAATGCTCAACAAACCTTTCATACAACAATCCTCAGTCTCAGCTTGCGAGCTCCATTTTAACATTCCTCCCTCCCCACCCCCGTAGCTCAGAACTCCAATAGGAGAAGCTGTAGAATATAGTTCCTTTGCTAAGCAGAACTGTGACCCACTAATTGTCTCAGCTAGTCAATTAAATCAAGGATGGCCCCTAAATGAAGGGTGGAGGAGGGGTCCAGGCATGCAGCCATCGTGACATCCTTTCCTGAGCCTTCCACTTACACATCGAGAGCTGGTAAAATCTGCCGTGTGATAAATGTTTAGAGCCTTGTATTCACATTATTGACTCGAGAGCAGTAAAAAGTGTGAAAACATTCAAAAATTCCTTATTTTAACCAAACACAAGTGCTAATGTAGCATAATGAAGGATCTCTGGGAAGAGAGCCTTTCCCCATCTCCTTGTGTTCTGGTCCCCCAACATGTCCCTCAGTGCTCCCTCTAATCACAGAAAGTCACGCTTATCTCGTTTTTTGGTTTTATTTATGTTGACATCTTAATTTCCTTTCTTTAGCTCCACAGGCAATTTTTTTTCTTAAGGAGGGAAGGGGTAAAGGATGGGGGGTGTGGAATGAAGAGAAGGGAGGAAGGGAGGGAGGGAAGAAGGAGGGAGAGACATTTACAAACCATTGTATCTTCGCTTTTATTTTTCTTTAAGGATTTATTCGTGTGTGTGTGTGTGTGTGTGTAAGAGAGAGAGAGAGAGAGAGAGAGAGAGAGAGAGAAAGAGAGAGAGAGAAAATGTGCATGTTTCTGTGTGCTGGGGTACCCATGGAGGTCAGAGGAGGGTAACTGACCTGAAGCTGCAATCCTAACACTGTAACACTGAAGCTGAGTGGCAGATGGGGATGAGCCATCTGACCTGAGTGCTGGAAACTGAATTGGGTCCTCTGGACCACCAGGAAACACCCTTAGCTGAGGAGTCATCTCCCCAGGTCTATCAGATCTTCCAATGGATGGATGGATACTCTACCAGTGCCCTGCATCTTAGCATTTAACTTTCTCCATGGTTTCTCTGTCCTGCTGACTCCTCTGCCCTGTCCCCTTCATGAGTCATAACCTATCCTGCCACTGAGGAGGCAAAGCCAACAATCACTTCCTAGAACTGGTTATCTTTTTTTGCTTTTTCTTTTTTAATTTTATTTTTTGAGATAGAGGCTATCTACTTGTTTTTGGACACACTATTTAAGCTAGGCTGGCCTTGAACTCACCATATTCAGCCTCCTGAGTGTTGAGATTGCAGCAGTGTGCCCTCATGCCCAGGTTGGGAACCTTTCCTTTTAACCTCCTGTACATTTATCTCTCTTGGAGAATTACCCTTAGACCCACTGCCTTCAAAGTCTGTGAACGAGATGAATTTTGTGAGTTTCTTTCTTCACTACTTGTTTCTTTGCCTGGGGCTGTTTCCAGACCCAAATGCCAGGGGAAGGACCCTTTGCTTTCCTTTGCATACTCTCAGGAAGGGAATATGATGCTGGAAGGTGTCAGATAAGGCTCGTCTCCACAGATGCTGCTTCCTGTGCCATCTCACGGCCTCTGCCTCAGAGATTAGAAGAGATCTTTGTTTATGTGCTCTTAAAATATTGGTTAAAATGAATAAATACGTAATTTTCTTTAATATTGTATCACTGTAATATTTGCTACCCTTACGGAACTAGCTTAAAACTGCTTTCTTCTTAACGACTTTTCCTGCCTCTCCAGCCTGGTGTGGTCTTTACCACCTTCAACCCCCACAACACTTCTCTCGTAAGAAGAACTGGACCCAGCCTTCCACACGTTCAGGCAATCATCTCGGTTTCTCTACCGTCTGTCTCCAACACGCTCTCTAAGAAGGGTATTGTTGTACAGAGCTGGAAGCTCCCTGGTTTTAACACTTCACACATCCCTAGTTCAGAGAAGCAGCTCACTGACAACTTGTTGAGTTCATTTTAGTTCACGGACTAAAGTACTTGGGGTCCAATAGCAGTGTTCTTGCTGATTATGGGGTTACAGAATGTCCACTGTCATCAGTAACTGGGGGCATAGTGCTCCTCTGTTCCCTAATTGCTCGGAATTTCATTTCCTTTATAAATGGGGTTAATAATATTTATTTAATAGGTGGCTCGGTGGATTCTTTAATTAATGATAAAGCATAGCCTAAGATCCTCAAAGGAAATAAAAGGATAAACATTATTATATCCCTTATTATGAAGATAGCAGTTATTAAACTCACCCATAAACAGGAACCAAAACAATTTTAGGCTAAACTAATAGTTTAATAAGAAACAGCCAGGGATCCCCACAGTTGGGAGGGGCATAAACACTGACTGTCTCATCTTTCACTGCGGTTAATACCGGACAAAACGAGCTTACAGAGAACCTCAGATTCCTTCCATGAAAAGGAAGACACTGGAAAAGTGATCAGAAGAACAACCCTTGATCCCAGTTGATTATCTTGCCATCTAAATTCCTTGACGAATTAAACTGTCCTGTGTTGTAGCGTCATGGTGTTCCACAACACAGTAAGATGGCTTTTGCTGCAGGTTCCACTTTACTCACACCTGAAGGGCAAGTGTTGATTTACGGATAGGAACCAGGAAGGAGATCACTATGCACAAATTTCCAGGGAACTGAATATGGGATGGCCAGGTTAATGGCTCTGAGCTCTTAGTCCTTCTTAGTTCCATAGTGCTGGGCATCACATAACTTTCAGCTTGAGTACTAAGTATAGAAAACTGTTTCTGGTGTTCACCTGGTGTTTGGCTATTTGGTGGTTCTGTGTCTGTTGACGCTGCAGTTTTGTTACGAAAGATACAATAAAATTAGTGTCGCCAGGAAACATGGATGCTATTAGGTTATAGGATAAGACTTAAAACTGGGTTTTCTGTGTGCTATTTGTCTTTGAGCCCCAGGTTTTCTATCTATAGTATTGTCTCATCCATCTCATGGGGTTGTAGACTCCCGTGTACGTGCATACGTAAGTCAGAGTCCTCATAAGACACCATTCCTGTCAGAACAGATGCCACGAGCAAACTCCCTCTGAGCCTGACCTTCTCTCACACTAGGAATGAGCACAGCCTCTAAAATACCCATCCTCTGTTACAGGAACCGGATGCCTGATAGCAAACACACAGAAAGAAGAAAGCAAACGTTGACTATTTGCTTAACTGACAGCTAGGTTAATGGCTCTGAGATCTTAGTCCTTCCTAGTTCCATCATGCTGGACATTACGTAACTGTTTCTATCCAGACAAGATTCCTTCACAGAGCCTGGCTCTCCGGTACTCACAATTGCTTTGAGTTTAAGATGACAGAGACTGGGGAGATCATGGAGTGTAGTTATTTCTCATGGGGCATTTAAAGAATATATAAACTTGACCAGCCTGACCTCCCATATAAGCCATTTCTACATTAAAAAAAGTAGTGAAACCTGAGGTATTGTGAATCCTATAGCGTTTAAAATGTGTGTTTTACATTGACCACAGATGAACCTCCCAGTGTAGGAATTAGCGTCTGCCCTGACCGGACAGTCTTTCAGCCAAGGTCTGCAACAACCAGTCAGTCACAGTTCTATTTCTCTAAGGCGTCCACCGTGGACCAGACTTGGGTCCTTGAGGCCCATAAAACATACAGAAGTTCTTCCAAGCCCACACTTCCGAGGTTCCAGGAGCAGGTGATCATTAATGCAAATTTATGGCGCATTACGGAATCCAAAAGAAATGTAGTGTGGTTGAATTAAAACCATTAGCTTTTCACATTTGCTTTAATTATCAAAAAGATAAAGGAATGAAAACCAGGACAGTTACGGATTTAGCAATACTGGTTTTTAGATAAGGTGTTGACTTCAACAGTTCTTGACAAAAATCAAACAAGCAAGAAAAGCTACTGAAGACAGGAGATTTATTTTGGCAAAAACTCACATTTCCGCTATTTAAAAACTTAAATAAGCTTCGAAAGCAAACAAGCTTTCAAAGCAGGTCTGTGAATACTCCTGTCCATGCCAGTGTGTGGGTGGCAGAGCCTATGCAAAGCCTGGTGTGTGTGTTGGGTGTTGCTCCCTGTGTGCCATGGCATGGCAGGATAGTCTCTTTCCTAAGGGGGAAAAATTCAAATGAAGAAATCAAATAGCTAGAAGTACTATCGGTTCCTGTTTAAATTTGAAGTGAGAACAGCTAAACATAGTCTTATGAAAGACGTATTTTTAGGAATGAATGGGCTAGTCAGACCCTGAGCTGCAAGTTTTAAGAAGGCTATTGCTCCATATTAGTAAAGAAAGGCAGTTGTCTGCCACAGAGATCTTTGCTTGCCAAGAAAATACCTTCTCGGCAGTTGTTTTAAATTGCTCTTTATTCACCAAAGCCAAAAAATGTTTCCTTCCCAATGTGCCCAGTGCTTTCAGTGTAGATATTTAGTGGCTGTTAGGCCTTTTGAAATACTTCTTATGTAGTTTTTCCTTTTTAATTTTTAGAGCAGAAAGAAATATTTTGAAACTTCACTTTAAAAATGTTATTAAAGCAAAAGGTCTAATAGGAACTGTAAAAAGAGATGCTTTATTTTTGTGCGTAACTAGTCAAATCACTTCGTTTCTATTTCGCTTTATTAAATAAAAAGTACTATTTGCTCTGACATTTATTTTTCTGACCCCAAGATTAAGAGAACTCGGTCATCGGAACAGAGCATTCACTGCCACCATTCTTGGCTTCCACTTCCATGATAAGAAAAACTGTTTTCTGAGATCTGTTGTAGGCTGAAAATACTTCATAGAACCTGTGTGCATTTTTAATAACAGTAAAATAAGAAAACACTCAGATAACTGCATTTGGGATTAATTTTTAATAACTGTATGCCTATTAAGTTGCCCTTTGTATCTTGTTGGAGGGCAGGAACATTTTTATAGGAAATAAATCAGAAAATAAAAGCATTTCTGATGCCTCCCTTATTGTTGGAGATTATCAGTGTGGCAAAGATGCACACTATCAAATGTCTTTGAGTGTGTGCCTTTACAACCATGACTCCAAGGCCAGTGACCAAGATGACTAGGTTTAATTTCCTACTTAACAACATTTCCCTTTCTTATGGCTGACTTATCCTTGTCTCTGCAGTAGTGAATTGTCTCAGCGAATAGTCTTTGTGATTGATTGCCACTAGCCAGATGATCCCTCGAGTGGTCCCACTGGATCCACAGAGTTACGTTGGTCACATGGTAATCGCTACCATTCACTCATAACAAATTACTGTAAATTTCCCAAAATACGTAGCACATAGTGGAGCTTGTTCTGGGCTCTAAGGGTCACAACAGAGACCATTTCAGCTACGATTCTGACAGCCTGTCTGTGGAGACACAGCTAGCTGCTATTCATACTTTAAAAAATATCTCTTGGGTATCATAAGTCCCGGGAAATGTTCCAGAAGATCTTCATATGTGGTTTTCCCTTAACCTCTGACCCTGCCTGGCGTTGTCTTCTTCATCTGAACCACAGGGATAATAATGTCACTCTTATTGTGTTACTGTGAGGACTGAATGGGTTTTGGTGTTACAGGGTATGCCATGAAGATTACTCCTTAATGGAGTCCATACTTAATATGGATTATTCATGTCCACTCTGCATTTGTATGCTGGTCTCTATGGTGAGGATTTAAAGACATGTAGGCTGTTTATCTGTCATTCTGTCACCAGTTCTTGGAGCTGTGGATGATCACGAGGCCTAGAACAGTAGACGTTAGCTTGTGAATTCAGCATCTGACTCTGGGAGGGTCCCCTATAGTTCCTTGTGGATTCCCCACTAAGTTCACAGAATGAAAAAAAAATAGCTTGTGGAACAATGATCCAGGTATTGTTTGAGAAATTAAGGGGTGATGGAAAGTATCTTGGTGGCCCATAGGCTTCCTAGAATCATGGATGGGACCATTCAGGGCCAGTGAGAGAATCTACCATCTTAATGCTAGCCATGGTAGGTTGACTCCTCACATAGTTACAGTACAATCTGTTTGGCCTCCATTTCTTTGTGTGAAGTTCATGTAGGCATTGAAGAGCATCATGAGTTGGGTTGAGAGATGTATAAAGTAAAGAATGTCAGCCCTAGATGTTCTTCTTTATAGATAAGCAAATCAAGGTAGTATTTTCAGCCTTTTATAGTGAGTAATTCCTTCCAGTGGTTCTATAAGAAAATACAAAACAATTTTCCCACCGATGAGATAGAAGCCCAGAATCTTCTAGTTCCTTACCCCTGCTAATTCCAAATCCAGACTCTTTGTAAGACCCCACTCTTCCCTGGCTTTCTATGCACATCTTCCTGTGATGGTGACATGGGTGTCATTCATTCCACACTAAGTAACATGCCTCACCATATCACTATGATACAATGTTGTCTCATCTCTAAAGCCATCACTAGCATGGCTGGTTCTGAGGTAAATTTGGCTAAAGAATCACTCTTCTCTGGCCATGAGTCACCATCACCTTTCCATTTACATTCTTAGCCCAGTTGGATCAGCATCGTCTCATCTCAGCTTCTCACGGTAAGTCACACGGGGCCTACTTGTCAGAAACCAAGGAGCTTGTCCTTTTAACTGTATCACTGAGCTGGGAGAGGCTCACCCAACTGCAAATGTTTTTCTCACACTGCCCCATTTGAACCTGAACATTTGCACAGCCGTACTTCTGTTGCTGGCAATTTTGGTGAAGTGGAGTTTGTAATTAAAATCTTCCTTGGCTTCTGTAGTTTCTTTTCTATTCAAGCTACGTGCTTCAAGTGCCTATTATGCTTCACAGAGCAACTGTAAAATGGGAATTAAGACATTTAGGGCTGAATGGCAACACTGAAAGAAATACCAACAAGTATTCCCAGGCTGTTTCTACATAAAATGGTCTTTGATAAGCAGACCTTTGCAAGGTTTCGAGTATATTGGAAAATGAACACCCACAGAGCCAGCTTATACCTGCCGTAATTATTCCCCATCTGCTTTCTCTGAGATCATAAAAATAAGATTATTCCACTAAAGGCATATAATACTTAGAAACAATTAGGAAAAGTTAATGAAAAGAATAATTAAAAGGATGTTGAGTAACAGTATATTAAGTTCGCCATGGGTTTGAGATGCAGATAATTCTATAAGAATAATTCTGACTGATGTTGGTATGAATCTTCATTCTCCTGTAGTCTCATCTAGCTGCCGAGATGCTTTTCCCTCTGTGGGATTGTAAAATGAAGCACATTTTGTTTCCCACCAGATTCAACCCTGCCTCACATTACCATATTTAGACTTTCACATTCCAGTAATACAGCAGGGAAACACTTCTAGAGACATGTCTCGTTTTCTGCAAATTATGTAAGTGTCTCCTGTGCCGGCGTTCGTAGCTGCCTGCCTACCCCTCCCAAACTTGCTAACTGCATTTTGAAATACTCCCCTTTAAACTTTAAACTTTTCTGTCTAGACATTTTCATTTAAAACCCAAGAGGATGTCTGCGTGTTAGAGAAGGTGCTCTGCAAACCCCACCTGAATTCTAGATGGCTTCCTGCTGTTAAGCTTCCCAGGAGTAGAGAAGATTCTTCAGTGTCCGTGTACAAACACAGTGCACAGAAAAGCTTTCTAGCCTTTCAACATACTTCCCTCCCTCTGGGGTATTCTCAACTCTTGGGAAACAAACGGTCTACACGGTTCAGACACCAAGGATGCAGGATGCTTTTCTGGCCTCGTTCTAGTTTGTCTGTCATTGTAACGAAGGATAAACAAAGTCTCATGTAAAGGCAATCCTCTCTAGAAAATCTGTTTTTCAAATGAGGTCCTCAGTATAAAAAAAAAATCCTCTTGTAAGGTTTCAACATGCTATGGCATAATTAGTGGAAAATAATAAAACTGTTTCAAAGCATGAAAAATACACTAGGAACACTTCCATGTCACCAAATTGTGGTACAACAGTGTCACAGAACCTTCATCTGTTTTCTAATCCAGCATTGTGTAGCAGAGGATGGGACTGCTAGACACTAAAAGGTTTCAATCATAAATACTACAGCAGCAGCCTAGAGGAACAGAGGCAGGTCTGCTAGGACCCAAGTCCCTTTTGCTTTCTATTAACCTTGGCCCATGAAATACTTGATATTATGGTTATATAATCTCTTAGAATTCTTTCCCATCTGTTACATGCCACCTGCAATATATTCCTAGTTCTTCCTCTTTTCAGCCATGTTTTACCAGTGTGTCTCGGATGCTTAGGGTTAGCTGTTGAGAGTTTGGGAGTCAAGTGATGTGTGCTGAGTCTAGTTAGAGCCATTACTTGCTGGTAGCATCCCACGGAATCTTTCCTCCCACTCCCTTGGTGACTGACCATGCTCAAGGCTGGTATCTCCACCATCTTGGGTTCTGGAGTTACATGAATAAAGGTAGAGAGACACGCCAGAGTGGGTATGCAGCCCGAGTGAATATAAACCTTTGTCTGAAAAGCTACCGCGGTCTCAGGGCTGCATTGCTATTGCTGCAGCACCTAGACCTTCTAGAATGAAGAAAACTTAAGTCAAAGAAGGCCACATTAGATGTGGAGACAAAACTTTTGTTATTACAAGGACGTCTTTGTTGACCTATAACTTAAGTTCCCCAGGGGAGCAGACAGTAACTTTGTATAGTTTATTCTAAATTCTGACCCTGGAACATATGTCCTAAAGAGGAGATCAAGACCTGAGCTTTAGAGTCACCCAATGATCCATTTAATTTAAAGTAGGCAAAA
This sequence comes from Grammomys surdaster, assembly GCF_004785775.1. Lineage (NCBI taxonomy): Eukaryota > Metazoa > Chordata > Mammalia > Rodentia > Muridae > Grammomys > Grammomys surdaster. Next base: position 15,330,094 of record NW_021604567.1, on the reverse strand, counting down.
GTATGTTTGGGACAATTCCTTTATTGCATTAATTTTCCTTCTTGTGAGGGATTAATGCACACTAAATTTTGCTTTGTTTTGTTTGAGACAAGATTCTATATCACAGCACAAACTGGTTTTGAACTTGTGGCAATCCTCCTGTCTCATGACCCACTATCTAGTCCTAAGATATTTTTTTTTTACTGTAGTTTCAACACCATAAATTTCTTCTTTTATATTTATCTTATTTGGGTTTGTGCACGTGTGCATGTATACGCACTACATGCACACACTAGTGTGTGTACTATGTCTTTGTGCTCAGTCAGAGGGGAGAAGAGGAGTCAGAAAATGCTCCTTCATCCTCCAGTATCTTATTAACCTGAGAAAAGGTCTTTCCCTGAAGCCAAAACCAGGGTGTCTGTCAGTAAGCCCGCCCTGCCTCTGCTCTCCACAGTGCTGTCATTTCCACGGTGCTGTTGTTCCAGGCTAGCTCCCATGACTGACTTACATGGACATGCTGTGCATCCTAGCTCAGGTCCTCAAGACGACTTTTACCCAAAGATCCACATCCCCAGTCCCACAAAACTGACTTCTTTTTACAGGAAGTCCTAAGTTTCTGTTTGCAAAAGCATGCTCAGAATGGTTCGACATAACTGGCCACGTGGATGTGAACATCAACAAGATAACACAGTGAGCAACGCATTGTGAGGCACAAAATCCTCTAGACAGCGCTGGCCTCCTTTCGTGATTATCACCTTTAGAGGAGACACGTAGCTAATTCTACATCTTTCAGATGAGGAGGTTTGCATTCAGGGAAGTGTCTGTGACATGCTTAGAACTATCCATGTGTGGTAAAACTGGGCTTGAACACACATCTCTAGATTCCCCATCTGTGTCATCTTCTGTTTTCTCGGAAGCTGGAGAAAAGCCAGTATCATGAACTCCCAAGCAAATCTGTGAGTGTTGGTGTCAGTGGAGGTATAACAATGTAGACTCACTGTAGTTTTTTAGTGCCCTCTGCGAGATGGAAAGTACCACCATCACTATTTTAGTCCTTGTTGGCTTGTAGAAGAGAGGCAATATCCATCAGAGAAAGGATTAAATTCCAGAAGGTTCCTGGCGTAGATGAGCCACTGTTGCACAGTGTGATGATATGTGTGTGCATGTCTGTCTTTCTACACTAGAATGTGACCTCAGCAACTGGAAGAAGATGCTTAGGAAGGAGCCTCAAAGACTACGTCTTGCCTCATATTTTCCATGTTCATTTCAGAATCTGACTCTCACTAAGTACAAATTACTTATGTATATGAGCTTGCTCTAAGCTAAATCAATTTAAGTAAATATTTGATGAGTTTGCTTTAATGCGAGCTCCCTTGTTTCTTTCATAATGATGGTGAGTGTCTATTGGCTGTCTCAGCAGAACTGCAGGAAAGAGTTGGTGTGAAGTCTGAATGAGTGGTGGTGGCTGGTGTGCAGGTTAGCTGGGGAGAAGGGATCTATCACCTGTGGGAAGCATGCGTGGACATCAGAGGTGCATCACATAAGACAGGACATAAGGGATTTGTGGGATGTGGGGAGGGTCTGGATGTGGCTAGAAGACAAATTAAGGAACTGCAAACAAATGCAGTTGATTGTATATGTGTGTCACATGTTCTGTAAGATCATGGTCAACACTGAGTTAGTGAAGAGTGAACAATGCCATGGTCTTAGGAGATGCAGGCTTAGGCGCTTGCAGTCTTCTGCTCATGATATCTCCATCAGATGATTAACATAGCCTTGCCGTCTGGGCTTTCATAAGCACACACCTATACAGTCTTTGCATATAATATTTACGTATATAGCTATAGTATATTCTATTGTTTTGTATATATTAATAAGTAGATAATACTGTAGGATATACCAGCCAATAGCACTACGACTCATGCTCAAAAAAGTGTATCCCATGCATGTATTTTCTCCAAATGGTACCTCATAGCCATCTTGTACCCGACAGCACTAGACTACATTGTAGCCCTATGCACGGTGGCATTTTAAACTGTGACATTCTCCACATAGGCACAACAATTCAGAAACCATGGCACTGATGAAAAGGCAGAAAGAATCCTTGTTGAGCGTATGCTAGCTCTCATAGGCTGGATGCTTTTGTGTTCCACCTCAGCTGGGACCATGTGCCAGGTCATTCAAAGCTTTGACTCTCTGAACACATTTACCAACAACTGGAGAGGTTTTCTTTGCACAGATGCTGGGATGCCAAGTGCATTGTAGCAGACTTTGCGGTTCTACAAATATAGAAGCCATGAATAAGAAGGGTGGACTGCGCTGGGGTTTGCATATTGATTCTGCTACTTTTTTTAGCATGATCAATTTTTCCAGGACTTCTGAGCCTGTGTTTTGTCATATATAAGATGACAGGTCCTGGTTTTAGAGTGGTGGAGACACCTGTGATAATGTGTATGAGTCACACAGTCTATAGTAGATATTTAATCAAGAATGAGTTCATTATGGTCAGCATGGAGATACACAAGGAGAAGGAAACAGTTTAGTGGAATATGAAAATAGCAAGCACACACACACATACAGACACACATGCATGCACATGTATATATACATGCATGCATGTACATACTTGTACACACCTGCACACACACACACTCACACACAGAGATTTCCCATGTTTCCCAAGCCATGTGAAATCTGTAGCTGTGTGCCCACAGGTAAATTATGTTTGGTGAGATTCAATGTTCTATTCTGTAAAATAAGTAACGCAGTATCATAACGTACAGTATTACATCTAACGTGTGGGGATGCTGTTGGGAAACTAAGCAGCCTGTCTGTTGCCATGTTATCCGGATTTCTATTCAACAAATGAGGGTTTTTATAATGCTGGAATAAAAGAGGATGTGTCTCTTGACCTTCCATATAGGGAGCAGGGTTAAAAGTGAGCAGATACCGAAGGGCAGGCATACACTTCTATAGGCATACTTCTTTCACTTCTAGATACAAAATAGTAAAAGACGAAAAACGTTCTGCTGTACTGATTTTTTTAAAAAAATAGTGTTTGGAAATCACGCTGTGAAAGAGAAAAATAAAACATGACCCTTGTTCTCAATACTGCCCTAAATCTGGTCCACCTTGAGAGATTCCGAAAGCACATGGCAAAGGAGACTTGGCTGGTAGGGAAACTTTTGTCTTAACTTGGTAGTAGGTGGGAGCTGTCTCCTAGGTTAAAGGTTAAGTGACAGTAACTGAGCTGGTGGGGAACTGCAGCAATAGGCTAAGGTCGGAAGACGGCTTCATTATAGGTAATTCTCTGGATGGTAAGCTCTGCCAGAGCCTCAAGTCACAGATAGCACAAAGAACTGGGTTACTTACAGCCTTTTCTCTATTATCTATTTCTTGGTTTTATGTCACAGTATAATTATGTGATATCTGTTGAACACAAATGCGGACACTGTTACGACATGAATCTAGAACCTGCCTCACTCCTGGAGGAGTCTGATAGGGGCTGCATTTCCAATTTTGAGGTACACTCTAATCTTGGGGCATTGAGTCAGGCAGAAAGAAGCCAAAAAAAAAAAAACTGATTTAAAATGATGATGAACCAAGTTATCGTCTAAGGGTCCTTTAGGACTAATGGCATGCCACAGAAAATAGGAAACAAGTAAAACATAACCTAACACAAACAGAAAAGCTCCTTAAACTAAAACACAAGGGGGAATACTTCCAATAGCCAAGCAGTGATAGCAATCGTAAAGTGGAAAGAACAGCAGAAGTATCACAATGCTAATTTCAAATTACAACAAGTCACAGAAGAAAACTAATGTGCCATTAGCACAGAAACACACATGCACCAAAGAAATAGAAGACCCAGAAATAAACCTGCACAGGGAAAGTCACCTGTTTTCTCTTTCTTCTTCAAAGGTGCCAAAAATCATACACGTTAGAAAAGGCAGCCTCCTCCACACAGGGTGCTCGAAAAACCTGCTTCTACATCTGTGGAATAGTGAGGATAGACCCTTGTCTCTCACTCCGTATAAAAATGGAGTCTTGATGGAAAAAGACCTGTACATGAGACTCAGAAAATGCTGGCGTAAATAACCTTAGGATGTACACACAGGCAAAGCACTCTCATAATTCAAGAAACAATTCCAAAAACTGACCAGTGGAATTGCATGAAATAAAATGTTTCTGCACAGAAAAGAACACGACAGAGACAACTTACACAACTGAAAAAAAATCTTGCAGGTACATATCTGACAAGGTTTTAATATACAGACTATATAAATTATTATAAAACTTAAAAAGCAAATCATCCAATCAATATATCATCCAATCAAATCATCCAATCAATAAGTGGGCAAATTAAACAAAGAGTTCTCCAAAGCAATCATACAGATGGTCAATAAATGTATGAAAAATGTTCAACATCCTTAGCCATCAGGGACCTACAAATCATAAGTTAATTAAGCTTCCGTTTTACCTCGTAGAGGCTAGCATTAAGGAGACGAAGAATAAATTCTGGTGAAAACCGGGGAGAGGGACCCTGATAACTGCTGCTCTGAAGTAAATGAATCCTGCTCTCTCAAAAACCCAAGAACAGAGTAATCATATACCCCAGCTGGAACAGACCTGGTTCTAAACATGAGAATCAGCCCTGTGCATCTGTGTTAGCTGTGGTACAGTAGCTAAGATAGTGATTCAGCCTGGCTGTCCATCAACAGCTCAGTAAGACAAAACTTGGGTTATGTGTACAATGGAGTCATGTGGTGTCATAAGAACAGAAGATGGGCTGGGGAGAGGCCTCAGTGGTTAAGAAGGCTTACTGCTCTTGTAGGTTCAGTTTCTAGCACCCATGACAAGTCTAGCACCCACGACAGGTGGCTCGCATCTGCCAGTACCTCCATTCGCAGGGAGTGGCAGGGATCTGATGCCTTTGACTTCTGTGGGTACCCATATTATACACACACACACCCAGGCACACATTGTGATAGAGAGTGGTAGTACTCGTGGTCTGAATTGAAAAGGGTTTGCGAGAGTATGACAATGTTTGCTTGACTCTATGTTAAGAAAGAGGGTCTGTTCTGAGCCTGTAACAATCAGTCTGCATTCTTCTCGAATGATCCAGAACATTCTTCTCTTGCCGAATCTACTCCTCTGACCAAAGGCCTAGCAGTAAAGAGTATTGGCTCCATGTGCCTTCCATTTATATTGGAAATTATATTTCAGCATCTCCTAGTGTTTCAGATGGAAAGAAACGTGAGATCACACGTATGAGGAAACTATAGGCGATCAATGTGCACTAAGCCAGTCAAATGCAGGAAAAAGCGGGAGTTCCTAGAACTTATCCCGGGACATCACTTTTCTGAACGACGTCTTCAGGGAGCAGAAAGTGAGAAACTAGCACTGAATGCCTCGCGTGCACCTGCTTTCAGGGAAAGACGCTCTAGAGTTTCTACAGTCTCATTTCTATGTGCAAATGAAGAAAACATAACCAGTAAACATCACTAATTTCTGAATATGTAAGTTTTCCTTGGGGGTGGGCTTTTTTCTCTTTTATTGGATATTTTCTTTATTTACATTTCAAATGTTATTTCCTTTCCAAGACTCCCCTCCGAATCCCCCCATCCCATCCTCCCTCCTCCTGCCTCTATGAGGGTGCTCTCTCACCCACCTACCCATTCCTGCCTCCCCGCTCTGGGATTGAGCCTTCACAGACCAAGGGCCTCTCCTCTTATTGATGTCAGACAAGGTTGTCCTCTGCTACATATGTGGCTGGAGCCATGGGTCCCTCCATGTGTACTCCTTGGTTGGTGGTTTAGTCCCTAGAAGCTCTGGGGGGTCTGGTTGGTTGATACTGTTGTTCTTCCTATGGGGTTGCAAACCTCTTCAGCTCTTCAGTCCTTTTTCTAACTCCTCCATTGGGAACCTGGAGCTCAGTCCAATGGTTGGCTGCGAGCATCCATCCACCTTTGTATTTGTCAGGCTCTGGCAGAGTCTCTCAGGAGACAGCCTAAGTTTTCATTTTCCCTCTCTTACCTCTACCACCACAACAGAGTCTTTGAAAGGTTATTGTTTTTATTTATTATTCTCTCTCTCTCTCTCTCTCTCGACCCTATTGCTCCTGAACATATTTGGTAAGGGATGATGGTAAAGAACACAAAGGCATGGTACTGCTTCTGATATGTGATATCATGTGTGAACCCTTTTAGGGGTCATTTGCGATATATATATATATATATATATATATATATATATATATATATATATAATTTATTTAATTATATATTTGTCGTGCAATAGCATTTTTTAAAGTAGGTTTCTCCCTCTTTTCTGCAGTGGCCATGTGTGTCACAATGAGCTGGGAAGCTTGGAAAATCTGAAGTATGGAAATCCACTCAAACCTAAGCACCAGAATGGGGCAGAGAGACAGTGGAGTCTGAATTTTTAATGAGGATTCCCTGCGGTGATTCTTATGCAAATTAAAATTTGAGAGCCCCTGCTGTAAAGGTCAGGGCACTAAAGGCCTCTCAGGGAAGCCTTTTGCCTCTGGCACAGGGGCTTCTAAATGTAGAATTCGTGCCAAGCTCTGTCATTACCAAGGGCTGCAGCAGGTGTGGAAGCCTGGGGGTATTGGAGGGTCATAAAAAGAGGACACAACTTTCCCAAGGCCCACATCATAGAGAAAGGGTTGTAGAGACGGAAAAAAACAGTTTAACAAGCACATCTATGCTCCTCTCAGAGCGCTGGGGTATGGTGGTAGAATAATCAGTGAGTTGGGACTCTCCTTGCCCTTGTAACAAAAAAGAAAATGTTGTCTTGATAGCCCCAAACAAACTCTGTCATCTTCATCTCTTCTACCTCATGAAAGATTCAGCCTGAAGCAGATGCTTCTCTATCATTTCTCCACGGTGGGCACTGGGCATGCGCAATGTGAACGGAGAGTTTGGGGTTGTGTGGAGTTAAGGAGCGGAACTGAGTTCCTATCTTTTGAGTCATTGACCGTCTTGCCGCCTCCCTAGAAATGCGCAACTTTTTTTTTTTTTTTCATTTTTATCGGAGGAAAGGGCTCCTTTGGTTGGAAGGGTTACTTGATCTTATCAGGCAATCTCAGTTCACTGGAGACCCATTTATGAAGCAGCTTCAGGGATCTCTGCAGCCTGAAATAAGAGAATTTTATGTCTACTTCATGTTCCCTGATAGAATCCAAATCAGAGTCCAAATTCAATAGACGGCCATTATCCCATGATTGTGTTTCAATTTCAGAGTGAGACAGAAATATCATCCTGGATTTAAACAGTGGCCGTTGGTAACTGCTTCTATGTGCTCTGTGCTGCTGTGCCCGGTATGTGCAAATTTCACTTCTAGATTTGTGCAAAACCGCATATGTAAGTTTCATTATGCCCGTTATTCCGAGGAAATGAAGGACCTGGTAGATTGTATCCTTTGTGCTGGGATAACCAGTGCGTTTAAAGAAGAACAACGATGAGACCCAGTGTTTGATGATGCTACACTGTGTTCTTAGCTACAGTGCTGGTTGGTTTTTTTTAGCAACTTGACACAATCTGTAGTTCCAGAGAACATGGACCCTCAGCTGAATAATTGCTAGGTATGACGGGACTGTTGCCATGTCTGTTAAGAGACTGTCGTGACTGATGGTTAAAGTGGAAGAAGGTTCTAGTGCCGTCCTTTGTCATGTGGTCTGCAATGTAAAAGAAACGCATCTGCCAGTGAGCAAAGCCAGCCATAGATCCTGTTGGGATTCCTGCTCTGGCTTCCCTCAGTGACTGACCGTGACCCGGAAGTATTAGCCCCTCCCCCTTAGCTGCTTTTGTTTATAGTGTTTATCATAGCAACATAAAGGAAACCAGGATGACTATCATAATAATCTTTGTTCGTGCTTTTAAAAACTTTCACACAGGATGTAGATGTGTTTGCTTCATAGGAGAAATAACAGCATGGTTTCGGAATTGCAGTGAGAACTTTTTTATTGAATGCAGTGTTCGGTATCCTTGAAAGCTGATGAGAAAGAATAAAGGAACAGGGCCACTGAATACACGGCAACCCAACTGTCCTTATAGCGTGTGGTCATTGAATACAGTGCAACCCAACTGTCCTTATGGCTGTGTGCACACAGATGAAGCCGAGGGCACTGGTTTAAGGTCAGAAATGAATGTGTGTGGGATGTTTCTGAAAGAGACACTGACCACGTACCTTAAGAGGAGGACTGCTGTGGAATGCTGCCTTCTGACAGGGCTTGGCTCCTGTGCTCATGAACTCACAGTGGATCTGGTTACCTCTATAGTGTCAGGTCCCAAACCCCTAAGATGGCAGTCTGCGCTCAGCTCAGGCTGGACTCTGACTGGGTAAACACTCAGCACGCCTCAGATATCTTGTAAGGTGGCTTGCTGTTTGCCGGGGAAAGCAGTTATTCTCTTGTCGGCTCTGACAGACCCCCAATCTCCAGGAAGGGCATCTAGTTCTCTATTACCTCAACCAGTCTCCAACAGGTCAGTGCCCCACACTAGTTTCCAGGTTCTGGGCTCCAGATAACCTGCCCTCCTGCTGCTGCAACAATATAACCTCTTACAACTGGCAGGGCTCTTCCCCCATACCTTTGGTATCTCCTCCCAGAGCCCTGGCAATTACAGTCTGTTCCTCTCCCTGCCCTTTCTCTGTCCTGGAGAGATAGCATGGCAGACTCCCCCAGATACCTCTGGCCATTCCCTCTCCTATCTACAATAAAAACCATGTCCCTGCCCTTGGGGTGGTCATTATGGTGGCTTTTTTTTGCTCCCTTAAGCCACTTTTATTTGTGGCCTGACAAGATAAAGTCAGCATGGGTGTGAGGAACTCCCTGACAGAGGAGCTTCTGGCAGCTGATAGCTGCGGGGGGAGAAGAATCATTCTTTGGGGTTACATATGTACGGACATACATACATGCATACACATACATACATATACATGCATACACATACATACACACATACACATACATGCATGCATACACATACATGCATACATACATGCATGAATACACATACATACATATGTACATATATACATAGAAGCATACATACATACATACATACATGTGTGTGTGTGTGAGTGCATGTGTGTGTGTGTGTGTGTGCTGCGTATGAGTAGAATTATCAAGGAATGATTTTTAAAAGATTGTGTAATTTGATTTGCAGCCTGTACCTAATTCCTATTTACAATGGGATAACATGCTTTTCTCAGGCAGTAGCTCTGTGCATTATCTTGACCATTGCACTCAGTGGAAAGTTTGAAGCCTACATTGTGACTATAGGTGAGCAGGTAGGCCCTGATCGGTGAGGGAGGATGGTAGTCTCCCTGATCTGGGATGCAGGCAGGCGAGCACTGCAGACTGCAGAGTGGCAATTCCATCCAGCTGGTGAGAAACCCAAGGCTCCGGAAGACTAGGCAATACGACTCAGCTGCATTAGGCCTTGCTCTTCTGATTTTACGTTTGAGCTCCTGGCTGTGCTTTCTGGAATAGGATTCCACTATCATAAAGGAGGGGACTTGAAACAGTTTTGAGGATCAAAGCCATTAAATAGAAGTTGAGTGATTAGCATAGAAAACACACCAGTTTGTAGAGAGCAAGACTGAAACTTTCCCTACCAAAGCTGCCATATGACACAGAGCATGCGCAGAAAGGGCCTGCGGTGTGCGAGTGCAGGGAAAGGCTGGCACCACACAACCCGGAAGGAGTCCGGACCCTCTCAAGCCTTCCCAAGCCTTCTCCAGGCCCATATTCTTTCACAGTAACCTGTTTCTGTTTCTGCAAATCTCCATGTCTTGTCAAATTCTCTTCTATTGCTAGACAAAACACCCCTTGACCTCCCAGTAGAACAACTGGGAGTTGCCCCGCCGCCACACCCACAGATAACAGTCTTGCTGTTTTTCTTTGCTAGTATTTATAGCATATTTGAGGTGGAGGAAAAGCTGGCCAGTGGGGTCTTGACCACTATGAATGCCAGGAAGATAACAAGTGGGACAGGTATCTTTCACAAACTAGGGGGTAGTGTCACCATCAATACCCAGTCAAAGCTTTTGAGCACCGTTATCACTCATTTACCCAGTCATTTAGGACATTTGTCTGATGTCTGATATTGGTTGTTCAAGTTGGGAAATCTGAAAGACAAAGCCTGTGGAAAAACCGTAGTCCAGAGTTCACAGCAGCAGACAGCTGTGATTACAGAGAAAACTCACAGCCGTTCATTATCGCAAGAAGAAAGCCATCTTGTTAGGAGGTGGGAGTGGCGTGCTAGCATCCTTAGACACCACGCAGAGTCACTGCTTATTCTGCACATCAGTCCAGGCTTTGTAAACTCCCATCAGTATCACTGAAAAGCACTTTGGAACCGTGGTGTGCTGGGCCGGTGTGCACACACAAGTTGAGGAAGAAGGACTAGCTCCTCTATGTTCTTCATAACTGAAATTTACACATCCTTAAGACAAGAGGACAGACTGAGGGGGAAAAATCAGTTACCCGACGCTTTTCTTTCTCTTCCTTAAGTAGAATGTCACACCTTAAATTGTATCTTTGTCCAAGTGCTGAAAAGAATTTAATTAAATGTATCTATTTCAATACATTATTTAGACAACAAGACCACAGCAGGGCACGGAAAGAAGGCTAGCACTAATTGCATCTGAAATCAGCTCTATGGAATCGCGTTCCCACACAGTGCTGCCCTTTGTTCTTAAGCTGTAAGTGGCAGGTGTTTGTATATCTAGCTGTTGATACATTTACTAAAAAAAAAAAAAAAAAAAAGGTTGGCACCATAAAATTTAAATCTAAGAAATAAAGCAAACAAAACAACAACAGCAAGAAACGAAAACAAACAACAACAAAACACCAAAACACACCAAAACTTTAATGCTAAAAGGACGTACATGAAAATTACCCAAAAGGACTCGTGATGCTGTTACTTATGACACATAATGTTTTGGAGAATGATGCCTTGATTCTTTGTGTTCTTAATAAAAGTTCTTTAGCTAGTACAGTTCAAATTTAAATGTATGTTTATGTATATATATGTACGTACATTTATATAAAATCTAAATATATACATATTAGTATATTAAATCTAACTATATGCATATGTACCTATCACATACACACATATATTGCATTTATAATATAAATATGAGAGACAGAGAGAAGGCCAAAATATCTAATGAAAACTCCAACCCACTGGCAGATTAATTAAATTCCCTACCTACCCAACCCTGACTGAATCTGTCCCCCAGGGAAGTGAAATTGAAAGATGAATTTGCTAATTAAAGTTAATACAGTGACTGGCCCAATTATACATAACTCACAGAAGGAGGAGCGTCCCTTGGTGAGGCAGTTAGCACACGTGTGCAGGGGAATTTGCCACACAGACACAAGCCATTTGGAATAGCACAACTGAAATTCTATTACTTCTGGTTCCACCATGATAACGCCTAAGGTACCATGATGGAGAAATGTAAGTCAAATCTGAAATGACTATTATCTCAGGTTGATCTTTAATCACAGTTTGATAATCAAATCCTAAGAGACAGACATTTTTTTCTTTCTTTATGACAGATACAATACCGAATGTATTGTCCTTATCCCGTAACAATGGATTTTCATAAAATGTTTATTGCTATATGTTTAACATGTAAAGTTGATTACAATGATCCATTCAGCCAAAAATGGCCTCTGTTTTCCCTCCATGTCATGTGCCTTGTGATGTGATTTGTGGTGTCTCCTGACTAGAAGTTAAAAGTATTTTCAACTTTTATTTGTAATGGTATTACCATTTGCCTTGTTTCGACCAGTGGAATGCAATGGAAATGATGTCCTATAATTTTAAATGTAGGCCTTGAGACATTTTTACCCAGTCTAGCTTTGTACCCTCCATTGGAACAAGTCTTAGCCTTGTGTGACAGAGCACCAGAAAACAGGGACAAGCCACTTCAGATGATACTGTGCCGTCTAAGTACAGGGCCATGAGTGAGCCTGGCGTTCACTAGAAGAACTGATGTGCTCATTCTAGTCCAAACAGAGGACGTAAACATAGCTAGCTAGCTTTTATATAAGCGTCTTAGCCTGTTATGTTGTATCAGCAACAGCTGATACAAGCATGCAGCGAATACTAGTCTTGTTTTTGTTATTTAAATCTTAGGATATTTTTAATATCGACTCATTTAGAGTGGTAGTCATAATTATTTCTATTTTTTATTTACTTAGCTATTCCGTATCATTCATGATAATGAAAGATTTCCATATTAGAGTAGAAAACACAGACACAAACAGCACAAGTTTAAATCCTGGCTCAACATCTAATAGTTTTGTGGTAACAGCCTCTGTGGTGCTGGGGTTCAAATCCAGGGCCCTTTGCATGACGGTTGAACACTGTACCAGTGACCAGTGATTTCCATGCCCAGCCCACAGCACTTGACAGGTACGGCACCAACTTCATAGTTCTCCTTGTCTCTGCCTTGATTTCCCCACCTCTAAAATGGCCACAGTCATGGTGTATGTTTCTAACTAATAGCACATGCCAATTTTATATGTATAACTTAAGCTGTAACATGCACTCCCAGGTAACCTAACATCAAGATGTGTGGCTGAGATCACAGTACAAGTACAGTAGACGGACTGCAAGAGCAAGCAGGCTTTACATGGTTAAGTACAGACAGAATCAACCATACGATTTTCTCACACCTGTAAGCATGTTTAAGTGCCTAACAATTCCACACACTCACACATTCCCAGGAATCTCATGTCCTTTAGCATGTGCCTGAAACAGTTGGAACATTCAGAAGCATCACACGCTTCTTCTTATGCGGCAAGTTTTACAGATCCCATCTCAGGAACACATGGGCTCTGAAGACGGCAAGCGACTCTCTCACGGTACGGATTAGTGAGCAGGTTCAACAAAGGAAAAAGAGACATGAGTGCCCTCGACTTGGAGCTGATTGCTCTCGTTGTCAGAGACTACTTCCAAACAGGCTCAGTTTCTTATACATATTTATGAAAGAAAGGAAATCATGACTTGTAAGGACTGAGGTGTTTAAAAATGGAAAGAAGAAAAAGAGATAGGGTGATTTCCTGATCGATCTCTGTGCGGGGCTCACAGGTCCATGATTTCCTGGTTCATCTCTGTGTGGGACTAACAGGTCCATGATATTGAATGCCTTTTTATTTTAAGACGGGAAGAAGGGCTTCCTACAGTGTCTCATCAACAGGCAGATCCCATTTACCCAGTTACAGAATTGGATATCAAAGAGTGTTAATACGGTCTTCATTGATTTTGTAGGCCAGAGATGTGTTTGGGGGAGCGTTTAACACTCGTGCCTAACCATAGCTAATTATCCCCTTGAACCAAGAGTTTGTGTACATCTATTGGGTGTGAAGCACAAAAACCATATTGATAAATTTCTCACACATCCAGGGTCGCACAGAGTCACATGTTGTGGTGGGCTAGACTCTTCTCTCAACTGTAAATAGCTCCCCAGAAATTGCATTGATGTTTCTTCTCACTGTTTGCATATAATAGGGCTATGAAAATGACTGGCCCTAAGCCTGCAGTCTTTAAGCCACTTTCTTCTCACTGTTTGCATATAATAGGGCTATGAAAATGACTGGCCCTAAGCCTGCAGTCTTTAAGCCACAGACACAAGAACTTACTAACTCTAGCTCTGGACAAGTCATTTACACTTTTAGATGTTTAAGTCCCTGCTCTCTAAATCAGCAATGATGCCAGTTACTCTGGTTATTGATGTTGTCAGACGGTGCCTAAGTGGTCCCAGAATGATCACTAGCAAACTGGGTCTTTTCTACATAACTTACTTCTTTCACTTAAGTGCTGTTATCCATCCACTCCACACATAAATAAATTCCTTAAATAAATGTAATTGTTATTACTTATAATTGTATAAAAATAACCTTGATCTCAAGGGACGGAGACAACAGCCATCTACGTGTTTCCTTAAGGTCTCCCGTCAGCAGAGCACGTTGTGCGGAATCAAGGCGGAAAGGTTCTTGATTTACAACTTCTTATGTGTTGAATCTTGGCTAGTGCATACAACAATTTTTGTAATCAGTTTCTTTTTTATGAATAAATTGTTCCCAAAGAATCATCTGTTATTTAGTGCAACTAAAATACTGGATATAGAGGCTGAGAGATTACTAGTATTTCTAGGAGAGTAAAAACCAAGCTTAAACAGCCCTCCTCCCCACCCATAACTCCACCATAGACCACCAACAAAAAGCAGTACAACAGACTGTCAGAGAGCAGACAAATCCAATGGTTATGTAGAATTATGGCCCCAACATTTCCCAATGTTTGATTTTAGAAGATCCCCAATATTTGTAAAAGGTCAAATTGCCTGTATGATTATTTCAGAACTGGATGAAGAAAGACAAAACGACAGAACATGAAACACCTTTCCTGCTTTCTTCCTTTGTTTCCACTGCTACAGGACCCGGAACTCAGAGTGAATCTTTCTTATCACACTTTTTAATGGCATATTTCTGTAGGGACATTACAGACTACTCTAGTTGCAATCAATATGATGGCGCTAAATATAGATTTCCTTGCGAGGTAGACTGAAGGGAGCCATGGCAGACAGACGAGTAAATAATGTCTCTTTTGACAAGTTTATAATTATGTATTTATAACATAGGCTCTTCCTCAGGAGGCTCCAGGGAGCAGTCATGAGTCAGGACTAAACCCTGCTCACTTTCACAAAGTTGTAGGGGCATCCATGACAGAAGAGCATAAAGCACTTGAAAGAACTACATCAGCAGGAGCCACAGTACTGTTTCATGTTCCTGCCTGAGGGGGGAGATGGGAACAAACAGGATGAAGAAAAATGAGGTTTGCAGAGAGAAAATAAGGAAACCTGAAGAAAATAATTCACCTTGGAATATTTGACAGCTATTATAATGCAGTGGGGGAAAGATAATATCAAACATGTTTGTTATGCAAACCTATAAACAACATTCACATGAAATAAAAAGTATATATATAGATATTACACACACAGTCATGCACACATATACACACATACACAAATAAACAGACACTCTTTTCTCTTCAGAGCATATAAATCATTTGCCTTTTAATTGTCATTATGCATCCATTGTTATGATTTGAATGTTTAACGTCACCCCAGGATTATGTTTTGAACCCCTGTTCCTCAGCTGGTGACCCTATTTTGGGAAACTAGAGAATGTGTAGGAGGCAGAGCCTAGCTGTAGTCATAGGCGTAAGGGCAAGTCTTTGAACGGGATTGCTCTCCCAACTTCCCGATCAGCTGTGATGTGAACAGGCTCAGCCGCCAGCTCTGTCACTGTGAGATTAGTGGTCCTGCTATCTCTCCACTGCAGCAATGACTTAGGGTCACAGAAAATCTCCCCCTTGGAACTGTTTCAGCTGGATAGTGTGTGCTGTTCGGGATGACTGCGGACTCCCCCTCCCCATCACCGAGCACTCTGAGGCATGTACTGTGACTGGTGAACACACTGCTTTGGTCATCTGAAAGAGAAAGAACTACAGCCATGAAGAAAGGGTGAGGAAACTTGTTTCCTTCTTAAAATCATCTTTCTGATCAAGATTTCTGTGTGTGTGATTTGTTTTCTGTCTTTATGGATGAACTCCTAGGGAGTCTCTGAGAATGCACTTAGATTGTAAGAGGGGCTCACCTCGTTGTGAATTTGAGGTCAGGTTTTTTTTTTGTCCCCTGTCCTCTGGATTGGATGTTTTGTTAAATCTCTGGACCCTACCTTCTGGACCCCAGCAGTACCTCCCAACATAAATCCGCTGAGCAGAAATGTCACTAGGCATTGGTGGTGTCACTAGAGAGCAAAGTTCTATTTCTGCCCATCGAGATCTGGGTTCATTTATGATCAGGAGAGCTCCACATTATCTGTATTTGAAATACTATCTTTCCTATTTCATTAAGACAGTGTCCCCCTTACTGGCCTGGAACTCAGTACATAGCCCAGGCTGACCTAAAACTATAGACCCTTTTGCCTCAGCTCCCAAGTTCTGAGATTCCAGGCACCTATCACCACACTGCAGATACTGTTTAATGGTGGAGAAGTGACCTCATTCTCTCCATCTTCAGAGAGGAAAATAAAGTCACCAAGCACAGGAACTAAATATAAGCTACATGTAAGATGTCCCCTGGTAGAAGGGGTAAGTACGAACTGCTACGAGCTGAGCTCTCATAAAACAGATCGGATGTGTGTAGCTGCCTCTGTGCTGGACAGGCAGCTCAGGCTTCTCCACAGCCCTTGCCTTAGGTCAGGAGAGGATGAAGGACACTTGCAAGCTTTCTGTTCTTCACTTGCCCAAGTCTGATCTTCCATAACCAAAGGTGGCTCAGCCTTCCTTACTGCCTTACTCTAAGTAGATTGCTGACACATAGACAGTGCTAAGCTCACTCACATTGCTACTGCACGCAAAACCAGGCCACAAGCATAATGACCATTTGAGATTTGTTGTGATCAGATGGGCCAGATGTTCACAATTACAAGAACATATGCCTGGCCATGAGACGTGCAACCTTGGGGCCTTAGATCTCTGTGTCTCTGTTTGGCGGACTCTGATCAGCAGTAACTAAAAAACTGTATGTGAGAAATTAGAAAACCAAATGAAAGCCAAAGGAGTAAACCAAATGCAGGTAAAGGACCAAAGAAGCACACTTCACAGATATCTCCACAGTTACAGATACACTGACACACCATATGACGCTTGCATGTGTAACATTGGACTTGTCTTCTTATTACCTGGTCACTAAACAGTTCATTCCTGTTGGGGACAAGTTTGTTATACCTCACCTCAAGCCGAATTTTATTGAGTTTAAACAATGTCAAGGCGGAGTTTCTGGTGATAGTCTGTTTTCTTTCTTTATTAAGTCATGTCGTACTTCATAAGTTGGAGGAAGTGTTTTGTAATGAATAAATATTCATAAAAGAAATATTCAGTAGATATCTCCATGCAACGAGATTATAATGCCTGAGAAGACAATTGCATAAAGCCATGGGCCTTAGACTTTACCATGAGAGATCACAAGACTTGCACATAATTGATTCTAGTTGATTGAATTCAAAAGACCCGCCTCTCCTGACCAGTTCAGGGGCTCAAAGATCGTAGGAAAACGAACCAACACTTTTGAAAGAAATACCTGAACTTTGAGTTTGTTTAAGAAACCAGTGGCAGACTCACTGGCTTTTTAAATTCAGAACAATGGGATGTTATTTTCCTAACTATCATACAAGCCAGTAATGTTTGGTAGAGCCCTGAATGAAGGCAAGCCTGAGCTAATTAGAATAGCAAAGTCAGAGAACCATCTTACTGTTTGTACTGCCAGCAGTACAGCCACATTTCAGAGTGGATTACGTGAGTGTGAGGATGTGCAGGAAAGGCTGATTTATGTTCTTGTTTCTTGCACATTTGTAGGTTTTAGTTGGCAGCCTAAAGCACCTTAAACTCTGAGCTGCAGAAAACATATTCCTTCTCTAGCCTATGGGATGCGTACAGGTCTTAGGCACTGCCCTGATCCTCTAGAGGATTAGGTACACTTTCATTCACATTTTTGTTTGCTTAGAGTGGCAAACTTTTCTGTTTATCAGCTTAAGGTATTTATGAATTATAGAAAACAGGAATTTTGAATGTGGAAGGATTTGCTTGAGTTCTCTGGTCTTTTTTAATTCAAGGTGTTCGTTAAACACATCTTTTATTGAAAACACGCATACACAGGAGAGATAGAGATAGAGATGGAGAGGTAGATAGAGAGATAGATAGATAGATAGAGAGACAGAGAGAGAGAAAGAATAGTTGATGGTTGACTGAATTTATACTTTCATATAACGCTCTGTGGTTCCAAAGCAAGAAATTATAGGAAACGAAAATGCAAACAAAATAATTTTTAAAAAGAAAAGGAAGCAGAGTGATATAAGTGCTTACGAAGAGTATAAGCATGGGCGTGGCATGGAATAAGAGTTGGATGCTCCAAAAATCATTCGATAAAATTCCCAGCAGGAAAAAGGGAGACAGCGGGAGAGGGGACATTTAAAGGTAAAAGCTTCGACTTCTCTGGAAGTACAGAGAAGTAGGTACGTGTGATGTTCGTCTACCTAGTCTTGATAAACTGCATAAGAATAATTTAGAATTCAGACTCAACGTTCTAATGCTGTGTCGGAGGGCTGTCAGCACAAGGTTTAAAATGAATGGATATTGTCTCTCAAGTGAGAAGCAGTGTAATAAATGTACTCCCTTAATATTTATTATGGTGGATCTGAGGACAAAGGAGATTAAATATGACACGTCATTTGTTTTTTTTACAAACTCTGGAAAACAACAGGAAGTAATCATTTGAGATAATGTAATTGTGCAAAGCTTCTCATTGCTTTCCAGCAACAATATAAATGCATTCTCCTGGAGAGTCTATTCACTGTAATTGTGGGTGCAGGCTGCTCCTCACAATCCCCACCGCTATTTTCTTTTACTTTAGAATAAACAGGACCTGTTAAAACCTGGATCTGTTTAGAAACAAAACAAGACAAAATGAATTCCGGCACCGTAAACAGAGGCCCCGCTAATGAGCGCAGCATCGGTAAATGAGCACAATCCCAATCCGTGTAATCTGTAGAGTTAGGGGCGTTTGAAAGTACAAGGGCTCACAAAGAATGACCCGAGGCTCTGTGATCAAGGAAGCTAGTGATTTCCTAATGCTCGCTTCCCGGGAGGTGCTGAAAGTGGGATTATTCTCGGGTCTCATAGAGAGTTCTCCTTTGATTTCCTATCCCACTAAGAAAGGATGCTTGTTCTCAGAGCCTTCATCTGGGGACCTTCTGTGCAGGCTCCCCTTCTTGCCTTCAGGGGGTGGGAGGCTCTATCAGCGTCCTCTTTACTCCTCTGTGTGAGTCAGCAGCCACCCCACAGCCTCCTGCCGAGCAGAGTCCAGATTCTTCCTGCTGCCTCTGCTAAGCAGCCACGCCTTTGCCTTGCCCCCATAAGACCAGGTGCATCTTTGAATTTAGTGATGTTAATGTCACTGTGATTTTCCCTCAGCTCTTGATAAGTCAAAATGTTCAAGGTCTTGCTTTGTGTGGAAATATATGGCACTGACTGAGTTTTGACAAAACTTAAACAATCCAATGGAGGACTGGCAATAACATGTTAATTTATTCACATGAAAGTAGAGCTCCCTGGCAGAAAGGGCCAGAGGATGGTGACATGATTCTGATATTATCTGAGGAGCACTGTTTACTGAACAGGTTTTCCTTGTGTCTTTACCATTGGCATCTTCATGATTTTATGAACTGACTGGCTTTGTGTAGCCTACCAGTGCAAATAGGCAAATGGCCAGCAAATATGTCTTCGATTGGTAACTTTTATCATAGTTTATGCAAAATAAGTTCTGAAAAGTGAGATGGAAAAGGCAGTATGCAAATCATCTCTTCCAAAGATGCTGAGATTTTTGTCTTCCTTACGTTTTGCTTTCTGAAATAGATAGTGGTTGGGAGTAGAAGGTTACCTCCACTATTACCCAGTCTCAGGCACACACAGCTTCTGGCAGTGTTGACTTCCTGTTTCTCATTAGAAACATTGTGAAAGCCCTCGCTCTGTCTCCTCCCCTGTGCCAATGTCAGCATATTCAGGGGGTGATTCATTTCTGCCACCTGAACCATAATCAGCCTCAGCATCCGACTCCGCAATGCATCACTGTCAGACCCCTGACTTCTTGATATCTCTGTCCCTGTGAGCAGCCTGGAGATCAGATCACACCTGATGCTAAGCTCCGAGCCAACACACACTGCTTGAGGAAGTGAACCGTGAGAGGCACATTTCTCTGTGCTAACTGGATGCCACCTCCCAGACAGCCCTCCATCAAGTCTCAGTTTTCTAAGGGGTGCCATAATTTGTTCGATGTTAATCACTTTGTTAGGTCTGGAGACAGAGTCACTCAACTGCCAAGCTGTGCTGCTTGCGGGCTGCCTCTCTCCTGCCGTCGCAGGGACCCAGGCTTTAGGAAGTAAAGGCATCTCTCGGTACACTCTGTCCTGGGCAGCATGTCCTCCAGGTGTCTTCCTCAAACCCAGTGTGGGAACTGAGATGGCTTCCAAATTTGCCCCTGAGTTCCAACACCATTCTAGTTTTGATACTCTCTACCTGCAGTCACAATGCTGCCCCTGCCCCCAACTCACACAAGGACTCTTCGGGACATTAGCAGATGTACTCTCAATGTATTGAATTATTGCTTTTCCAACCATGTAAACCTCAAGTCCGTCTCTCTCCTTTTTTGATCACTTTGCACCACTAGGGTCACACGGCCACTTGCACTCATACACTCTGCGTTGAGCTGACTATGAAGAACAGTGTCATCCCGAGCATCTTCTGTCAACACCATCTACTGTGAACATATTCTGATCCTTTCCTCCGTAGACTGAAACGGGGCTGCCTGCCTGCTGTCAGCAGAGGACAGGCTGATTTAAAAACAATCCACTGTTAACGGACCCTCGTCTGCCCACAGCTTGCAAAATCCAGAGCTCATTTGGCTGCCATGATCTTAGCTCCACTCCCTGTGTTCTCCCTCTTCTCACCAGCTGAGCTAACGGCCTTAGGCAGACAGTTTTACCCAGTGGTAACGACAGACTCATGTGTTTTTGTGGTTAAGGGGCTTCCAGATAGAGCACAATTTAATTCTTCAGTTTAAAGCTTAGCCTGGGAAGAACAGAGAGATTAAGAACCTCGCCCAAGGCTACCCTGTTTGGTAAATGTGTAGGGTTCAGACATCACTACAGAGATTCTTTTCTACAGCTTTAGCTCTCTCTGACCTTCCAGTTCTCAGGGAACATGTCCAGAAGAAGATTCCTGGAAACACGTAGAACATTCTTTAGGCAGCATGAGTCCCTCTATCAAGTTGCTATATGTGCTCAAGGATGCAACTGCGGAAGAAAAGTGGAAGGGAAAGGAGAGCAAATCCTATGACTAGAACCTTCTACAGATCAACAGCGAGTAGCATCCACTGGGGTGCTTGCCATGTGCACGGCACTGTTCAGAATACTTTGCTATATATTACCTACCCAGTTAGTTCCCAAACAACTGAATGTAGAAACTGTTTCTATCACCCCCCATTTTATAGATAGGTAAACCACAGTACTGTGTTTCCTGTGTTTACAGATAGGGAAACCTGGCTAAGAAGTTTTCTAGAGGGATCCATCCCATGGTCCTGTGATTCCTCAACTACAGGTAATTTCAGCATCTCTCTGAAGTAGAGGTATAGCTGCATTTACAGAGGAGGGAAACAAGGTTGTGGGAGTGGAAGCTATGTAACTAAAGGCAGGGCATTTATTCTCGACCCCTCCTTTGTCTCTGCTGAAGCGCTGTCATAATCTCTCAATCAAAACATGAGTAGAGTCCGCAGCAGCTGAGTTCAAATCAGCTTACCAAACGAGCAAGAGTGGAGGCTCCCACAGTGCGCTTTGATGCCGGTTCTCACTCTGTTGTAAGGGAGAGACAGGCGATTTCAGCTGATGGATTAGGCCTGGTGATGCTCTTCACAGGCAAGAGATGACGAGCTTGCCAGGGCTCTTTTCCCCAGATGCCTAATGTAGCTTCCAGCACACGGGCTGTTGAGCAAGCAGGCCACAAATGACATGATTATACCAGCCTGGCATCCCTACATCCCTGCCCTGAACTCTCCACAGTGGTTTGGATCCACTGCCCTGTCTGAATCCTAAGGAAATTTCCCATGGTTCATTATGTGGAGAAGCCCCCCCCCCCCATCTGTTGGTAGTTGTCTTTAAAGTAGCTGGGCCAGAGGACTACGTGACAACAAAGCTCCAATCTGAACTCCCTCAAGCCGGGTAGCTTCACGTGTGAATCCCAGCTCCAGCAGGGGGTGGAGCAGGCAGCTGCAATATTGTCATGACCTTACACTTCACACATAGGGATGAGGAGAGAAATTGCTTGTAGAACGTATGTTAGGTGATTGTTTTTCAGGCAGGAGGTTGTCCAGGGAGACTTCCCTGAAGATATTCTCCAATTAGGGATGGGAAAATATCCTCCAAAATCTCACTTCTATGACTTTGTTTGGTGGAGGGCTTGTCCCTAGTCTTATAACCCAAAGATGGTTTCTCATTAATAACTTATTTTCATTGCTTTTATGCCAAGAGGTGTTTCTTGGTTTTATCAAATAATTTTCTACTCTATTTCCTCAAATGAAAGAATCTTACTTTTTTAACTACCCCTGCAAAATCATTACTCACAAAAAAAGAAATTGGACCCAGAATTCTGTGGCTTCTTAATCCATCACCTATATGAAGACGTTTGCCTGAAACTTAGTTTTTTCTCTTCAACGTCTTATCTTCCTTATTCGTAACCAGTAACTACTACTTTATAGATTGTGAATCTAAGCTATTAAATTCAGGATGGGTGTCTCAGAAAAAGGGGGGGACTGGATAGCAGGAAATCTGTTTACATGTACTGGATTTAGGAAAATAGAATTTGATCAGAGTTAGACCTCCTGTGGTGGGACAGTGACTCGTGGCTTATTGGGTATGATTAAACTCAAAATATTAGTCTTCTTGTGAAAAGAGCTGTACAAAAAGCAACATCCTGAAAGCACATCAACATTTAAAATGTACAGCATCACAGCCATGAAGCATTGCTACAGATCTTTTCTTGAAGGAAAATGGCCTTTTCATGCTACCAATAAAATTTTACATTCTTTAATAAAATATTCCACTCAACGTTTTGATTTTAAATATGTATGTATCAAAGCAGACAGAAAAGCATTTTATAGGTCAGAGTAACAACAGGAACCAGCCCAAACATACATTGTTTGACTCCTAGTTGTGGTTACAGGTTGGGTTATGTCCCCTAAAAGTTCCTACAGTGAAGCTCCAACCTCCAATGCATTTTGGGACGTGATTATGGTTAAAGGATGGCATAAAAGTAGGACCCAAGGTCAACAGGACTAGCATCCTTCCAAGAAGAGATGCAGGAGAGCTGGCATCTCTCAGCTACTCCAGGACACAGTAGGAAGTCAACAATCTTCTGGAGGTCAGGAGTAGTACCCTATCCAGAATTATAATCTTTCAAATTTTAAGAAAATACTTGGTTTGTGGCATTCATTACAACAGCCTTAGCAGACTGACACTGTTACTAAGTTTCCTAAACTTAACAACCTATAGACACTTAGAAAGAAGCAGAACTTAAGTAAAAATATGGAGAGTTTCTTGAGGTCTGGAAAGGGGAAGGTGCCCAGCAGTGTTGGGGTGTCCTTAGTACCATGAAGGGAGCTGGCGGTGATGAGGATGAGGAGTATTTCATGGAATTACCCAGCTCCACTCCCTAAGCTGGTCCATTGCCCCAGAAACAGCATTTTCATGTTCCTTTCTCCCTGTAGATTTCCATTTTGAGAGCCAAAGGCCCCAGATTGCTATACTACTTGTACAATGATGGTACAAGCTCAGAGTTATTTTTATTTCAACAGACAAATGAAAATTAGACAAACTGTCATTCATCTGACTTAATCCACAAACTGATTATCACAAGGTGGTCAATTAAAGTGTCTCCTCCTCCAACAGTTTGTATCTCCCAGTGTTCATTTGGCTTGTGCTAATGTTTCAGACTTGAAACTGAACCTTCCATCCAGTGAAATACAGTGTGTTACAGTAATGGGCAAAGGTGGTAAATGCACCAGATAAAGGCTTGCTAAGCAAATCCCTCGATCAGCTATTTCAAGTGGTTTTGACAGGTTGTTTGAAGTCTATTAATCACACGGGGTGGGTGGGGGGGATTCTTCAGCTTGTTCCAGTTAGTTTCAAGCCTACCAGCAACCTGCCTTGACAAGTTTACTGTAGTCCTGTGGAAAGGCGGATGTAGCAGAAGACAGGGCCTTAACGGCAGAAGATCAGTGCTGGGCTTAGCCTCACTCAGCAACATCTCATAACATTTTCTGTTGTTACTTCTTTACACATTTCCAAAGAAGATATTTTTCAAAGCCTGCTCTCTTGCTAGACACTTTAGAGTCATGATGGTTGGTGAGATGCAAAGGTGCAATATAATACAAAATATTATATATATTATATTACATTATACTATATATATTATATTATATTATATTATACTATACTATATTATATTATATTATAGTTATATTATATACAATGCACCTGACTTTATGGTTTTCAAAATATAGCAGCTTTGGAAATATATGTACCGCTGAGATAAAAATTTTTAAAAAAATATTTCTTACTTGGCAAAAAGAATTGTCTGTCTTATAAAAGACATTCATGTGCTCTGAACCCTAACTAAAAATAATTGAAAAGGTTATTCTGGCTAATTGTGGTCTGAAAGAGTCTCTTTCTCTCTCTCTCAACAGCACAATCTAATTCACTAGTGGTTTCACTAGATCTCAAAGGCTATCTATCTGACTACAAAGAACATTTTGGTATATCCATTTTAATATGTCACCATCAAAGAGAAAATTTATTCTCATAGCCTCAAGATGTTCCCAGTACCCTGAACAAATGGTCTGGCCATGAAGTGGATTTTGGCTCGGATCATGTCCCAGGAAAATCCCCACATCGTGAAGAATTTTCCCTGAATAATGGCAACTGTGGGTGACTCTTAGTCACCCACAAAATACAGTTCTTTAAAAAAGTTCATTGCTATGGACTCAGACATATTTCTCAGAAGTGTGGGACATGTATGTGTCGCCTCTTCAGATGGTGTCCAACTTAGATGCTCATGGGTATTTGGGTTTTTAATGCCATGTGTCTTTGAACTCTTCCTTCATCTTTTTAGTTTTGCAGAGAGTTGTTTACTTGTATTACCTTACGTTTCCCGAGGACAATCTACAGGGAAATACAATATAATGTTTCCTGAGGACAGTCTACAGGAAAACTACAATATGCTTGCTTTTCAAAGACTCAGAGGATTTTTTGAATTAAGGAGTCCAGCTCCAGAACAACTAGTTTGCCTGACACTTAGTGGAGAAGTTGTTTGTTTATACATGGTAAGTGTTTTGAAAATGTTAATTTTATTGTTTGAAAGCACAAACATGCTTATGTATATTTCAGAATTACAGGAACCTCTAATCCTCTCAGACTAAGTCCCTGAATCTGAAGGAGGCACTTCCTATACCACAGTGGCTTCATTCTAGGGTTGCCAGGAAAGAAGCAGAGAAGACAAAGAGATTTCAACTCCTTTGAAAGCTGCAGATTAGGTGCTGTATACAGGACATGGTGATACCAGTGTTCACCCTGCCTGTTCAGAAGAGATATACACAGAAAACAGTGTCAAAGAGGACTGGAAAGAATAAAACTTTAGGTCATATCTTGTATTTGGACATTTGCACTTCTAGATTTCTCTCTTGGACTTGTCCTTGGAGGAGAGAGAAAGAGAGAGGGGGTGGGCGGGGAGAGTCAGAGAGAGAAAGTATGTGTGTGTGTCTGTGTGTGTTTCTGGCTACAAACACAGACACACATATACATACTCATACAGATACAGATATAGAGGCATATATATGTATAAAAATGTGAGACAATACACGTATATGCATATGTACATAAATATACATGCATATGTATATATCAGGGTTGCCAGAAAATATGTAAGATGCTCTACTAAATTTTAATTTCAGATTGTCAACACTCTTTTAGTATCACTATATTTCAGATATTGCATGATACTGCTTGAGATAAATTACTAATTTTTCAGAAATTCAAATTGAATTGGACCTCCTGCACTTATGCTAAAAACAGTACCCTGAATAAATGCCTGAATGTGATTATGCATATACACACATGGTATAGAGTACATATGAATATACTCACGTGCAAATGTATATATGCAGTTATATGTAACACTTCCTGATCCTAACAGGATTCTAACTGATCCCAATGCTAATCAAAGCTAGCATCATCCTGCCTTATATGTGACGGTATTCTCCATGTGTCAAAGTATTCTTTCTGCTCGTTTGACCTTCAGAGTGTCTTTCTTCTAGCTCATTTGTTCAGTGACTGATGACAGAGATGCTGAACTGCAGTGGGAAACATAGCAGCTCAGCTAAAGAACACAGATTCCAAAGAGCCCACATTAGAAGTAAGCCAATGGCTGAGACTGGCTGATGGACAAGTGGGAGTGTCCATCTGTGGCCACAGCTCGGGTCTGCAGTTGAGACCCACTGAAGAGATAAAGGGTTTGGGTTTCAATACCTCATTGTGTGACTGAAATGACCAGGCACACCCCAGTGTATTTGACCTCAGGGATTGTGAATTGGTGTTTCTAAGTCATTGTCTTGTCAGTACTCAGGGCAGCCCACTAGATGACAGTGATTCTGCATAGGGTTCCCTCCCTACATCCCGGAGTATACTGTGACCACTCCTGCCACAAGGAACTCTAACCTGCATTCTGTATTCCATGTAACCTGCATTCTGTATTCCATGT
>NW_021604567.1:15256625-15303634 GCF_004785775.1 Grammomys surdaster | reverse complement strand
GTAACCTGCATTCTGTATTCCATGTAACCTGCATTCTGTATTCCATGGCACATTCAATACAGTTCCCATTGGGGCCAGTTCTGCTATTACAATGCCATTTTAGAAATTTTTATTTTTACCAAAAGCATTTAAAGGAGGGGATAAAAGAGAGGCCAGAAACGGAAGCCTCCTCTCGCTTCATGAAACATTAGTGGCATTTTAGAATCACAGCCTCATGGGTTTCCTGAAGAAAAGCGACATTTTTCATCTTTGGTGGCTGTGATTAAGTAATGCGCACTTTGCACAATCCCTGTGGTGACACAGCTCTGCTACCAAGGCCTCCTGTGCAGCACTCTGGTCATTAACAACTACACAAACCATTAGCAAACAGTAGCGGAGTTGCTAACAAACCCTTCAAATTATGGTTTCCTTTCCAATGTGACAGGGAGGAAAGTGGACGGGTGGCTGCAGTTGCATAAAATGGGAAGTTGTAGGCTAGACACACAGTTAGCAGGGAGTTCTAGGCTATGCACACAGTGGGGTGTTGTAGGCTATGCACACAGTGGGAATTTGTAGGCTATGCACACAGTAGGAATTTGCAGGCTATGCGTACAGTTAGAAACATGCAGAAGGAGTCCCACATCAGATACATATCTCAGAACATTTCCCAATAGAGGTAAACTATCCCCATCCTAAGGATTACGTTTTTAGTTTTCATTTCTGGATCCCGATGGGTCGGCTTCCTTGACAGCTAACTCCAGGCATCTTCGTGCACCTGCTGCCCTGTGCTTTAGGCTTTTTAAATCTTTCAATCACCAGTGACCTGAGCCCATAGATTGGACGCTATTGGAACCCAACCCCTGAGAGGGAAACAGAAATGTTAGATGAGACTCAAATGAGGTCAGCAGCCTGTGGACCTCTGCTCCTCAGTGACCATGTGAGGGCCCCACCATTGTGAAGGCAGGTTCTTGCTATGCAGGAGGATCACATATCCCACAACCCCTTAGTGTGTCCCAGCATCACAAACACTTAGCCTGTTTGTCTTGAGCTCCTCATGGACAGTGAAACATGGACTGTGTTTTACTGGCACACTGACTAATCTTTGGGGGCAATCCAGCTTGTGTGAGAAGTAATTGACTATGTGGTACTCTTTCCCCTGAGCTAGTCTAAGCCCAGACCCCAGCTGTGCTCTTGGCATTCCATCTTCCCAGTGACATATAAAAATGAGAAGCCAAACACACTGGGCTATTAGGACTCCCATGGCACTTTTAGGAAGGCCGGGGCTTCATCTGTAACATGTGGCAACATGCCAGCACAAGGTGAAGTCTCAACCACTCAGAGTCCTTTTGCTCATTACAGAGCACTCTGGTTTTGTCCCTGAGATTAAATAGCATAGAATGGAGGGACATTCACTTGTTAACTCTCTTTTGTTTCCCTTGGACGTGGTGTGTTTCAGTGGTAGATTGAGCAGCCTTGGTGTAAAATATAGAACAGGTAGGAGGAAGTAAGTGCTACATAAAATAAATTAACATTCAATGGAGTATTTTTCTGCAAACAAACTTAATTTTCTTAAATAAAATTTAGTTGTTTAATGTGAAGGGTGAAGTCAGGAGACAATATGAAGGTATGTGCAATTTTGGTGTGAATTAGACATCTTCCTACTTAAGGTACAAGAAGTTGTTCTTTTTATATGGACCGAGGACCTAAGCCTTCTGCCCTGTGTATGAAGGAATTTAGTTCAGAGGAACTTCATTTTTCCATTATCTAGGTTTTGTTCCCAATTGCATTCCATAGATACTCGATTTGTTACCTTCACCAGCCTCCTTTGGAGACTCAATTCAACATCTGTAACTCTGAAAAGGACTTCCCTGTGGGAACTTCCACTGCCCCAGTTATTAAGAGGGGACACAAAAGGCTGGGGAGGATTGGATTTTTATAAATTGGAAGATAAGTCTCCATTTCTTTGCTTCCTTCAAACTTGCTTCTGATTTTTCACCCCAGTTTAAGATGTTTTCCTGTTCAGTGATTTAATCCAACTTTATCTAAATGCTGACATATTCCAACATGAGTCCATTTCAAAGGCCATCACTCTTCCTCCCAAGTCAGAGAGTCTGCTACCTCAACTCTCTGAATATCCTTTTATATTCACCTGGGAGTTTCCTCTATACCTGGTTGATACTTCCCACTGCAACCCAAAATGCTTCAAGTCACACAAAGCCTGTTATGTTAGCCCAGTGCCATGCTTAGCAAGCCTGTGTGACTGAAACTGTCACAAACTCTCAACAATTGAAGGAAATCTGTATTTAGCCCCAACATTAGCCATCCTCAAGTATATTTTCCAGCATCCATTCACTTCTTATGAAATTCCGACACCTGTACTAATGTGCATTCAATATTGTGCACATGCATAAGAAAGGAAGTAGGTGAAACCCAGTCTTTCACAGTTGCATTCTGGGAAATAACATGATCAGAAAGGTCGGAAAATAGTACAAAGGAGACTGCGTGCCTTTTATCCACAATTGGCAACAATTTTCTGTTCCTGCTTTCTCACATTTGTATACATATCAATATATACAGCTACACACACGTCCATATTTATTTGTTAATATGTGCCCATTAAATGATTTCTTTTTTGCAATATTGGAGATTGAATCCAAGGCCTTGAACATGCTAGGCTTGTGCCCTTTATAACTGAGTTATGATTCCAGCCATCACTTAAGCTATGAGGATAACGTGTGAGCATATGCACGAGGAAATATATATATATGTTAACACCTACACGCTAACAAAGACATAGAATACTGTTTGAAAGGAAGTTGCATATATTGTAATCTTTTATTTAGAAGTACTTAAGTGTATGTCTCCCATGAAAAAGAGTTACCTCCTACACATGTGCGGTGAAACAGTTAATCATACTAAATTTAGCAGTGATGCACTAGTCTAACCCCACACTCTATATTCCTACCCAGCCGCATCACTTCCTTGGCATGGGTCCCAGTCTAGGATCACATAGTGCATTTCAATGCCACTTGCATTTGGTCTCCCTTAATCTGGAGTAACGTATTAGCTTTTCCTCATTTTAATGTCACTATTTGTGTGAGTGTTTTGCCTGCATGCATGTCTGTGCACCAGCTGCCTGCAGAGGTCAGAAGATAACAACAGAATCCCTGGGAATGGAGTTACAGATGCTTGTGAGATGCCATGTGTGTCTGAACCCAGGTCTTCTAGACAAGCAGCCAGTATTTCTAACCACTGAGCTGTCAGGGGCAGCCCTGCTTATACACTGAAGGCCTAAAATCAGCCATAGGCCTAAAATCAGCAATAGGCCTGACATACATGCCACATATATGCCTGCTAACACAGGCCTTGGGTCTCTGTGGAAAAACACTGAAACAGATGCCTAGAAGCTATTATAAACAAGCAGCTTTGGTGGAAAATTGCCAGGCTAGTCATAGACCTTGTAGATAGGTAACCTTGGTAGATAGTACCAACTTAGATAAAGACAAGTGAATCATAGGCAGAGTCATAGTGGTCTGTCCCCTGAACCTTCACCCAGCTGACACTCTGTTCTGGAAGATATCTGTACTCTCCCTGAACACCTACGCTCCTGCATCATCCCCTTCCCCACATCCTGCCTTTTTGTGTATATAACCTCTGTGTGAAAAAGTAAAAATGGCGATCTGATCAGACTGTAGACAGATCATCTTTCCTTGCGTTGGCCTGTTCTCCACTTTCTCTTTGAGGTGATCTCCTCGGACCCCTGTTTAATGCCCTCCTGGCCAGGACACTGAGCCATCTCTCCAGTTCTAGACAATGGCAGTTTCTTTTTTCAACAACTGTCCATTGAGTGATCTTTGAGGGACCTGGGAGTAAACTGGCCAGAGGATGGACTTTAAGTGGATTGTGTACATAAGTAACAGTATGAAGCAATTTGATGGAGTGGAAGCAGGTGCCAGTTAGAGCCTTCCCAGTGTGTGGACAGTTGAGCCTGTCAAGGCTGTTGAGCCACGGCTTGTACTGTGTGGAAAACCAACAATGTGTCAGTCTAAAGCTTGCTTGTCCTATTTGCTGTAGAGCACAGTAAGATGGAGGCATCTGCTATGTGACAGCCAAATAACCTAGAAGTGACGATAGATGACAGACATGTCCACAGAGCCATCCGGTAAACTGTAGCACACAGGACTTCCTAGTATGCCAGCCGGTAGATTGCAGCCCGGCAGTGTTGGGAATGTTTCCTACACACACATGAGATGGTCGTAATATTGATGTTATCTCACTGGTAATTTTCCTTTGTTGGATAATTCAAAGGAGAGTATGTGAACATTTTATATAAAATAAGATGCAATTTTTACAGTGTTAGAGAATTTTTTAAATTATCTGAAAACAGACTTGGCATTTTTTTGTAGGGCCATGTGTTCAGACCCTATTGTCAGTTGACAAGTCACGGCCATCTAGTGTTTCTGTTTGGGCTCTCACGAGCAGTTCCACACCCATCTTACATCTTGATGGTATTCAGTGAAATGGCAAAGAGGGATGGTAAAATGTCTTTCAGTGGGGACCCGTGTGCCTCAGCTGCAATCATATAAGTTGGGAAGGCAGGTGGCGCTCCTCTGACAAACCACATCCTTCCTGTCTGTGGACAGCTAAGGCTCCTTTGCTCTGGCCTTGGCCAGCATCACCTTAGCTGAAGCCACACCCACAGAGATTTGCAGGCACAAAACAAAGAACAAAGAAAGTCTCACCAGCACCTGGGTCACTGATATAAGCAGGGGCCCTGATCATTGACAGTGTTTCAAGACACTGTTTCTCAAGAAAGTCCCATGACACAATGTCTGTGTAACTCAGGTGAGGCCTTGGGAACAAACATCAGGACCCTGCTGACAGCAGAGGAGGAGAGGATCAAGAGGACACAATCTCAGAGTGTTGGGCTGGGCTGGCTGCTCAAGGCAACCACACCCCGGCAGGGCAGAAAGTGGATGCGGACTCCGATGGACTCTTTACCACTGACTAGCTAGGGAGATTACAAGGACAATTCTCCCTCTTCTCCCGAGACTCATTTCCCTTCATCTTAAGAATGAGGAAGTGAGACATAGAGGTTAGGGCTTTACAAGGCTGTAGAATGTGGTATGTCAGTGTCCCATGTCAGATCCTGTCCCCGGACATGCTCCTGGGATGAGAAGGCAGGGTCACAGGCCAGGAATCTGCAGGACACAGAAGTTACCAGATGAGCCTGTGGTCTTCACTAGGGGCTGGTTTAAGCCTCATGGCATAGGGTGTCGTGACAAAAGGCTTGGTCTGAAGAACCTGGGTGGCCTAGACTTGTGACTCTTGCTAGTGTTAGCTAGTGCTAGCAATGGGATGGCAGGAGACATAGGTGGCTGTTCAGATACAATAACTCCAATGTAGAGGACAAAGTTCACGCATGATTCTCGGCAGCTGCAGAGGAGGGCAGAGGTATTGACCCTCAAAAAAGATCTGGCTGAGACCCAGCAGCAGCCACTATAATCCCTCACCTGTTCACCTGAACAGATCCAGGCAGACAACTGCTGGCTTCTCTGTAATGGAAATGGTTTCACTTTTAAATCGAACTTAGGTACAAAGAAGTGACCACTGGCATCACGGAGCTCTTTGAGCATGCTGGGCTAACTGATTTCACTTAGACAGATTTTTCATGATGACAAAACCAACCATCTCCTTTAACAGAAGGGACCAATAGGAGAGAAGGCACCATGCCTATGGTCAAGCTTCGGGCAGTCCCAGGGAGGGGCTCAGGCGCCCGAGAAGAGGCATAGAAAGGAAGGCACAGGAGTGGTCAAAGAAGCCCTCAATTACCCCACTCTCCTCCTCCTCCTCCTCCTCCTCCTCCTCCTCCTCCTCCTCCTCCTCCTCCTCCTCCTCCTCCTCCCCCCTCGTGCTTTCTCGCTCAGCATCATTAGCACAGCGTCATGCCTTGCTGCGCACTCTCCTTTCTAGGTCACTGAGACATGAAGTGAACATTGTTCCTGATATTCATCTTTTTCTCTGAGAATCGGCTGGGGGGAAGGAGAAGGGCAGGAAGCGGGAGCAGTGGCTGCTGGGAGGGTGGAGAATTCATTTGCATTCATTTCTCACCCTGTTAACTGGCCGATCACTTCTCGTCTCACACTGTCTGGGGTCCGATTTACATTGTGGCTTTAGCAATTACTGAGCTCGGCAGAGGTAATGTGCCCCATAAAGTGGCGCACACACAGGTCAAGCCTGGGCCTAGAAATTCCTCAGACATAGGAATCTTACCCAAAGTTATGAGGTAACGCACAAATAAGTTTCCTTTTTTTTTTAAAAGTATGTATAATATAATACATAAAATTACACATATGTAAGTATATAATTGTATAATAAGCTATAATATACAACAATGTTATTATAACAGAATGTTAAGCTATATTACAGGTATATAATTATAAGCTACACTATATAGTATTTTATTGCATATTATAGCTTATTATAGATATACATATTTGGCTCCAAATATTTCTCTAAAGTTTTCTTATGTTTTGTCTTCTCCCAATGGTTTCTATTGTCAACATCAAAGATCTACAGCTTCCCAAGAGATAAGTTTCTGAGCATATCTGTGAGGCAGTTCCTCAAATGGCTTAGGTGTAGTGGGAGGAGCTGCCCTACCTGGAATCCTGGATCAAATGCAAGGTGGGCTGGACTTAGCATTCACCTCTGGCCCTGACTTCAGCTGCAGTGTGATCAGCTGTCTCACACTCCTGGTGATATGGCCTGCCCACTACGATGGGTTGGGAGCTAAAATAAATCTTCCTCCCATAAGCGACTTCTTGTCAGCCATTTTGCCATAGCGATAAGGAAAGTAAGCAACTAAGACACTTCTCTGCTAGACTCTAAGCTTTGTAAGCCTTTAACTGGTACCGGGGGCAATGTTCAGTATATTTCAGTTGAATATAATATTATGTTTAATTCTTAGATTTGAATTAATATAAAAGACTAGCTGGTGGTGGATAAGATAACCCATTTTTAAAATTAAAACCTGTATAAGCAAGTAAAAATATTTTGGAAAAAAATATTTGGGAAGGGGTTGTTTGAGGTTCAGTAAGAGTCACAGTGCTTTATGCTAAAAGGAAAGAAAGAAAAAAAAACAAAAATAAAAATACAAAAAACCAAAAACCCCCAAACCAACCAGGTTATGTGACCTCCTCCCTCCTGCCTCATTATTTTGTTTCCATTTTCTTTCCTCTATCATGAATTTGAATCTATAATTTCTGTCTGCTTTGATTCACACAGTCGATAAAGCCTGGGACCAGTCAAGCTTGGGAAGTCAGGATTCTCATTTTAGGACAACGGCTGGCTGCAAGTTTACTCCAGTTTTCTTTTAAAAATTATTTTTAGATTTATTTATTTGGTTCATGTGCCTTTCTGTTTTGTTGCACACATCACAATGTGTGTGATCATGGTGGCTTCAGATGTCAGAAGTGGGTGTCAGATCTCCAGGAACTGAAGATACAGACGGTTGTGAGCCGCCATGTGGATGTTGGTAGTCGAATCCAGATGGTTTGGAA
Source organism: Grammomys surdaster (assembly GCF_004785775.1). Lineage (NCBI taxonomy): Eukaryota > Metazoa > Chordata > Mammalia > Rodentia > Muridae > Grammomys > Grammomys surdaster. The sequence goes on along the minus strand of NW_021604567.1, from coordinate 15,296,096 downwards.
GAGCTACAGCACTCGAACCTTTGGAGTGTCCTCTCTTTTCCTCCTCGGGGTTCTATGTTCTTTCTGCTCTAAGTCACCTTATGAGGGAGGCTACAAATGCCCTGGTGGCAGGAAACTCTCCCTCTCTCTTTTCAGCTTTATTCTGAAATCAATAGGGAGAGAATCCTGGGTCCTCTCATGCTATTGTTCCAAGACAAGATCTGTCAGCAGGATAGCCAAAGACCAACACATAAAACACCAAAGCCTTGAATTTTCCTTCAGTCTATGTGGAATGAGGGACTGGACGCCGGTGAAACAGCCAGCAGGTAAGAGTGTTTGCTGCTTCTGAGAGGACTCATTTCAGTTCCCAGAACCTACCCAGCAGCCGCAGTCATCAGTAACCCCAGTTCCAGGAGGATCTGATGGCCTCCCTGGCTTCCACTGAACGCATATAAGGAAAATAAATAAATCTCTAAAACAAAGAATGAGGGTGCTTACATAGGCGGGGAAAGGACAGCTTCTATGACGCTCCAATTGTCGGTTCCATATGAATGTTTCTGATGCTTTAGAGATGTACCTAAGCCTGTTTATTCTCTGCTTGGAATCTGCTATTTGAGCAGCAGCCAGGGGTATGGCAGAATCTTGACTAAATAGAATCCTATTAGGAGGTAGGCTTTCCAAAGCTTGCTCAAAAAGATCATTTTTTTTTAAAAAATCAACTTAGGTTTTACCAAAGCTGTAAGTCTCTGAAAATAACAAGGCATCTCTTAGGGTTTCTTGCTGTGATAAAAACATCATGACCAAAAAACAAGTTGAAGAGGAAAGGGTTTATCAAGCTTATACTTCCAGATCTAGTCCAATAGTGGAAAAAAGCAGGACAGGAACTCAAAAAGGGCTTGGAACCTAGAGGGAGGAGCTGATGTAGCTCAATGGACTGCTGTTCCTTACTGGCTTGCTTTCCTGGCTTGCTCAGCTTGCTTTCTTATAGAACTCAAGACTACCAGCCCAGGGATAGCATCACCCACAATGGGCTCTCCCACCTTGATCACTAATTGAGAAAATGCCTTACAGCTGGACCTTATGGAGGCATTTCTTCAAGGGAGGCTCCTTTCTCTCCAGTGACTCTAGCTTGTGTCAAGTTGACACACAGAAGCAGCCAGGACAAGGCATACGAACAGATATAACCCTTGACAATATCCATGAGAATGGCTAATGTACTTTAAGCACTTAAGGCTTACACTAGCCTCTACCAACCTGCAGGCATCAGGAACATGTGCTGAAGTGCTGAAGAGAAAACTACACCCCATTCTCAAGTCAGGTGCTCTACCACCGAACTACTCACCTAACCCAAGCCTCAAATGTTAGCTCACAAGGAATCAGTTGCACTTTACTGTGAACTTACTGGTGTTCTCTGCATTGTGGAAGAGTCCATAAAACACTGATATTTCTCCACTGATAATTGTGGGTTACATCACACTTTCCTTCTTCCCTTTTGTTCTTCAGGGAAGGCTTATGTGCACATAGTATTTTTTTAAAAAAATATTTTATTAGTTTTTGATGAACTCTTTAACTTTTATATTTTTATAGTTGAAACAACAGGTAAGGGTAGGTTCTAGCTTGGTAATGACTAAATGATGACCAGTAAAATGTTGAATTAAGTCATACTAAAAGGTATGCTCTAGTCATTTGAGAAACGACAACATAAAGCCATTTCTAGATCTCCAGTTGGTGGAACAGATGACACGGGTTCCCAGGCTCTTGATATCAAACAGTGCTTTTCCCTAAAGAGTTTCTAAAAACAGACTTTTTTCTTTCCTAAAAAGCATTTTTCCTTCTTCCATATGGAGAACACATTTAAGCTAGCTCCATTTTACACTGGTGCACCCGTCTATTAACTCATTTAAACCCATATAATTTTATTGCTGGTTTGACTTCAGAGCTAAACTTCATGCTGGGGTATGATAATAGCCCAGTTATGGTTCCCAGAATGACGGATGACATCCACACACACTGCAACATTCTTTAGCCCTGTTCCTACTCTTTCTCTTGGTTCAAGAAGAACTACTAGCTCCAAATTTCCAGCTAAGATACCAGACATGGCATATGCTGATCTCCCACTTGCTTTGGAATCTGTATCTTAGCAGGTTGAAAGTGTGTGTGGTTCCATTGCAGTGGCTATAATAGAATCTGGGAAATAAGTGCTAGCAAGGGCAAGAATAGTTAGCCGTTTATATCTCTGGTGGGTGTGTAAAATGGCCCAGCCATGATGGAAAACAAGCTGTGTTTCTTTGAGATGTTAACCACATGCTCCAGCAGTTTTACTCCTAAGTGTATGCCCCAATCGAAAGCTTGGATTTAATCAGACATTTGTGCTCTAACTTTCATAGAAATGTGAACTGTGGTGTGTATCAAAGGGCGAGTGTGCAAACAACACAAGGGAATATTGTTTAGGTCCCACGAGACATTAAGTTCTTAGATGTTGTCCAATATGGATGAATTGTGATGACATTTTGCCAAGTGAAATAGAGCAAAGGGGAGAAATACTATAAATTCCATTTACATAAAGTTCTCAGAATAGGTAAGTCAGGAGAGAGAAAATACAATAAAGATTCTCACTGGCTAGGAGGTGGGAAGGAGAAATATCACTTGGTGGGTTATAGAGCTTGTAGCTGGTTAAGGAAAATCTGACAGCTTGGCATCACTGAGAAGTACACTAAATTATGAATAAAATCAGTGATGTTGGCTCGAACACTTCAAAAGCAATTTTGAAAACCTTGATTGCATATCTTGAGCATGAGATAAGTTCTGTCATACCAACAAATGGTTGGACATGCCAGTTCTTATAGTTATAAATCAGAGACTCAATGTGTTCTCTTTATAGACATTCCCAAGTTCGGCTTCACACAGAGCAAAGCTCAGGAACAAAGTACAGATGCTGTAGCTATCATGTAGTACCAATATCTGGAACCATCTGGTAGCTCCTGATGCCTGTGAGATATTCCTGGAAGACAGATCAACTCTTGGGTCATCTTAGCACTCTGAGCATCAAGTTGGCCTTTCTGTGAATCATTCTTTGATTTTGTAACACAGTTGGAGGCTGGAGCTTTTACATGTTGCAGTTGAGATGAAGTTTTTATCTTTACATCTCTGTGACAGTGAGTAGAGACTGTTTGCTGTCTGTTGGCCAAGTGTTGTGTGGTGACAAGCCAAACTCTTTAATCATATGCTCTTAAGCAAAAGAAAACTGACTCTGGAGTAGAATCTCCATTGACTGGGAACTTCTGCTTTTTTTTTGGATAATGTGTATTTTTTATTGGATATTTTATTTATTTACATTTCAGATGCCTTCCCCTTTCCCCATTTCCCCTCCCTAGAACCCTGTATTCCATCTCCCCTCCTCCTTTTTGCTTTTATACCATTTTAATTACATGTAAGTATTAAGGTCAGCTCTAGGTTGAGGAATTAGCAATACAATAGATGCAAATAGTCAAGGAATGAACATGACAATAAACACAAATAATCAAAGAATAAGCAAGGCAATAAACAAAGTTCTGTGATCACTCCCATGATCACTGTTTCTAGGGGCTTATCAGGATGACCAAAATATCTGAGCCAACTTCCCTGTCCTAGCCCAAAGTCATTTTCATGTCTGAAGCCTTGTTCTAGCCTAAAATTTAGATTCCTGCCTGAAATTACTTCTTTGTTCTAGCCTAATGTCAGCTTCCTGCCTGAAGTCCACTTCCTTGTCCTTGGCCAACGTCATATTCCTGCCACTTCTTGTCCTGTTACATGCTTAGTGCATGAGTTGACATATGCCATGATACCGCTCTAATCCTCAAGTCACAACAGGAAAATGAGCTGGTGTTGCTCTTCCAATGAATTGGACAGGGGATAAATGGTATTCATGTAAGGAAAGTCTAGCATCAGGTACTCAGTGAATGCTTGATACATGATATCTAGATGTACCTACTTTCCTTCTCAATGCAGTTAAATGGTTCAGATACACTCTAGAAATTCTTGCACTTTTATGAGGTAGCTAATTTTTAAATGATGCCAGAATTAAATTTGCAAAAGCCAGCTGGCACAGTACAAAGATAGTTCCTCCTAGTTCAGAGTCAAATGCATATTTTTCCTCTCTGGAGACATCAGTAAGTATCTGTTGGAGCTTTACTATCCTCTTTGGAAGAAAGTTAATGCTTCAAATCCCTTTTAACTCTATATTTTGATTATTGATAAAGATTAAACAAGATGTTCACCTTTCTAACAATAACTGTTGTATCCAATTTGTCTCTCATGAATGATGAATTTTATATTCAGGGTTTCATGGGGGAGAAATCTCTCCTCCAATGTGCTATTAGGGATGCTATAGTTACTTGTAATGAGGAGAACACAGAGAATGAGGTTCTAGCTTATTTCTACTGAATAGAACCTGGGGGTGGGCTCCTTAATCTGTGTTTAATAAGTTCCAGTGCTGAATAAATTGAGAATCACTGCTAGAATAAATTACAGCTTCCTAGTCTCCCTTCCCTCTCCATTATTCTCCCTCCCCATCCTGACTGCCTCTGATGCTTCAACAAATTCTACTGAGATGCTACAAGTATTGGAATAAGGGTATTTGTTCTACCTTACAGACTAGTCTCTACTAACTTGTAGATTTCTTTTAATTAAAACAAATTCAGATAACGTTGGAATTGCCTATTGATCAATTTCATTCCCAGTAGATTACTCTTTTTGGAAGGAGAAAAATCTACCCGGCAGCAAGGAAATAAAATGTATTGTGGACAAATAAACATGATTATATAAACATTGGACAGTTATTCCCTCTGTACAGGGCTCACTCCAACCATCTTGCATTTTATTATGGTAAGGATTTCTCCAAATAAGTGGTTTAATTCATTGATCTTTTTTGCCCTGCTATTTTCATTATCTACTTAAGCACAAAATACATTTACTGTGGCTTCACCTGCTGCTTTCAGTTGATCAAATTGCTGTATTTGAAGTAGGGTATCAAATAGAAATGGACACCACTAAACATTCTCTGTATCAGTTCAGGAGAGTATGATCCAAACTTGTGGTAAAGCCTCACACCAGAGAACATACATCCTAAGGAGCTGAAACAAGTTGTCATTAAGGGAAGCTAGCACCTCCCATCTATTTATAACACCAGCCATGAGTTCATCTGTATAAAGCCCACCATGGTTCCCATTGTCTTGAACAATATCACCACCAACAAACAAAACAACAACAACAACAACCACCACAAAGACCAGCAGAAAAGCAAACGAAGCCAAAAATACTTCTGCAGTCAGACAGCTGTAGTATCACAGTCTTCTCTTCTAACTGTCACACTCAGAGTGTCACAGGCATCCTCTGATGTCCACTGCTTCCTATCTCCCTCTTCTAACTCTTGCTCAATCAATAGACCTGGAACACATTAAATCATTATTTGGTATATCAGCCTGCCTTTTCTGTTAGAATGGTAAAGACACAAAGTTGTTCACTCTTTTAAAGATTCATATTGTTTAGGTGTTAAAGGAAATAGTCTTATTTTCTGATCATACTTTGCATGTTTATAATAATATTTTACCCCCAAAGTGCTAGCCTAGTTAGAAGTTAAAGAAAAGGGAACATTTCCTAGTGACATTAATCTCTAGAGAAAGTTTTAGTTAAAAGAAAATATTTCTTCCGGTTGTGTTTTCTCAGTTAACTGCAGAAATAGCCATTTTTAGAGAAAATATGTCAAAGAGCTTGTGAACAGCAGTTAAATTAATTTTCTATTTATTTTCAGTGAATGGGCTGTAACTAGAATTCATACAACTTTTTTCAAACCTGTGGATGTCTATATTCTAGATAAAATTTGATCTGAATTAAAAATAACAATAGCACCCTACACAAACACAGATAGCAATGGTAACTCATTGAAAACAAATAAACCAAGCAGTAAGCAATCAGGAATACCTGGTGTCTGGAGCCTAAGATATTACACCTCATACTAAAGACATGCATGAGTCAGGGCAAGACAAGACCTTCTTAATACTGAATTTCCCATCTAATGATCTCAAAGTAAATGCCACCAAAACCCAAAGGAGGGAATGCAGATGGGGTTAGGGTACTGAGAGAGCTCGCAAGGAATATGTACGGAGAGTGGGACGTGTGTAGATAAGAACACGCAGTAGATACACAAGCAAGGAACATTTTGAGAAAATGTAAATGGTAGAATTCTGATTAGCTACAGAATGTTTGTGAAGTCAGAAAAACATGAAGGAGGGCCAATGGTGATGCCAAGCATCCTGTGGGCACTGTTTGACAAAGTTCTGGTGCTTGGACAACCTGGACTGACCCGTCACTGCCCTTGACAGATACTCACTGCATACCCTTTGCTATACTTATGCTTCTTACTGTCCCATCTCTCATGAAGCGAATGTCCAGTGTCTGATCCTTCCTTCCCTTTGATGGTCTTGCATCCACCATTCTCCAGGCCCTGCTCTCAGCCAAGGCTGGCCCTGGTTCCCAGCAGGTCAAGATTCCATAGATGATAGAATCATGATCAGGACCCCCTAGAAGGGTCCCTATGGAAGCAAGATGATCAGAGACAGACACAAAGCTTTTGCGTAAGAATTAGAAGCATTTGTATCTTGCAAAGCCTTCTAGAGGGAGAAAAGTAAAACTTAGCACATAGGAGAAGGGTTTCACTCAAGACAAACATCTGTCATATGACAATTGCTCTGCTGATGTTCCACAGGGTTACACCTTCAAACAGGGCAAGAGGACGAATGTCAACCCACCATTTCGACTCATCATCCCATCTGCTCCCACTTCTCAGCTGGCTGTAGACACCAAGTCAAACTTGGCTGGAGTGGAACAGGAGAATGAACAGAAACAGTGGGACTCTGAGACTTGTTGTTCAGAGATGTTAGGAATGAAACCAAAGCCTCAATTTTATCTCAAGAGAGGTTGTGGGTACAGTGCTCTTTTACAAAAGAGAAAAATTACTTCCATAATTTGCATTTTGAATATGAAAAAGTACATACCATTAAAGGAAATGTTGAAAAATTTGAATATTCAAAGGAAAGAAAAACAAGCCCCACTGTCCCATGAGAACCCAGTGAGGATCCTTGCAGTCTTCTACCATGTACAGGCACTTGAAAAATATCATTTAAATCACTGTTTTTCCTTGCACAAAGTGGGTTGTCTACCACCAGCATAGTTTGGTCACTTTTGTTCAATAGATCTATCATAATTTGCATTATTTTACCTCCATGGTTGAAAACTTATCAGCAAATAAGAGAAAATGACTAAATGTCATGAAAGAGACTGGATCAAGCTAATTAAGACACCAGGGGACAGGAACTGATGGACAGACAGAACACTGCAGGATTCATGGTATAGAAAAAGTAAAGCAGAGGAAATGAGTGAGATGTCTTTATAGTACATCTTCTGATTTATTGTGATCATATTGCCTTTGGAAATTATGAATAACCAATTTATATAGCTATCTCTGCACTTGAAGTTGAAAGAGCTAACATTATTACATTATAACACAAACATTAATATTTAGTCCAAATGACACATGACATGGTATCTGCTTTGCCACTTGCAGGTCACCATGTCTATTGTTTATCTTGAGACTATGCTAGGTTGACAGGTGACTAGGTTGTGGCATGTCCCCTGAAATAGCAATGTAAGGCATTCCTTTATGGTTCTTAACTAATTTAGCTCTGTCCTTGTCAATTATTGCTTGAGAATGGCTGAAAAATTGTTCAGGCATATCCTTAAAAACAACCATAATTGGTGTGTAAACTTTTAAAAAATAATTGTTCTCCTAGTACCTCTCCTTTGGTGGATAATATAGTCATGTTTTACAGATAGTTGTCCTTATACTGGTGTTTGGAATGAAATAATTGTTTTATCAGTTTCTGCTAACAGTCTTTTTTCTTAGGCACTGTCCTCAAGATGGTTTCCCAAACACTTTGCCCATGTTCTCATTGGTGCTGTATTTTGGGGGTGAGTGAACGAATTATTCTTCATAGTGCATGAGGGTCTTAAGCAGACACTAGTTATTTAGCTGACTGAGCTAAATAGGATGCAGAGAATTCTTCTTCCTCTGTATGGGCCTCTAACTCTAAACACATTGCTTCCATGTGTCACACCACAGTCATCTTCTGCATTCCTTATCTGCATTCATCACTGGGAGCTTGTGCTCCGTCGGGCAGCACTTAGGATGTGCACGACCACAAGAAGGAGTTCTGTAACGTTTTAGCTTTCTATTCACTGAGTTACCAGGATTCTGATTGCATTAAGCATTCTTTCGTTGGCCCTGGAGAAGCATCCATCTGTTTCTGCTGACATCTGCTGTCCTCTGTGGGCTCTGAGGAAACACTTATTTCTTTTTTGCTTTTCTTCCTGTTTTAGCAATGTCTGCTTCTCATCTTAATAAATCACCTTTGCTTGGCAACAACTTAATAGGAGAATGCATAGCTAAAGAGATAATGTTTAGCACAGAATGTGGAATTCTGAACAACAGTCTTGGATTGTTCTAGGGACTAGGCCAGGCATCACAAAACTAGGATCATGGTGGACTGGTTTCTCTTTTAAAGGAAGGTTGTAAGCAATAGTGGAAAGTGTGTTGTCACTTAAGAGGTAGAGTTAGGAAAGGGCTCCTTTGAATTGTTCATGCAGATATCAGTTCTAGTACATGTAACGGGTCCTCTTCTTTCTCCCTGAAGGTTACATTTCTTTCCATAGTGTAGTGGCTTGCTTTCTTTTAGAGGTACAGAAAGACAGCTGCTACAACATCAGATGAAGAACCAGAGCTAAAGGCTTTGTGTCATTCCCCCAAAACAGTACTGATGTTGCTACTCTACAGGCTCATGTGCCATCTTCTCATGTCCTGACTAATTTGATCATCTACTTAGGATGTACTGGAAGGGACTTACTGAATTTTAAAACTAAAAGATTATAGTAACTTTACTTTGCCTAAAGAATGAAATCTTGACCACACACGCACAATAATGTATCAAAAGGACCCATGTCTACCATGTACAACAATCTCCTTGCAATCAAAATAAACTGAAGAGCCGATTGAGAGATGAACACAAGAACTGAACTCTGTACCTCACTTCCTTATAGAGAATATGGGTGTGGGCAGTAAGCATTGGAAAAAAATGGGGTTTAGAAAAAATACTGCTTAATATCATTGCTCATCGAGAGGAATCAAAATAAAAGCACAAAGAGAATACACAAGTCATTCATCAAAAGTGATTCAACCAAAAAAAGACCAGCTCTATATAGTAAGTGCTAGAAAGGCTGTGAGCCACAGGGTTCTCCACACCACTACTGGAAGTGAGGATTGTAACATGCACAGCAGTGTTAAAGATGCTCACCACTCAGCTCTGCACAGGGAGGGACTGCTTCCACAAATGTCTATCGGAGAGAGGAGTATGCACGCATTACCCAAAAGACTAAAACCAATCCAAATGTCCACAACCAAGAGAGCAGCTAGACACATTTCCATAACTGAAAACCATCAAGAGGTCAAGTAGGAAGCCCAAAAGCAGTCCAAATCTGGGTACAGACTCACAGTTGAGCAAAATTAACCAATAGTGTTCGACTTCCCAGTTGTGGTTGTCTTTGGAGGTTGCGCATGGAGCGAGGCACAAGGGAACCTTCAGGAGCTTGGAAGCCTTCCCTACCCTGCTCTTAATGGTTGCTACAGGAATGTCTTCACACATAAAAGTTAATTGAGCTATCCACATAAGATTACTGCGCTTTACATTTTTATAGGTTAATTAAAAAAAATTAATGCAATCATGAATTTTCTGCCTCTCAAATGGGTGGATTGTCTCAAACTCTATCTATGTGTCTGGAAGACCAAATCCTGTTGTCTTCAGAAACTTGAGAAGGTGAAAGTCCAGTTTCCCTAATTGAAAATGAGGCCAATGAGATTTACTTCCTGTGGACTTATGAAAATACTGTCACGAATTTGAGATGGTAAGACCTTTGGTAAAAAAGCAATTTATCAAAAAAAAAAAATAAAAAGACTATCTGCACTTGTGTTTTCTTAAATGCTTTTCTTTCTTCTTTGCTGACCTCTGCTTTGCCGGTCTTCAGGCCACTTCTTTCTTGTAATAGCTCACTACCCATTTTGAACTTCCTCGTCCCCCTACATCTGTCTCCCCTTTCCTGGTGTATTTATAGTAAATTGCTTGCATAACCCTGGGGCCTCCATTAATTTATCTTTGAATGTTTTTCATTTCCCCTTTGTATCCTCGCACTCCATTGATTTACCTTATTTGATATTTCTTCATTATTCTAAAATCTACTTGGCTTCTGTTCAACCCTCTTATTTTTTTTCCCTTTTGGTTGTCCCCATGTCCTAATTACCAAGCTAACTAGGTTATGAGAACTCTCGCACAGAGAGTCCCTCACCCACCCATTAGGATGGCATTGTGTGGATCACTCAAGCTTAGTCCAAGATTGATTTCTTTCTAGCTCCCTCTTTTACACAGTGCATAATTTAGTAATCTTGTATCCTGCCTGCAAACCTACAGTCATGCATGATTTATTCATTTCTTGTCATTCTTTCTCAAGACTAAAATCATATGTAACTATAGCCTTTTCTATTAGCATAAATGAAAAGCAATAAGAGGCTAGCAATGGAATAGGCTATCACAGTAGTCGGTAATCAGGATGGTAATGAAAGATTAAGGATCCTCGGCTTAAAGCATTCCCGTGCAGCGCAGATCTCAGCAACATTGCCATTGTAAATAGAAAACTGCTAAAGGTTAGTTCTGGACAGAAGGAGGAAATTACAGAAAGCGCATAGGCTTCCCAGGGTTCACTCACAGGGTACCGTTGACTTTGCCTAAGAAACAAGACTTTCAGCTATGGGATCAAAACTAGGGCCTTTGGAAATTATCATTTATTTTTAAATCTCAATTTAGATAGGCCAGGAGGAGAAATTCAGCAAATGATCTCAGAATCCCAGCTACAGAATGAGTTTCTATGCTGAGGTAGGCTAGATCAGGCACACTCCAAAACCTTAAATATGCATATTTCTAAAAGTAGAAAAATCACTTCTATGCCTTCATACCATCATGAGGTAGAATGAAGGAACTCAGAGCACACTTTGAGATCACTTACTCACAAAATCAAATATTGTGGAATTTGAAGGAATTCTTGAAGTTGCCAACACAACTAACTATCCTGTGGATACCTGAATCTGCAATTTAACATGTCTGTGTCCCCTGGAGACCAACAACTCCCTACTTACATCCCATAATTGTGAACACCTCTTTGAAGAACTCTGTTATACTGAAAGCTCTTCAAATATTTGAATGCAGCTTGCGAGTATCACTGAGTTTTCTCTCTGTGGGGTCAAACAGTGATTTCTCAGTGTCATTCTTCATAAGCTTGGTTTCTTCTCTGGGACTTCCATACCTTGAAAATGTAGTAGAAATGGCTGAATAAATCCTAGCGCCTACTTGACAAGCACAGATTGGAGCCAAAGGATGTCCCTCATCAGAAATAAAATGCCTCCCATTGTTGCCTAAGGGGGTTAGTTACTTTTCTGCTACTGGGAGAAAACACCACCACAAAATGCAGCTTAGGAAAGGAAGAATTTATTCCTGCTTGCTCAGTGTTCCAGAGGGATACAAGTTGGTCATAGCAGGGGGAGGAATAGCAGCAAGTGGCAGGTGGGAGTGAGATGAGGGGACATGAAGCAAGAGAGACCAAAGTCGAGGTGGGGTAAAGCTATAAGCTCTAAAATTCATCCTACAGTGACCTATTTCCTCCAGCAAGTCTACCCCTCCTAAATCTCCTTAGACACTGCCACTAATAGGGGACCAAGTGTTCAAGTACCTGAGTCTAAGGGGACATTTATAATTTAAACCACCATACCCTCTTATCACGTTCAAGTGTTTGCTCATGACACATGTGTCTTCCTTATAGACAAATAGGAACTGGCAGCTTCTAGCAGATCGTTGTTCAGGAAAAGGGATTGGTGATAGCGCCATGAACTCAATGCAGCTGAAATCTTTTTCCTGGATGTGCTGTTTCCTTTGGCCTGATTAAGATGTCTGTAGTCGTACCTAGTATAAGAGACTTAGAAATGTGCGCAACTTACTCATATACACAAAGGGTGTACATCACACCATTTGTTCAACCTCTTAGAAAAATCTAAGAGTTTTTTTTTTCTTGGAGAAATAGTTATCCAGCTTTCACTATAAAAAAATAGGTATAATATTTTCAGATTTATAGACCACATGTATCTGACACAACTACTTAGCTATGCTCTTGAGCCATTAAAGTGTCTATAAACAATACATTAATGAACAAGCACTGTTGTGTCTCAATAAAATTTTACTAAAATAAGTAGCAGACACAATATGGAAGATGGCTATTATCTCAGGCTATGTGTAAGCAGTGCATAATTTTTATTGTCTCATCTGTGCATATTTAAGATGAGAATGGTAAATTATGAGTTGCATTTTAGAGTGAAGATTTTAGTGAGATAGAGAAGGTGATGAATGTGACAGAAATCAGGAGGTCCTTCTGGAGTCATCTCTAGGTGCGTCTCCCTCCTTGGCAAATGGAGTCTGTAAGACACTTGTCTTGATTTGGGAATATCTCCCTTTTCTCTTGTCTTCTGGTGGCTATCTTCTACATGTAGGTTTGCTCAGAATGACTATATGATGTTAGAACATTACAATGATCTTTTCCTCTTTGAGATTATTACCCTTTGTGTTCAGTAGAGGCCAGCAGCGTCTGACTCTGCATTGTAGAGGGTCTCAGAAACAGCTCATTCTTTTCTAAACTCTTTGCATAAATAACCTACACGCCAGGTAAAGGTGAATGCAGTCACACTCGGAAAGACAAATAACAGCCAGCATGTTTCCTCCTTTGTGAAGCAAAGGTTTTATAGAGATAAATAATATCATGTCTGTCATGATAGTAGGAGTAGAACTGTCCGGGGGGATAAAGGGGCTAATGGAAGCAGGGGACATGTATGAGCATGTCCACCCAGAGCTCATGAACGACCTCTTCACTTTCAGCAACCTCACCCAATCTCTTCCCGCTTCCCTCCTGCCTAGCATAGGCTTTCTGTGTGAAGCTTCTGAACAGGGCTACGGAACACCGTGATTGTTGTGGTGTGGACTGATGTAGCGGGCTCCTTCACTGTCACCGCAGGATCAGGACAGGGGCCGCTGGTGTGTGGATGTGCTAATCTGCACTCCGAGTTCTCTGTTCTGTGCTGCATGTCATGAAGGATGTTAGGGCGCCAGAGATGATAAACTAGGGCTTCAGGGGACTCAGGCTGCTAATGACTAAAATGTACAAAAAGACAAATCTCTCTATTTTACCCTCTAGCAAAATCCCGTCTTACATCTCAGGCGTCTCCTACCTCGAATATGCTCTGGAACTTTCCATTCTCCCCACAGCTCCCTTCCTTTGCATTTTAATCTAGGAAACCTTTGTTCTTCTGAATGCCATGCAGTGTGACAAATTAGTTCTCTTACTTTTTCTGAAGCACTTAATAAGCAGCTTCACTCCGCACCTTTCCTCTCTCCAGGTTTCTCTCAGTCAACATCTAAGAGAATTCTGGATTTCTGGAGTGTCTCCTAAGGTTTTATTTGAGAATATCCAGAAACACAGGCAAAATAAGTAATAAAAACCAAATAAAAAGTGGTCTTCAGCGGTCTTGGTTAAGCCTTCTTGTTTCTGTTTTCACTGGTTTTCTATGTGGGGGTGAACTTAGTCCAGTGTGGAAGAAGTCAGCCTTATGATTTGTATAGAGCATCATGGGTGGAAGCTGTAGTTTCAGGCCCTAGTGAAAGCAGCTGACCTTTCTACATGAACAGAGATCCTGGAAAACTGTAAGCTTGGGCATCCCGTAATCAAGTATACTCAGATGAGAAGAATCAAAACAATGAAATGGGCATCAGCTAAACCAGGATGGCACAGCTGTCTTTAAAAGGGGGTGCATGTTGGTTGAGACTGTTGGACCTCTTGAGATCTCTCAGACACTAAGCCACCAACCAGGCAGCATACACGAGCTGGTCTGAGGCCCTTAACACAGATACAGCAGAGGACTTGCCTGGTCTGGCCTCAGTGAGAGAGAATGCACCTAACCCTCGAGAGACTTGAGGCCTCAGGGAGTAGGGAGGTTTGGTGGGGTAGGATGGGAGAGTGGGGACATCTTCTTGGAGACTGGGGAGGAGGAATGGGATGAGGAACAGTTAGAGGGAGGACTGTGAGGGGAATAATGACTGGACTGTAAAAAAAATCAAATAATAATGGTAATAATAATAATAATAATAATAATAAAAGGGCATGCATAGATGGAAGAGCCAATCTCTTAAGACATAGAATCTCTAAATATTAGGAACATTGTGGACTTATTGCTTGAACATTGGATGTAAAATAAGTAAAAAAGAAAACCAGCATAACCCCATAGGCTCATAGCATGAGTTCGAAATGAAGTGTAGCAGTTTAGAAGACCTTATGTGACAGCTGTAGAATGTACCTGAGTAATTCACTGTCTGGAAACACCAGTGTCTCTATGTTCGTTGTCATGAGCATTTGTAAACATCTGGATGCTGCTGCTTAGACTGGCGGTTTCCACCATACTCTAGTGAGTGCGTTTATCTGGAAATGTGGACACTCTTGGAATTTAATGACAGTGAAGAGCTACTATTTCCAAGGGGAAGAGAAGGAATTGCAGCCCCCCTTCTCTTTCTCTGTCTTCTGGCTCCAAACAGATTTAATCGCTGCCCCACTATCAGTCACAATCAGCATTCCTCCCAAGTGGCTTGCACAAGACTGCCACTTGGCTCTGAGTCTGCCCAGCAGCCTCCTGACCTCCTCTCACACAGCTCTACCGAGTCAGTCCCACTGGCTCCCTTCACAGGCTGAGTTACTGGCATGGATACATTCAGAAAGCCTGTTAACATGGGGGCTGTCTCAATGAAATTAACAGAGGAAGCTGGCACAAATGAGGGTTTGGATTCCATCCAAGGAACGTAGGTTGGTTTCTGCCTGCTCTTCCTTGGGTTTGGACAGAGAGTCCAGGCTTCGGTGACTTCTGTTGCCCTGTTTATTCGTGATTGGGGTTCTGTTAGGGAACCCTGTGTCTGTCTTTGCTTTCACTCAGAACATTCATTATCACTTGTTTTTGCAGGAGCAGTATGTCTGGCTTCCAGAAATTAGCATTTCTTTCTCCAACAACAGTGGTGCCAAAAGGGAAGCTCTTTTAATCAACCTGGTGCCATGAAATGACTTGAAGCAGTTAACTAACTACGGAAGTCCATCCCTGGAGGTCCTGCCCGGCCAGCTTGCTTAACTCTCCACTTCTCGTCCAGTTTCCCTCCACTCCGAAGCCATAGTCCTAGTTTTCATTTTCTCTGGAACAGAAAATGTAGGCAGATCGGCAGGCAGAAATCTCCCAAAGCATCAAAGGGGAGCTAGGAATGTAAGTTTCTTCTGAGCTCATCCTCTGGGTTGAGGCCCTGCCTGTCTCCAGAGACTATGACTGTAACTCTGCAAGACTCCCTGTCCACAATCAACAGCTCCTGGTTTACTTCTTGAGAGCATACAATGCAAGGTTGCTTTCTCTGCTGGATTTTTTGACTTCCCCTTACAATTTGATGCACAGTGGTCAGGTATAGCTTTATGTTCTTTTCGTCTCCTTATATCCAGTTGTATTTACATTCTAGCCCTTGGGCTAAGCAAGTGTTCACAGTTCAGAAAGGTGATCCTTTTTATGTCAGGAAGCTAAGCACCCTACACTAGGATTCCAAGAGTTTAGTATCGCCTTTCCTTTCCTTTTTCATGCACTAGGATCTGAAACGCCAGGTCAAGGAGTAGAATTTGAGAGCGATGGTAAGTTGGAGGTGTGCGGTATTGTGAAGCATTTAAGGCTCTTGGCCTGCATCTTTCCTGACCAGACCTGTCAGTTTCTTGTTTCATCTTGCATTTGAGTTTTGAGGCTGAGCTATTTTGTCGTTGGAGATTTTGTTGCACAGCAAATGAGACCAGGGGGACGACTGTAACAGTATCAATGAGACAGTCGCTGGTAAAATGCTTGCTCTCCTTTCCAAAGTCAGGTCACAAAGGCCAAAAGTTCAACCTGGTTGAAACTTCACTAAAGATCAGAACAATAACTTAATCAGGTAGTGATTTAATTAAAAAGCTGCCTCCCTAGTTTTGTCTTTCATCTGCCTTCAGGTTTTATGAAGTTGGTGTCATAGGGGATGTTATTCAAGTCCCAGAAAGGTGAGGTGCTCTACAATCGACTCCTCGTGTCTTTCCCTACAGAGAGAGATAGCTCTCTGTTCTTCATGAAGGTGACCCACCAAGAGAACCCAGGTGCCTCATAGGGATTTATAGTTTAACATTTTAAAGTGAGAAGAAGGAAGTGGGTGTTAATAAGTAATGTTTAATAATGGATCCCTCCTGATTACATTTTGTGGTATAAGCAACCTGCGAATATGCATATGCTATCCCTTCTACCTAGAGAATCTTCTCTTACCGCTCCACTTCCTACGCAGAACATCCCATCCTCCCTTTGCCACAGTTCCTTATTGTCAGGTTCCACCCCCATTCATGTCACCCTTCACTCTTCTCACTACAGCTGAGCTTGCCAAATGAATACATACTTACAAGGGCTCACATTTCATTCTCACAGACATAAACGCATTAATAATTTCTCAGAATACCATTTAAGTTAATGAGGTTGAGTGGAAAAATAATAGTGTCAAGAATCTCTTGGCCATCATTGGTCAACCGCTCGGCTAGAGGAGAATCAGAAACTGTACTGTGACTATTGTCAATAATGGCTCTCTCTCTTTCTTTCTCTCCCCCCTCATACTTTCTTTCTGTAACTCCATAACATTAACGTAATGACCACCAAGATGTAGCTTTACTGTCTGTGACGGATAGTTTTATGTTAATTGACACAAGCTTAAAGTCACCTGAGAGGAGGGAACCTCAATTCAGAAAATACCTCCATAAGATTGGGTTCTAGGCAAGCCTGTAAGGCATTTTCTTAATTAGTGGTTGATGAGGGATGACCCAGCCCATCATGAGTGGTTCATTCCTGGTCTGGTGTTTGTGGGTTCTATAAGAAAGCAGGGTGAGCAAGCCATGGGGAGCAAGCCAATAAGCAGTGCCTCTTCCTTCATGCCCCGTTTGACTTCCTGTCCTGACTTCCTTTGGTGATACACTATGATATGTGAGTGTAAGTTGAATAAAGCCTTTCTCTAGCTTTTGGTCATAATATTTCATTAGAGCAATAAAACAGTGACTAAGACATACTATGACCAACAGCGAGTTGGAGAGGAAAGGCTTTCTTCAGCTCACTCTTCCACATCAAGAAGGGACAAAAAAAAAAAGGAAAGTTTTCCAAATATTCCATTCTTTATTATAAACTATTTTGTATCATAATTTGTCAGAAATGAAATGAGTGAAAGTTTCAAATATTTCGAACCTCCAAAATATAGTTAACCGTGCATCACTTAAAATTTGGCTAGCTGATCTATACATGTAACAACAATAGAGCATAATTTTATGAAGCTTTTCATAAAGATATAAAATCTCGGTGTTACTAAGGAATAGATCGCAATTGCTGAATTGTGATCATTTAATTTATTAATCTATTAAGCCCATTCTCGTTTTATTCCACTTGGCACTTGAAACCGAGAGCAACTCTCGGTTACTGAAATAACTTTGATCATTGTAGATAATTCATAATTAAGTCCTTAAACTTTGTTGCAGAATATTAATGCATTTCAACTGAATACATATTTAATGAAAATTTAAAACTAAGTGTTTTCAGTTTTCAAGTATTTATTTTCTGTCCTTTAAATGTCAGCATCTTTGACACACGTATACTACAGCTCAATGCTTCTGTGGAGATTAAAATATGTATTGTATTAGTATGAGTGATGATTTATGTCAGGACGTTCTGTCATCTTGTCTAATAAAACAGATTACAAAGAAGATAGCTTTAATCTATGTTGGAGGGTGTTGTTTTGAAATCTCTATATTCAATTTTTAGCCAGGAGAGCTATTTATAAGACCTCTCCACATTAAACAAAACCCAATCAGTTCTACTGACAGTGAGATGACTTCTAAAAATGAAAAAGGATTAGGAACAGGCCTGTTATTAAGAGTGAAATCCAGGCTCAGACTGTGAAGTGACCAGGTTTGCACCTACAGGGGGATTCCTGGGAGAAGAATGTGAAGCCTAGGAGAGAGAAGGACACAGCAACAGGATGCAACGGGCTATAAAAGCTATTATGATGTCTTACAAAATGAACATTTTTAAAAATTCTGAATTCAGAGTCTATTTAAAATGTATTACCCAAAAGGCTATTTGCTATCTTTAGAAGTTTAATGCATTTTAAAGTAATACTCTTGCATTATGAAGTGTGAAATCACAAAGTTCGACATGGGAAGACTATAACCAAGGGCTCCTCCATTATCTGGTGCCAAGAGTCAGGCAGGGATCCCATTATCCACAAGCAGGTGTCACATTTACATCAATTTTGCTTGCATAGGTCATAGGGTGCAGAGCAGCCAAGAATCAATTAATAGAAGAAATTCAACATGCCCTACCTCTCAATGCTTACACAGAGGAATCTATGAAATATTTTCTTGCTAAAAACTCTTTGGCATATATAAATGTATTCATATACATAAAATGCATATTTTCAAATTTTCTATTGGTAGGTCAATTATAGCCTGTAGAAGAAAAATAAGAATAAAAGATGATTTGATCAGGCAAGTAGCTATTATCTCTCTGCAATGAAACTCTATTATTCTCATCTGTTATATAATTTTGGTCAAGAAACTGCTGCTACAATGGAAACGGTTGTAGAACAGTACAAATGCTGGCTTTGTAGCTCTCTACCTTACCTAGCGGAGCTGAAAGGCATTCGTGGATGTGAGCTTGAAGAACACTCTGACAATGGTGTCAGTTTATTTAAACTATAAATTCTATTTACATTAAAATAGACATTATAACATGCCAGTGTGTAGAATAGAAATGACAAGAGCCATTGTATCCCCAGGGATTCTAATTTATTTTCCCTTAATTTAGTTCTTGTTACATTTATCTCCATTTTCCATATTGAGGAATTTTGTTCTCTGTGTAGACAATAGAATGCAGGTCCATAGAGATGATGAGATTCTGCCAAGGTGTCCTGTCTGCCTCACCTTCTCTGTCACTAAAATTACCCCAATTATTATTCTGGAAGAGAAGACCTCACTATGAAGGCAGTGGGACTTATTACACACTAACATCTGTTTAACATATCTAAAACAGGGAGTTTAGGTAGAGAGGACTGTTGTGTAGTTATTTCATTGCTTGCAGAAACTCTTATATATTATACAGAACAGTATGTTAGCATTGTGCTTAATTTAGTTTAAGAAAATAACAGCATAACACCACCTAATTAGAACCTGCATTTGACAGGGGCAAACCGCTACCATGGCTGAGTTTTCTTGCTCAAAAATTGAGATCATGGGATCTACTTTCAATAACCCGAAGAATAGGAACAAGGTTGACAAACCTAGGACTAATTTACAGATTCTCTAGTGCTATCCTAAGTAGTGTATTATTGAAAATGCACTTCACAGACAATGCAAAGCATTATCGCAATCCCTCAGGTAGAACAACAGTAATCAATGATACAATTTCAGGGACAAGATTTTTCAGAGTTGTTCATCTATTTGTCCAAAGTCTTGGCACTGATGACGTCTACTAAGTCTCTAGACAGATGGGCAGGCTCCTCTTCTTTCCCTGTATTTCATGTGGTATTTTACAGATAAGGACTGATGAATCTATTTTCTGCAAATGTAAGGATGGTGATTGTTTTAGCTCAGTCACCCGTCATGTCCTTCCCCACCAGCTTCCAAACACAGCAGAGGTACACTCATTTTCATCAACTGATCCCCACCACACCCGTTTCCTCTGTGTGCTGCACCAGTTTGAAGAACATTGTGATGCTTCAATGCTTCCTAGCACTCATCTCAAACCTTGCTGTGCCCTGTATATTTCCCCACCGGTACTCTCAAACCAACCAGCCCTTCTCTGACCTTTCAGAAGAGAGGCTTTGCTCTTGATCCCACCAGCTAGTTTGTGGCTAAATTATAATTTTTATAATTTTTTGTGAATATAACTATCATCTCCCCAAACTATACCATAAAATCAAGTAAGAGAAAAATAGGTCCCATAAAATTTGAACATTATCTATGAGTATAGCAAAATATAACTAAGAGTCATTTTATTGGTATATATATTTTAAAGACTAGTAGTGTTTAGTTTAACCCTAGGTCTCTGAGCTATCTAGTCTCTGGTTCTTGGTCATCCAAGCAGTGTTGGATGTATTTTAGCCAACATCCTTTTCTAATAAACTCATGCCATAATAAACCTGAACTTCTTCTAGAAAAACTGGAAAAAAAAGAATATTATCTGTTAATTAGGTTAAATCCAAAGTATTAATAAACAAGCTTCCTTTTAGATATAAGAATGATATTTCAGTAACTTTAAAGGCAGAACAAATCTCCTACAGCTACATTGATGAGCATTTAAAGAAAAGGATGATATACTGCTTGAGACTGCATAAGACAATCCTGAAGAGTCCAGCAGGAGACAAGGGAGAAGAAAGGAGGAGTAAAGGGATGAAACAAGATATAACATTTCTAGAAAGTCACCAAAACATCAGAAAACGAGTTCATTGTGTATTCTTTCATTTAATCTTTTTCCAAAGATCTACTTATTGGTGTGTATGTGAATTAGCAGTGTGCAGGTACCAGCAGAGGCCAGGAGAGGGCACTGGATTCCCTAGAAATCAGAGTTATAGGTGGGTGTCAGCTGCTTGTGGGTGCTGGGAACTGCACACAGGTTCTCTGCAAGAGCATCAAGTATGCTTAACAGCTGAGCCATCTCCTAAGGCTGTCGAACTTAGCTTTGTGTGACTGATAAGTTACATAATAAAAAGTTAACATCAAGTATAAAAGGCAAGCACAAAAGCAAACGAACACTTCCCATAAGCACTGAGTTTTATTGGATTAAGTCATGAATATATGAGAAAAATGCTTTAATGATTCTGGTTCCCCGAAACTAATTTTATATTGGGAATCAAAGGAAATGTTGAGAAATCCTTTTCAGGAATATGCTTCACGGTGAGTTATTTCTGCTCTGAAACGGAACCAGAGCTGAAAGGAGTAGGTTGCTGAATGACCTTGACCTTTGTTCCCTTGTGTGTATGCTTTGTCATTCATGTCTGTGTTCTCACATAAAGAAAAGTGCAATATTTTCTGAGCAGACAAACTATGCTTCAAGTCCAACTGCCTAACTACAAATGTAGAAGTAAAAGGGGGAAATAATATATACAGTAAAAGAAAAATTTAATCCAACCTCCTAAATTCATTAATTCCCTTATGCCCAAATAGTCACTGAACAGAGAAACAGTGGTGTTAGTCACCTCCCCTCTGCTCCATCCTTTCACTTGCTAACAGTGCCCTGAACCTCTGTGCTGAGCAGTGAAGGAGATTGGCCCTCCAGGCTCCATGGATGCAACTGATTGCTGTGAGTCAGCTAACATGTTGGCCACCAAGGATGGCATAGAGATAGGCATAAGCTCATGCTGAGGCAAAAAGAATAGTATGAAAAAAAAAAAACATTTGCAAAGGAACTCTGGTAACCCTGGTAACTCAAGAAGCAATTCAACAGGACTCATTTTCTTGCAGGCTATGAGTCAGCCTCAGCTACTGCCAGCAGCCAGTTATAAATGTATGACTGTATTAGTGACCAATCCAGGAGAGAGAGAGAGAAGACAGAGAAGAGATGGAGTAGGGCTGTTTCCAGGTGACATTTCGGAGCCACTGAATCGAACTTTATTTCCTCTCCTGACTTCTCAGTTGGAAAACACAATACATTTTCACCATGATTAAAGGTAGTCCAAGCTGGGTTTTCTGACCATAGCATCCTAGTGTTGTAGCTGAGACACACATCCTGACCATTCCTTTGGCAGCTGTTTTCTGATGGGTAGCTAAAATCTGTATGTGTCTTGCTGTCTGCTTTCTGCTTCCATCACAGCCCATCTCCAGATGGTGGAGCTCAATGATGAATCCGTTGAGCTCTGATACACAGGTGCTCAGGAAAGTGGATGGGAAGCTTCATGAAAAATGGATGTCAACATGACAATAAACCATGTAAATGGCCACAATTCTTTACAACCTTGTACTGGGTACAACAGAAATGGGAAAGTTAGCTGTGTCAACTAATATAAATAATATCCATTCTACCTCTATCAGTGAATTGAACCAGAAGGATCAGATGTCAGCTTAAAGCCAAAAGACTATTTGTGGTGTCTGTCTGTGTGTGTGTGTGTGTGTGTATGATGTGAGTATATGTGCACTGATATGTGTATGGGTATGTCTGCTCTACAGGTCATGTGTGGAGGACAGAAGACAACCTCACAGGTCAGTCCTTGTCTTCCACCTTGTTTGACACAGGGATTCTTGTGTGAATTTCCTCTAATACTACATATGCCAGCCAACTTGTTCATGAGCTTCCAGGACTCTCCTGTCTCTGCCTCTTATCTCACTGTGGGTCACAGAAACATGCTACTATTGCTAGTGCTGGTTTTGGGGATTCAGTTTAGATCCTCAAGATCACAGGTCAAACACTTAACTGAGGAACTATCTTCCCAGCTCCTGAAGGAATTTTTAAACTTTAGAAGGATGGGAGAAAAAAAAACATAAGGGAAAGTTTTGTTACCTATCTCATTTATTTATTAGCTCATTTACTTAGTTCCTTAAATAATCATTTGAACAGGATGTGAGAAGACTTTAGACACATGGAAGGAGTAGAGAAACTAAGAAAAAAAATGTCAGGGGTGGGAAGGTTAGCATTCAATAAAACATAGCTCACGGAGGCAAAACTCCGTAAACAACACCTTAACTATCATTTGTAGCCCAAGGCATAATTCTTAGGGTCCAGTACTTGGTAGAGCATTGACTGAAGTCAATAGAGACTTTATAGCCTGAAGAATAGACTTTATCATATTATTGTTGGAGAATAGACAGAATTCAAACTAGAAAGCTAGGGAATGCCAATCACCTGGGAAGATATGTCCTACTTAGCACAAATGGCCAGAAGAAAACACCTATCAACTGGTATTACAAAATAAAGCAATTTATCTTTACTTCTAAGTTGCTTACATTTTTTGAGTTTCTTCTAAACATGATCAAAGCAAAAAAAAAAAAAAAAAAAGAGAGATATCCTAATGCTATAGTCATTTTAAAAGTGCCTCATGTGTTTTCTATTGTTTACAAAAAGTCAGCCACACATCTCATCCTCTGAAAGGATTAGTGATTATCATGGACAGTTTCATGGGTGTGTAACTCATGTAGTGTTCAGAAGGAGCCTATGCTCTAATGCTATATAGTTGTCATCTTAAAATCTCTATTGTTATATAAGTGTGGTAGCTACATCTGACATTCCAGCATTCAGAAGAAGAGACAGAGTATCTTGAGTTCTAAGCTAGCCTGGGCTACATAGTAAGACTTTGTCTCAACAAACAAATGAAACATGGAAACGGGTAGAGCAGATGAACAGACATCAGATAGTACATGCAGAATCATCAGTGTAACGATAGGTTAGTAAGCCTACTAAGCTTTGAAAAAATAAAGACATTAGTTTGTGCAGGATTTGCATGAGTTTTCCCGTTGGATCTAGACACATTAATTTACCTTCTGATGAATACTAATGACTACTTGTGAAGTAGTGATCTTACAGTCCTTTTCAAAAGCAAGGAACATGAAGCTCAGGAAGAAAGCATATTGTGTCACAGTCACACAGCTGGTAAATAGTTAAAATAGAAATCTTACCCTTATCTATCAGGCTTAAAGCACAGCTGCTCATCTCTTCTCCTTCCATAGGCACCTCTTGAGAGATACATTAACGGTGGAGAAAGGCACTACAGATTACAGGTGGGACTGAGTCAGATTGTCATGCTTTACCTAGGGATACCTGAAGGATACAGAGTAGGGCCAGCTAATCTTCAAGATGATGGTGAAGATAACAAAGCAAGGAAGGAAAAGGTGCCACACACTAAGAATTCATTCTTTCATGAGTTGACAGGGATGAGGAGGGTTAGACCAGCCATTGGAGGCACTGGAGGTGTGAACACAGAGCTGCCTAGCTACTTGTGAACCTCATCAACATTTTACTTGCTGTCCACAAACTAGGTTATAAAGTGCCTTTTTTATTTTTAAATACTGAATCTGGACCAAATTAAACTAGCATGGAAGGCAGAGCACAGGTTTGGACCTGAAGAAAATAACTGACCGTAAAAAGGCTAATTGTGACCATGTGGTATTTGGTGGGGAGAAAGGTGGGCCGAGAAGGGTTATGTGAGCCTGCTATGTCACCCATTAATTCAGGAACAAACAGGAAATTTGCCATGGGAATGAGGAGAAGGAGAGATGTTGAAAATATTCTGGAGAAATCTGTATGGGGCTGAAGCTCGCACGTGGGTGTGGGTCCTGTTGGAGTGTGTTGTGGTTTCCTCCCTGCCACCCCAGGCATCTGGAACCGCTGCTCAGAGGGACAGATGCCTGAGAACACTCCACAGCACCAGGCAGACGCTGGGCCATGAAAAGCCGCGTGGCTCCGCTGGGCATGGAGAGGTTTCAGCATGAGACCCGTGGGGGTAAAGCTCTTGGATGGGGACCCCCAGCAAGAAGGCGTGCGGGGATTGACTGGCCTCAGACTCCTGGAGTCCCAGGCACTGCAGGGAGCTGCTGAAGAGTTGAGAATGGGGGCGTATGGATTGGACCGGCCCAGAGCCGAGGGGGAGGGAAAGAAGCTCCAGCAGCGACCTGCAGAGTAGTGACTCTTGGTTCTGGTGACTCACTTGGCTGGGTCATGGCTGGCTTGGCTAGCTTGCTTGAGTTGGCAGGGTTCCATAGCTGGAATGTACAGAAGTCCTCCAAGAGAGCTTAGATGGTGGCTTGGTAGTCACAGGCCCTCTCCACAGTTCTCCACAGCAGGCCCCCAAAGATACGAGTAAGTCCGTGATTTTTAAAAGGTTTATTGTCATGATGGAAAGTGGATGAAGCTGTATCCCACACCCCCAGGGTAGGCCTGAGGTTAAATAAATTTTACAGGGAGGAGGGTCTGGTAAGGAATGCTTAATTGGCTACGCCCTCTGGCCTTTAGGTATCTCATTAATATGGAGATCTCCTGAGACTCTGCAGCCTATAGTCATGTCCTCTACCTGTGGAGGGGCTAGTAGGGGCGCTGCTCTATGTGACTGAAAGGCAGGGATCAATGGAGGTCTTTGGCCTCTTGTCAGGAGCCTGGAGTCTGGGAACAAGGTGAAATGTATGCTGTCCCTTGCAGAGATACCTGTTGGGTCTATGGCCATCTCTAGCCAGTGCTCCACCAGAAACCAAGCTATCCTTTCATGGTCCCACAAATATATATGTCCACAGACAAGTAGATCATCTTCGTTTTTTCTTTCCCTCATCCCTCCAGCTTCCATTTGCATCTTAATCTCTTGTATCATTTTCTGTTTTCTTTTCCCTTGTTTCTCATTTTCCTTGCCTCCTTCTGTCTTTACCCTCTGTCTGCTGAAAGTTAGGCTAGATTTTAAATGCTTATCCTTGGGAGTGTTTTCCTAAATTGCTTTTAAATTAGGCATTTCATTTATGAATTGTGTTCTCTTTAGAGGAGTTAATGGTATGTGCGCTATCATCTTTTTCTTTGTGAGTTAGTCCGTTTCTTCAAAAACTTATCAAAATATGTACAAGAAAGGGTAATTATTCAACTCAAACTGTAACTGTGTTTAATTGACACTCCAGAAATATCCTTCTTCGTAACATCTGAAACAATTTATTAAGTTTCTTTGAACATTGATTCGTAGCTACTGTATAATTTGAAGCATAGGAAAGGCTCTTGACAATGCTATTATGGAATGCATTCTATAGGGATATTATATACTAATCTTCAAAACACTATGAGGCAAACTCTTATGAAAGCCATACTTTCTTATACCAGATTGGATTTATTGGCTATTAGCTACTTGCCTGGCTTTCTTTAATATTTTGAAAGAAGGAAGCATCACATGATCAGAGTGGTAACTGTGACCGTCACTGGTATTCTGTGGCTTTGGGTTAGAGAACGGCCATCCATGTACAGCTTCCCTATGCCAAGCGCTCATTGAAATGTGTGGTGAAATGTTTGCCACAACCTTCAGCCTCCTTTTCTGTTCCTCCCTAGTCAAGGGAAACCCAACTCTGAAGCTCTCATCATGTGTCTGGATACAGTCACTCAATGCTGTTTCACTTAGCTGATATGATACACTTCCTGCCTTCTGGTTTTTCACTCTTATTTGGTATGTCCAGTGTTACTAGACTTGCCTTCTCCAGCCTCATCACTAGGCAGAGAGATCACTTCCTTAAAGTTCTTCACAGCTCCCTGTTGTAAGGGATGGTAAATGATATCCAAAGTCTTCCACAATATGATTTTAAGATTTGGTTTTCTAGCTTTACCTTTTTCCTGGTTTCCTTGAAACTAGATGTTTTCAGTGACTGTCACTCCTTGTGACAACACATCCAAGACTTTACTCTTGCCATTATTTCTACTTTGAGTCCCTTTGCATGGTTGTGTACACGCTCTATCCTTCAAGCCTACTTGTCTCTTTCTCCTTCATAAAGTGTCCTCTAATTTGCCTTCTAAGTTATGTGCTTTTTCTTCTCCAGATCCCAAATGCAAAGACTCTCTTTGTCTCCCACTCAGTTAAGGCAGGGATTCTCTGTGTAGCCTGGTGCTGGCAAACTTACTTTGTAGACCAAGCTGGCCTTGAACTCAGAGATCTGATTGCCTCTGCCACTGCCCTCCGTGAGTGCTGGGATTAAAGGAGTGGGCCACCCCCACCTGGTGACCATCTCCTTAGAAAATGTAAAGAACACTTTTTCTGAAAGTATAGAGAAGCACTGAAGAAGCAAGAATAGGATTTAGAGCAAATCCCCAAAGCAGCATCTCCTCTCGGCAAGAAAAGCTAGGGCCTTTAATTGGCAAACACTAACTGAGGAGACTCATCACCAGTAGAGAGGCTGGTGCATTCCCAAGAAGGCTCAGTTAGAACTTAGATCCTGTATACACTGACTTGCTTTTCCTCAGAGCTTGACTATTTCATAAGACTTTAAATGCCTTGAAGACTGGAATTATAATGATAGTTTTACCAACAGCGACTTACTCAAACAATGCCATGAAGGAGGCCATTTTACAGATGAGAATGAGACACAGGGTAGTGAAATAACCTTGAGATAGCCATAGCCCTAGAGAGGGAAGAGGCCAGTTTCCAATCAGCAGATGATGCCAGGGGCTGCTGTCTGTGCTTAGCCACTCTTCACTCCTCAGCCTTTGTGGCCACTTTCTGTCCACAGCTTCCAACAGCAATCCTCTACAGAGAGTAGGTAACCAGAGCAGAGGGGGTTTCTGTCTTTCTCTTTTTAAATTGAATTGAATTGAATTTAACTAATTTTAGTCAAAGCCTGAAGGCATCTTTGTCATCTGAGGGTATTAAAATGTTAACACAGTCTTTTCCCAGTACGCTCCTAATTACTTGGCCCCATAGTCATCAATACTGTTGTGATGAGCACCAGGAAAATGTGCAGAAGCTTATATGAGAACTATGTATATTTTATGTCCATTTGAAAAGCAGCACTTCATCACACCCCTGGGAACTGTGGGGCATGGGTCTGCATAGAAATAGGCACACTTACTGCTCTAGTCAAATGACTGTGGTATGACACTTTGCCCTGTACTGATGTGTCCTGGAGCAAGTTTTATTTGAGTAGCTTAACAAAGAGGAAGACTGTCGTGACTAGACTGAGCAGATGTCTGAATTTTGCCACAGAGGTGTGACCATCAGTCTCATGCATTCTGGGTCTGGGCATCACTGTGTAGAAGCCACAGACCTTAGTTGTTAATGCTTATTTTATAGATCTACCTGCTAGGTCACTTGTATGACATTTGTATTATCTATCATCGATCTTTCTGTCCATTGACCTACTTACCTACCTACCTATCTGTCATCTATCTATCCATATAATATATGCAATACCTACACCTATTTAGATCTATTACCTATTTGGTCACCATGATCTTCCTGAAGGATGTGTTCCAAGAAATATCATTAACTTGTAGATGACTATTTCCCCGATCTGTCTTCTGACTTACCAACCATCCCCAGCATGCTAGTATTTGCCAAGTTTCTCCCAGATTACTTTCAAGACTTGCAAGGAATAACAGACAGGACGATATGTCTCCACTAGAGTCCAGCAACCATATCTGAGTAAGCCCTGAGTACTGCAACATGACTAAAGCACAAGAAAATTGCCTAAAAATAGCCTTATGAATATGGTAGAGGTCTAAAAAGAGGAAATGAATAAATCTCTTAAAGAAATCTATGAAAACACATCAAATAGTGAAAGGAAATGAATAAAACTATTCAAGATGCAAAAATTGAAATATAATCAATAAAGAAAACCCAAACTGTGGGAAATCTGGAAATAAAAAATTTAAAAACTTTTACAGGAACCTTAGAGGCAACAGAATACAAGCGATGAAAAACCAGCTCTCAGGCGTTGAAGACATGATTGAAGAAGTAGTTATCTCTGTCAAAGAAAATGTTAAATCTGAAACACTTGTAGCACAAAACATCCAGGAAATCTGGAACACTATGAAAAGAACAAATCGAAGAACAACTGTGATAGTAGAAAGAAAAGAAACCCAGGTGAAAGGCATAGAAACTATTTTCAACAAAATCATAGAAAAAACTAAATTTCGCTAACTAAACAAGGTCATGCAAATCAGGATATAAGAATCATATAGAATAGCAAATAGGCTAACCCAGAAAAAGAAGTCTCCTCAGCATATAATCAAGTCTGTACACGTACATATAATCAAAACACTAAATACACAGAAGAAAGTAGTAAAAGCTGCAAAAGAAAGGACCAAGCAACATATCTGTTAGAATAACACCTAATTTTTAAATGGAGGCTTTAAAATCCAGAAAAGCCTGGACAGACATGCTGCAGACTCTAAGACCACAGATGCCATCTCAGACTACTATACCCAGCAAAACTTTCAATCATAGTAGATGGAGAAAATAAGATATTCCATAATAAAACCAAGTTTAAGTATAAATTCAGCCCCACAGAAGATGATACAAGGAAATCTCCAAGCAGAAGAGGTTAGCCAAACTTGAAAAAAACAAAAAACAGATCAGCAACTCAAAAGAGGGGAAAACACACCACACACACACACACACACACACACACACACCCTCTCCCCACCATAACAATAACAAAATAACAAGAATCAACAAATATAGCACACTGATATTTTTTGACATCAGTGTTTGTTCTCATTAAATCTCTCCCCCTCAAAACTCAGGTAACCCTGTAGAAGAGGTAGAAACAGTGGAAGAGCCAGAGAGGATACAGCACAGCAGAAGAACAGAGTGCTTTAAATCAACATGATTAAAGCTCATACGAACTCACAGGCACTGAGGCAGAATGCATAGGTTTGCACCAGGTTTTTATATGTATACATATATTGTCTTAGTCAGGGTTTGTATTCCTGCACAAACATCATGAGCAAGAAGCAAGTTAGGGAGGAATGGGTTTATTCAGCTATCACTTCCACACTGCTGTTCATCACCAAAGGAAGTTAGGACAGGAACTTGGAGGCTGGAGCTGATGCAGAGGCCATGGAACGATGCTGCTTACTGGCTTGCTTCCCCAGGCTTGCTCAGTTTGCTTTCTTATAGAACTCAAGACTACCAGCCCAGGGATAGCATCACCCACAATGGGCCCTCCCACCTTGATCACTAATTGAGAAGATGCCTTACAGCTGGATCTCATGGAAGCATTTCCTCAAGGGAGGCTCCTTTCTCTGTGATTACTCCAGCTTGTGTTGACACACAAAACCAGCCGGTACATACATATTACAAGCATACATCTATATATAGATTGTGGATTCTTTGGTTTTTTTTTATTTTCAATGCATTAGTATTTGCTTTATTTTATTATATTCTATTTTTTATTTAATAAATGCTTTAATATTCCCCTCAACATCTTTCTAACACCATCAATTCTGGAGCCCAGTTTTTAGATTACAAAAATAAGGTAGAAGGACCATGAACTTCCAAATTTAAAACAAGCAAAGATGAAAGGTCAAGCAATGGCTTGACTACACGTCTATGGCAGGATACTCCCACTGCACTGCTACCATAGGACACTGTAGTAAAAGTGCGAGCCACAGGAGGAAGAGGAAGTGCACAGAATGAGCCTGCACATAAAGATTTGTTCTTCATGTTCTGTCTTGTTGACTTTGATCTTGTTTGCATCTCACGAGATTTAAAACCTAAACTCCTTACCATAATAACCCAAAAGTAAGAAAAATGAACATGGAAGACATTGCATACTCTGCAAACACTGACTTTAATATGTTTTAATATTTTATAATTGATGTTTCTTACTCACTTGGAAAAAAGCACTCTTTAAAGTGGTCCTGGAGAGCTCTGCTCAAAAGGCATGAGCATAAAAGAATCATGCGTGATTAACTAATAAACAGTCTTCTGAATGAGGAAATAGTTGGTGAATTGGCACCTTAACACAAATCTATTGTTTCTTCTAGGGTAAATATTGTATTTGAACTAAGTGCCATTTGATTGCCTTTAAGTTCTCCAGTTAAGTGTGGAATTTGTATTCACTTGGGCAAAATGCTAATGTGAATGAATACAACCATACAGACAAGAATAATGACCATTAGCTGATGCTGTCTTCTACTCATGCAGAACCTTTTCATACCTTGTAATTAACAGGACACCCAAACAGTTACCAGTTGTCAGTAGATAGTTCTCCCCGTTTACTCCCATTGTTCAAGCAGAGGAAAGAATCAGATAAGTGATGCTATGTTGTATATTTCATGGCTATTTTTCATGACTTGAATTTGATGGATTCATAGATCCAGAATTAATTAATTTTATTTATTTAACTTCTGTCCTGTGGATTAGATGAGTTTTGGTCTATGAAATATTTGCTATTACCAGGTGGTAGTGGTGCATGCCTTTATTCCCAGCACTTGGGAAGCAGAGGCAGAGGTTGTACATATCTAGCAGAGGATGGTCTTTTCTGACATCAATGGGAGGGGACGCCCTTGGTCCTGTGAAGGTTCGATGCTCCAGCACAGAGGGATGCTGGAGGGGTGAGGTGGGAATGGATGGGTGGGTGAGCACCCTCATAGAGGCAAGGCAGAGCAGGGAGAGGGTGGATGGGATGGGGTGTGTGTGGAGGGGTAACCAGGAAGTGGGATATTATTTGAGATGTAAAAGAATGAAATGATTAATTTAAAAAATGGAAGAAAACTCTCCTATTATAGGAAACAATGGGGACCGTTGTTTTACTAAGTTAGAGATGTCAGACTATTTGCTAAGGAGAGGGCACTTGTGGATGGAAATGGCTTCTATAAGAATCTGTGGAAGGGAATTTATGAAAGGAAATGAGGAGCAGCTGCAGGCGGGAGGGCTGCTCACGAGACAACATCCATTAAACTCCACAGTGCCTCCCTCAGAATTCCCACTGAGAAAAATGGTTTCTTCTTTCTCTGAACTCTTGTTCCACTAATGGTTGTGCAACACACAACTCATGTGTAATTACGTCAGGTCTTGTAAAATCTCTTCCAACGCCAATCATTTAACACCTCTGTGACTTTAAAGTTAGCTTTTTAGTTATAAATAGGTTGAGAGATTACTTGCACAAATTATATAGGTTCTAAAAGTCCCAAAAGTGGGACTTATAAATTCTCTATTATTTAAGACACAATAGGTGCTTGTTATTATTGGTTGTCCTGATCTAACCTTCATTGAAATTAAAGAGGCATTGTTTTTTAAAAGGTCTGTTTTTGTGGTAGCATAGAGTCTTCTTAGGGTGAATTTATGTTCTTTAACTAGAAAATTAAATTGATACTTAAATAAGAATACTGCACAAAAGTAGTTTTAATTTCTTCAGGGGGATTTTGCTATTTGTTTAAAAGTCGGCTTGAGGATGAAACTAGTTCTTGGCATGCTAGCTACAGAAACATCGATGTATATGATGCCTCATTTAATTTTATCTCGGGAATGTTCTTCCTATTGTATTTTATGCATTTACTTTACCAACTACCCTTAGGCAGCTGTCATTTTTTTTTTAAAAGTATCGTTAAGAATCCAACTTTCATAGTATGCTTGGTCAGTACTATCTTTGAAACCAGTTGGTTGATAAAGAAATGAATGACTATTTGTAAGTTGAAAGACTGAGAAATAGCAAGTCTAAGATAATTGCTTAGGATCAAACACACATACCCGTGTCTTCAAATGCAGTCTACATTCAGCAGTAAGTTGGGAACCTCAGGCATCTAACTACAGCTAATCAATTCCTGGGTAAGGAAAGGAGTCTGTGATGGGAATAAACTTGATTGGCACTGTAGTTCTCTCTAAAGCTCAAGAGTGTTCAAAGTGGCACTGTGTCTGAGCTGCTATACCAAGCCAGTCCCTGCATTATTAGGATTCCTCTGGCAAACACTGCAGTCTTAGGTCACCCTGATTTCTGAGTTCAAAACAAGTCCTTGTACTCATTCTTCTATGATGAGTAGATAGAAAGATGATTTTTAAAAGTTATAAAGAAGGAAGTATAAAGAGAGAGGAAAGAATGTCTGAGGCAAACAAATTACATCACATAGATGATTCTCTATGTGGTTCCCCTGCAGTAGACTCCTTTGAGGGCACATTCTAATACATACACCATTACCTAGCTCTACAGCCATTATTTTATGACCAAGGACCTAGGGATGACATTCCAAACACAAGGCTCCAGAAAGGTCTCCAAGCTGCTGTGGTCTGTTTGTCTACACAGGCACTGTTGACTGCAATAATCACATTTCTTTGTCATTGCAGAAATGGCATCTTATCCACCAGTGTCAGGTTGCTGTGACCCGTGGTTAGTGACTCCTTCTTTTCTTGTTGGTGTTTCAAATACTAAAGAAAGTGCTGTTGAGTCCAAACAACTATTTATAGTTATTGTGTGGTGTGCACACCTCAGCATCTTCCATGAGGCAGCTTCCAGTTTCTTTCTCATTTTTAAGTGAAATTTGGAAAACATAACAACAGGAAAGCACTCAATGGGTGTCATGGAGAAAGGTTTTTCTTTTTCCATTTTAAACATTTCTCTATTGTTCAGTTCCTAACAGTTCTTTTTCAGTCTTGATGCAAGTGTGATTTTCACGTAGAAATAGCTGGTCCAATTCTTTCAGCATTCTGATGTGTGTGTAGTCTTCCTTCCTAAAGTGTCCTTGCTTTTTGATGTACTTCCATTTCTACAAAGGCTTTCTTGTTGTAAGAGAGTCAGCATTAGACCTCAACAAGCTCTGATTTTCATCCTTGCCAGACAGAAATGCCTCTTATCTTGATGTGTGGCTTGTCTGTAATTAACATGTTCCATATATAAAGAAACTTCAGTTCCAAATTATCATAAAACATATTTCAAAATGTTCCCTGGACAGGGAACAAATTGAGAACTATTTAGATTTGGATAATTTTACATTATGTCTTCAGAGTAAGACAAACCAACAGACTATTAGGGCCTTACCAAACTGTATTTATCCATGTCTGTTTCTTTGGTACCCATTCATCATTGTATTCACCAATTACTTGAGCTGCCCCTCACAAGGTACATACTGATTCTTTTCTATGTTTTTTTTTTTTTTTGTTGTTGTTGTTCATGCCTCAAAATACTTTGAATCTCTGTGCCATATACTTCCTGGACGTGAGGCAAAGACAATCACCATGTTCTCTGCTGTTGTAAAAAATCTACAGTGTATTGTAAAAGATCAGACATGTTAAAAGAGATCATGACAAAAGTATATATTTGACAAGCTTAAGAATCTGTAAATAGTTCAGATCCTTTCGTGGTTTATCAGCCTAATCTGACTACTGATATCAGCATAGCTTCATGTCAACTTGACACATGCTAGAATCAACAGAGAAGAGGGAGCCTAATGCCTCCATTTTCTCTTTCTTGTTCTTCTTTGTGTGATTGATTTTTTTTTTTTTTGAGACAGGGTATTTCTGTGTAGCCCTGGCTGTCCTGGAACTCACTCTGTAGACCACACGGGCCTTGAATTCAGAGATCTTCCTGCCTCTGCCTCCCTAGTGCTGAGATTAAAGAATTTCCTTAATTAGTGATCAATGTAGGATGGCCCAGTCCATTGTGGATGGTACCATCCCAGGGGTGATGGTCCTGGGTTCTATAAGAAAGCAGGTTGAGCAAACCATGGGAAGCAAGCCAGTAAGTAACAGCCCCCCATGTCCTGTTCATTAGCTCCAGGCTCTGGGTTCAAGCCTGCTTGAGTTCCTATCCTGACTTCCCTTGATGATGAACTGTGACGTGGTAGTGTTAGCCAAATATCCCCTTTCCTTCCTAGCAGCTTTGACAATGGTGTTTCACTACACCATTCATAGCAGTAGTAATCCCATTTAAGACATAAGATTTTATTTACATGGTAGCTCATGTACCACATCATCGTAATTTCACCTGTATGTAATTTTCTCAATCTCTATCAGTCTGAGACATGTTAGGATCTCCATTTTGAAAACCAGGTCTTAAGACTCTACAAGGTCAAATCCAGAGCCATAGTTCAAAGGACCAGAGACTAAACATGGATGTTTCTCACTTACAGTCCATCTTCTGTTCCTCCCACTGTACCGCACATCATTAGACTCTTAGTAACACTGGGAATCGAACCTACAATCTCATGGAGAAAAGGCAAATACTCTACCACCCAGCCGCAAGCCCAGCTAGAAAATAGCCTTTAAAGATTAATGAAGTATGGATCCTTAAGCCAGGGTATAAGAATCATACTCGAATTTCAAGTGTATATTTTTACTTTATGTTTATAACCTACAGCAGAAATTTGTTTGTCAGTTAAATTAAGTTGCTGCGGTCTTTGCAAATAAAGTTGTCTTGTATTTCTATTGAATCTATTAGTTGAATCAGCTTATTTTATTTCTATAATTCAATAAAACATGTTGCGTTCATTTTCTATCCCCAGGACACCCTTGTAAACAAGACGTTTCTTGTAATTTTTTTTTTTTTTTGCTAGCAAAAACCATTTAATAAGCGAATATCTGCAATCCACAGCGATATGTGCTGACAGCCTCCTAACCATATTTGAAATATGAAGGCAGTGTTTCCAAGATGACTCAAGCCAATTGCCTTAATACTTCAATAAAAATAACTGCTATTAGAAAGCTCAATTCTGAAGGCACATAATTTTAATCCTGGTTCATAAAATTTAATTTGGATTTATTTCAGGATAATGACCATTGAGGAAAGTATGTACTGAAATGGTCAGGCACCTGGGTAAGGACCACTAATCCGCCCCGAGAGATTGGTTGGCTTAAGCAGAGTGAGTGGCAATATATACACACACACCATTAATTATCTGAAGGAATATTTTCTGTGACATTGGATTCAAGGTGCTCCATTCAAACTCCCTACCTCAGCAGAATGGCTGCTACAGAGCACTGAGGTAAAATGACTTTATACTAAATTGGATTGTCTTTGGCTTCGGCCATACGACCTGGTTTTGTGAGCCTACTTTTTTATTCCTCTTGCATTGGATTATTTTTTTATGATAAATGAATATAATTCCAGTCATCTGAAAAAAATGTCAAAAATATAAAGAGTAAAATACATTTAGAACTCTGGATCTGGAAGAGGGCGTTGGGTCTATCTTTTCTGAAATAAATGACTTGTCCAGGGTCACAGGGGTCAGGCCACAGTAGTTGATCATTAAGTCCAATGTCATTTCAGTAGACCATACTAACATAGGGAAGATAATACCTAACCATTGTAATTACAATTCTCATTTATTGAAAATCTAGAAAGTGTTGGTAACTCACTCAACTCTCAAAACCACCCATCACTCCTACTGTGTTTATCAGAAAAACTGGGACTCAGAAGCTTGAAAGACCTTTCACAAGTTCACTTAGCTGTTGAGCTCAGCTAGGACAAAGGCATGCTTCAGTGATGATGATGAGCTAAAACTATTGAGGAAAGTGTTAGTAGTGCCCAAAGCTGAAGTCTTTCTGTGTGGAAAAAAAGGGTATAAGGATTAAGAAAACAAGGACTAAGAACTAAGAGAATAAATTCAATAAGACTGAAAAACAATAAGAGGAGTTGGACTGGGGAAACTAGAGTAAGCCAAGTTAAGGACTTACAAAGGAAATACAGGGACAATTACCTTATTACCTGCAAGTTGTCCTTGCAATCGCTTTATTAGCTTACTTTCACTCAGGTAACCTGGCAGTGATCTTTTACATTTTAAATCCAGGAGTATTAATGTTCAGTGTACACACGGATGCTAAGAAATCTAAGGTGATAACATGCATTTAATTGGACGGTAATGGAAGCAGATTTCAAGGATGAATGAAAACCCCTAATATTCAGTTGCAGTATTTAATTGCTTTTTATGGTAATTGAAGAAATATATACAACCTATTTTTTTTCATTTGGCAGATAGAAATATGAGTAAACTCTACAAAATGTAACTTTAAAATAATGATTAGCACTCATTCCCAAATCACCTAAATGCTTTTTGACTTCTTCACTAATACATATACTATATTTCTGTGGAGTAGGGTTTTTTTGTGCCATTTTAAATATACAGAAATCTATGGGGCATTCCAGCTACAGAGAGCTACATGATGGTTCTTTTTTAATCTTGTGCGACATCTCACCCAGGAGTTGATTTATGGCCCTGTTTCAGTAACCTTGGACATGTCTCTATCTTGCACATTATTGATAAAAGGATTCAGCTTTTGCAATCTGAGATCTGAAAAACACCATCATCTGGTAAACCCCAAAATATAGCTTTTTGAAAGGTGTAATTATTTCTGGATGAAAAAAGATAGACACTTTTCATCAGTTCAATTTTTCTGTAATCCCATGTTGGTAAAAGGTATTAATAATAATTGTTGAAGGTAAATTATCCTCTCAAGGACTTGAGATAAATGTTTGATTGGTGAGCCTTGTCCTAGATAGTAAATTACAACTGTGTCTAGAGGAAATCACACAGCTTGGTTTTTTTCCTTTTATTTTCTATTTTTAATATACTGGTTGGTGGGTGTAAGTCAATTCAAAACAACATTTGTTACGTCTGCAATGTGCCAGGTTCAACACCGAGTGTTCAGAATGCAAAGGCGAGGAGCATGTAGACCCTGCTTCCAAAGATCTCATAATACCAAAGAACCAGCAACATGTGATGTGCTTGGGAGCCACACCAACAGCTTCCCCACAAAGTGGACTACCTAGGAAACACGCAGCTCCGCATGAGTTCAAGTGGTCGTCAGTGACTGGCACTGGCCAGTTGCTTGATTATACTTCTGCTCTGTACTTTAGGCTTTCCTTTGTTATGTGCACATGTGTATGCCTGTGTGTAAGGTACGTGTACGTGAGTGCAGTTGCCCATAGAGGCAGCAACTATCAGATCCATAGGAGCTGCAGTTACAGGTGGTTGTGAGCTGTGTAATATGGGGTCTAGTCACTGAATTTGGCTCCTCTGCATATTCTTAACCATTTAGCCATCTCTCTAGCCCTGATTCCTCTGATGTCTTTCTGAGAATTTGATTGGCTGTCACTGAGTGAGAAACTGAGAGCTTTTCAGTTACAGACACAGAAATATATTTGATTTGCCCATCACCCGTCAAGGTGATGTAAAATACAGCTTTTCTCTTCCTTTATCTTTAGCTGGGGAGTTGTTTCATTACTTATGTTCACTTTAATTAAGTCCCTTGTTTATCAAGTCACCATGACTCATCCACTCTTGTTCAGGGGGAAATGTGTATATGTGTAAACATGCAAACTTCCTTTCCTTGATATCTCCTAGAGAAATGGGACTGTTGTGATTAAGTTAACCCTTATTCAGCAATGTACAGAGAGTTGTAGGTACAGATTATAAGAGTTAGTTGAATACTTGAGTGGACTCATAAGGTTCTAAGCAGCTGTGCCTGGTAAGACCCCACTTCGTGTGCAACCCTGCGACAGACACATCAACATAATTAATAATCTTCTTAGTCTTCAATTTCCAAACAGAATATTGAAATATCTGAGCTCCGTGATATTCCTATTTCTTCTCAGATGACATTATATGGCTATATTGTCATTTTTTGATCCAGTCATAGTTTGACTTCAAGTTGACAAGCTTCAGTAAAGTTACAAAATGGCAGTAATATTTGGGCATTGACAGCAACACAGTGAGCACCTGTTACGCAGAAAGTGATTTGCATTGTACTTAAGCAGCCAAGTTGGGATCCTAAGTATTTTATCCATGCATCCATGCACCCACCCATGCACCCACCCATGCACCCACCCATGCACCCACCCATGCATCCACCCATGCATCCGCCCATGAATGCATGCATGCATCCACCCATCCACCCATCCATCTAATTATCTGTTGGACATTGATTAGGTGTGAGATACTGTTCTGAGAGGGGACAAGAACAAAATCTAGTTGGTATCTTTCAGGAACCAACTCTATAGTCATGTTTCTTTCCCACAAGTTCTTTCCCACAAGTTACAAGGTCTCCCAAACTGTGAATAACTTTCATCTTACAATTACCTGTTTTTTTTAGCACTGTGTATTGGGTGTAGGTTTTATGTTATATAAATATATACATGTACCTTGTTCTGTTAAAGAATAGGTATCCTAACACTTTTTTTTTTCCGAGACAGGGTTTCTCTGTGTATCCCTGGCTGTCCTGGAACTCACTCTGTAGACCAGGCTGGCCTTGAACTCAGAAATTCGCCTGCCTCTGCC
Organism: Grammomys surdaster; assembly: GCF_004785775.1. NCBI lineage: Eukaryota > Metazoa > Chordata > Mammalia > Rodentia > Muridae > Grammomys > Grammomys surdaster. The sequence continues at coordinate 15,257,173 of NW_021604567.1, read as the reverse complement.
TCCCAAGTGCTGAGATTAAAGGCGTGTGCCACCACTGACCAGCCAAATCCTAATACTTAAGCTCAAATCTACTTTGAGATCTGTCAGGATTCTTTAGAATTCTTCCATGCAGTGAGTACATTAGCTCCATCTTTCCATCCTCAGACATAACTGAACAAAAGTTAAGAATATCTAAGATTAAAAGAACAAATCTATTTGGGGTTGCATTTTGAATTGTATTCTGGGAATGGGCAATTTTTTGTAAAGCAAACACATGCCTTTTGTTTGAACATTGTCTGTGTGTAGATACCATTGTCATTCTGTCTTGTCCTTCCCTCTCCTTTTCCTTTTATCTGTCTTTCTCTGTGTGCCCCTTTCTCCTTTCCCATCTCTTATACACACACACACACACACACACAGAGAGAGAGAGAGAGAGAGAGACAGACAGACAGACAGACAGACAGACAGACAGAGACAGAGAAACAAACACACACAGGGAGAGAGAGAGAGAGAGAGAGAGAGAGAGAGAGAGAGAGAGAGAGGGAGAGAGAGAGAGAGAGAGAGAGAAC